>NC_083598.1:60321713-60946713 GCF_020882245.1 Rhopalosiphum padi | reverse complement strand
ATGTACTATTATATTATAGGCATTGCCAAAGAGTAGGGTATGGCATCATTATACTGATGCATATAGGTATAGGCTGAACAGACATCTGGCCAACAGAAAATAATAATGTGTGTACTGTATGTGTGTGTGTGTGTGTGTGTGTGTGTGTGTGTGTGTGATAGGGAGAAAAAGTGATTTTTCAACGTATTTACATAGGAAATTATACTATAAGACCTATACCAGCTATCTTAAATTATTCAACTCTTACGATGGCTTCATAAATCGTGTACTTTGTACATACGATACACATAATATACATTATAACTTATGAGGTACACGCAACACGTACAATGTACTTTACACATATTATATTGCGTAATAATATATAAAGATTTGTTTGTAGGACTATATTATACTTATCGTCATGGCGATGCTTTACAATGACTTGTCATGATAAAGGTTTAGAATGAAGTTAACTTCCTGTGCAAGGTTCGTTCAACGGTGGCAGTGTGGCACGAATCACGCGGTCGCCGGTCAGTATACCTACCGAGTTGTTTTTCTCTATCATCTCCAACCAATTATGGTTTGACCGTAAAATTGTAAAAACCACTGTTGTAGTACTTATTATCTATAGAACGTTTGACAACAAACAATAATTACTTCTCATTCAGACATTGTCAGGATGTGAAAACCTGAAATATTCGCGAAAAGACGTGTACCATTCAATATTGTCGTTCTACAAAAATAATATATATACATAGGTATAAACTATAAATAGTATACGAAATAATACAACGTAGATGAAAAAAATTACTCTAGGCTATCATTGTTCAAAATCCTATTTTCATTTCTTACATTATATATTATACACATGTATATTATGTAGTATATATATAACCACTAGCCATAAGAATATTTTGATAGTCATCAGACTAGTGTATAATATCGCTGCAGTTGTATATAATGCTCGTTATACGATCCGATATTAAAATTATTATGGTACAATAACCAATTGAACATTGACGTTTCATCAATAGGTATATTACCTAGGTACCTATCCATATATATTATCCTATCCGGCTATCCATTGACGTAGTATTTCGCAGTATACATAAATGTATATATTATATTATAGTGTAAATAAATTATAAGTGTGCATGTGTGCGTGTGTGTACTAACCTTCTAGTTATTAGTTAATACCTATATAGTATATTATATTAATTTTAAATAGTTACCCTACAAAAACTAAATAATTTGAAAATATATAAAAATCTAGTTTTATGAACTGCTTGTAATTTAATAGAATCAAGGTAAACTTTGTATCAGTAACGTAAGAATTTTTTATTCTATATAAAATTTAGGCGTAGTTTATATCATATTATATGCGATCACCAATTAGTACAATTTTGTTGTCATGAAAAAACTGTTTTGAAAGATATTATAAGAATTTAGAATCACGTTGTCCAATAATCAATATATTATATTATATTACATTATTGATGAATATTAATTGGTGTCTGTTGATAATTGATAGGTCTCAGTATTTTACAATTTCGTAAACAAGTTTACTGTACAGTAAGTGTTTGTATTTCTAAGATATAGATTGTTCGGTCCAATGCTGCTAAATTTTTCATGGTGACATTAAATTACTACACTTTAAAAGAATACTGTTAAAAATATATAATTATATGGTTGGTTAACCTTTCTCGATTTTAAAAATATATCTTATTAGTTTTAAATATTTACCATTATGTATTTGTGTGTATTTTAAGGTAGGTGCATTTTGTCAGTCTAAAAGTTATTACCTATCTCATACCTAACGTGACTTTTTTTAAGGAGTGTCGAAGACGCATTATATCATGATGCGGGCGTGTCTTATCCTGTAGTATATGAGTATAATATTGTTATTGTTTTTTTAATCGCATATGTACATTAAAAGATCGCCAAATCTCGAAAGAAAAAAAATGGTTGTTTAAAGTGTGTAATAAGTATATAGGTACTAATCTATTATAGGTACACGAGATTTTTAAAATATAACGGGTAGCTAAATATGTGGTTAACGGCAAATAATCTGGTTTAAAAATATTTTATGTATCTAGTCGATGCTCTCTCAGTCTCTCTTTATATAATATATTATAATGTTTATTTTTTTCTAAATCATACACGTTAAAATATGTACCGAATTTCAAATAATAATAATAATAGTAAAAATAGCTATAAATTTACCCAAATAAATGTAAATTTTGCTTAGAAACACATTCATATATTACGCTTTATATAGAAACAGATGAGTAAACATGTATAATATTCTTATACGAATAGAAGTAGATAGAAATAAGATTATGGTTTTGTGAAAAACTAATCGATTTTTGGATTAAAAAAAAAAAATGGTTACGATAAATTACAAAGACCCGCTATAAACACTATAAACAGTGCGGTATTATTATATTAACACAGCTAGGGAATATATAGGAAGTAATCGTAAAAGTCCAGATGATTATATTATGTACCTATATACCTATACCGATTGATTTGATACACTTTGCTTGGCCAGTCAACCGAATTCGATTAATCAGCCAATACCTATAATATTCATTACTTATTAGTACCCAAATTACCGCGACAACGTATATATTGAAAGACCATAGACAAACAGAATGTTTATGCATAAGATTCGGAATTGTGATCAAGAAAAAAAATAAACGTTAACTACACCGTATTATTTCGTCTATTGTTGTATAATTGTTAAATTCATCGTCCGTAAACAATTTATTGTATTTTTTTTAGGATAGCATAATATAATTACCACATGGTAGTGTGGTGTACGCTTATATTATTATTATATATATCTACTGATAGGGCTTATAATTAATATATAGGTACGTGTACTGGTGTGCATACTGTATTCATAACAATCATCTCCTATGTAATCACACGACCGATCTTTCGGAACACAAACACACACACACACACACACATAATCATTAATCTTATGTGATAATAAATATAAGCGTACTGTGTGCAGGCTCAATCGAAACGCAATATACACAACAAAAATTGTTGTATTACCTTCCAAAGAGAATGCACAAGGAATAAAAGTACTAATTAGTAATTATCGTAACAAATAGAGCACAGTACAACATTTTTTTTCCATTCTATTCTGTAATTATAATTTCAATAATATACGGTCGTGGACGTATCAGATATTAATATTTTATTGTATTCATAGTGTATACAGATATAAGATACATAATATGTATACCTACGATCATTGTATTACTTCTTCTAACAGGGCCGGTCACCGATGTGAATGACCGAGTAGCCTAACAGTACACAACATACCAGCACATGGTGCGGCGGTTGTCAAAGAGAAAGTATATATAGCGTTTCGATCGTGTAATTTTTTTTTTCTTGTCACTTTACTATTTAGATATTTTCTGTCATAATCTACGCGTGCGATATATGTTCATTATATATATATATATATATATATATATATTATATATGTGTATGTACTGTATACACACACATATAATATTATATCCTATTATTTAGAAAAAAAAATGTAGAAGTTAATGTGTCAAACTGTGACAAATGACATCATCTGTTAAAAGTATAATAATATAATATAATACCCATAATACTACACAAAATAACCAAACGAATAATATGCGAGACGAAAAAGATGAAAAATAGAAACACGAACATTTTAGCGTTTGTTGCAATATTTTTAAGAAGGGAAGATATCTTTTTTATTATTTTGTTTTTCCACATTTACAGAAACTCACATAGATCTAAATATTAAAATATTATTATGATTAATTGTTTATCGGTAGAAAAACATTATTTCCCAACAATGTTCTATGTTAACCCTAGGGTATGGTATGCCCTATATAAACATAACGCATATTTGCTCGTTAGCCAAATGCACTAGATTCCTAGTTACATAAACCAGTTGCTTCTGCTAAGAGCAAAACAAACTCGTTTTATAGTTACAAACGTTTACTCAATAGTGTAATTAAATTTTTATATTCAAGAACGTCAATATAGGTTAATACACGCAGATGATGAAGATTCCCATCTGAATGAAAATACTTCCTTTAGATGATTAATAATTGATTATAGTTACCTATATAGGTATTTACTATTTATTATTGTGTATATACACAATAATAAATAGTAAATACTAGTATACCATAAATATGTATAAATTACATAATATAATAACATGTAAATAAAACTAGAAATAAGTAAATTTTGTTCTAATTTAGATATTTTTGAAAAGTTATTTGAAAAAATCGAATTCACATCTATTGTGTGAGATCTAGTAAATACTAGATATTAGTAGTTATATAGATATGTGTATATAAAACAAACCAAACTTAATCTTTTTATTATATTATATTGATTTTTTATGTTTTTGGTATAATTACATAGCAATAGAGTGGTCCATATTAAATAATAAGCTATTAAAAATAAATTTGTATTATAATTATTAACGTACAACATTCTAATGTATTATTATTATTGTTATTGTTGTTAGCACATTTTTAGACTCTGTAAGCATCTTTTTTATTTTAAAATATTTAAATAAAAATATTATACAAAATCGTTTTCTATACCTTATACCGAATCATTTTCAGTATTTTATACTCGCACATAATAATGTTCACACATTAAGCTTAAAATTTGTTAACACTGCTGATTTCGAATAATCAGAACGAATCGTGTATCATATAATAATATTTTCCTTTTGTGTACGCGCATCAAAACAATAATTCATTGCATAATACTCGTTTTGAATCTTTTATGCCGTATGGATAAGACTAACATTTTACTGTAATAGAATGGTATTCAATGGCAATTTGCCAATAATTATAGTTTAATTTGTAGTCTATTTTATTCCATCACCATATGTCCATATCCATCATGTGCAGTAGAGTCTGACTTGTAACACCATCTATATTTAAATACGCTGTACACGAAACACGAATAGAACTACAAATTATTAGTGTGTGAAATTGTAAAATTTAATTTACTAATTTATAATATAATGTGTGTTGTACTACTGTGCGCATAACAATAAAATAATGAGATGGGTAATGTCGCTCTGTGGACAGACTAATTATGAATCTACTTATAATTTAATTATAATATTTTATTTATCTGTGACACATTTGTTTTTACCGTACAAAAAATTGAAGCTATAGTAAAACTATAAAAGTAAATTTTATAGTTTACAATTATAATAGGTATACAATGTATACTATACATTTTAATATATGGTTTTTAAAAACAATTAGAACGAAAATTATATTCAATCATTGGGATAATTTTTATCTTGTGAATGGTTTTTATCCTTCGTAAATCAGTGTAAGCAAATATACCAATCATATCTGTACTTTAAGTTGAACACTTGAGATTTTAGATCTACAGTACTTAACATAACATTTAATACCAGCAATTTATATATTATATCAAATTTAATAATAACATTGTGTCCAATATATTACAATATGGAACTTGAATCTTGATAATATAACATAAAGACTATATTGTATACCCACTTAACTTTTTCACATGTCATAATATTTAAAATTTAATTAGTGATAAATTCCTGATGTAATTCATATAGCAAGCAGATTATATTATTTGTATTGTTAAAAATATAAACTATACATGTATGTAGTTGTAAATTTATATATTTTTATTTGTCATACCATAATGTTATCTAACCGATGTGTCCGGTGGCCAATAAGTATATATCTTCATCAATGCGACATCACATAAGACGTACCTATCGTTGGTGGTAAATAATTTACAAGCATTTAATATAGTAAATGAATACAGTATCTCTGTAATTACAATTTCAATTTATCAATATTGAAACCAATTTATTCGAAGTTTTTTTTATAACATACATCGTGTTATCATAGTACGAGCATATTAAATATACAATATTGGTTAATTAAAAAAATTACTGCGCAGACTTGGTAAAATAAAGTATAAATTTAAATTTGATGATATAATACATAATGTGTTATAAATGTAATTAATAAATCACATTTATAATAAAATTTAATTTGTAACACAATGTATGTTACTGTGTTAGTGTGTTACTATTTTCATGAATATACAATTAAAAAAGTAACTCTATTTTGAAATTAAAGAAATTTTATTTTACACCTACTTGTACATTAATGTATGCAAAAAAAATAATAATTATAATATAAATGTGAACATTATAGCAAAATTGTTTTTAGATATCTATTGCATTATTTTATTGCAAAAATATGCAATTTAAATTTATAACTGACGATTTTTTTTTTGAAAACTTGTATAGTTATTATTATTTCTAATACTTCTTTAAAACCGTACGTCTCACAATCGATTACGCTGCTTACATAGAGAATGTGCGCATAAATATAATTTTCACCTCTATAATATTAAAATCGAGAAAGTCTCGGTTTATTCTTAAAGCAAAACTATTTTAACTGTCGTTGATCTCCGTAAAAGATTACATTTTATTAATAAACTGCTAAAATTTTTCTCGTTTTTCGACTTTCGTTGCAAATATTTATATCGATTTTTATATTATCACGTTTTACCGTGACATTATTGTTTTGAATAAATATTTATTTAAAGAAAAATTAAAACAATGACACTTAAATGTTTATGGTTGTTATTAAATAGCTACTGAATTTGTATTATTTTACATTTTTACTCGTGACAAATCATTCAAACTACCTATAAGGTGTATGAGAAAATATGTTCTCCAATTCATATCTAATTATAATATACGATGCATTTAATATGTACAAAAAACTACGATTTCAATACAAAAATATCTCTTTCAAAACGATTGTTCACATCACATAGTTTAAAATATACAATATTATTATAATGGTAGATAGTTTTCCATCAGTATGATTAAGTGTTTACTATTTTTATATTATATGTAAATATTACGGTCAATTATAATTGTAATTTATTTAAGTGCGTATTTTGTGTGATATAGTGATAGTAGTATATGTATAGATGTGAACTGTTTCGCGAATTATTGCAACTAAATTAAAACTTAAATAGTGTTTAAAACCAGATTACATTTATATTCTATGTGTTTGATTTCATCAATAAAAAATAAAAACAATTACCTATTTACAAGGACAAGGCGTGTCAGAAAAGGCGAGAACGTCGTGTTTAAAATTTAAGATGCGTTCGGCATTATTTCTATCAACGACAAAAATTATTAAGATATTTTCTACTCTCACTTTACGGATACGATTAATATGGATAGTTTGGTTTGTTCTAGCCAATGTAGGTTATAGTTAGTATAGTTATCATAATCTTTAGCCACGGACTTACCCATCTAGGAAATCTGTGATTTTGCTTGTTTTTTTTTTTATCAAATTATTAATTTTGTACAGTTGACAGTTAAAACATCATTTAATTATGATTTATGAAATTTTAGAAGCGTAAAAATTAAATTATATTTATATACGAGTATTATTTAAAATATGTTTTTTTCTACAAAATTATGAATTCAGTACGTATAATGTATTTTTATAATTTATAACATTATTATAACTTAAATTAAAATACTAACAAAAACGTAAAAAATTAAAAACTTAAATCCTAAAACAAAATTAATCTACGAAATATTTATATATAAATTAACATTTACTGTACTTTATATTATTATAAAATCAATTAAGATGTACTATTATTTAATATAATGTTGTTAATGAAAAATTCAGTAGATTCTTCAAACATAGGCACTTAAAAACAACTTTTACTTTAATTATAATTAGAATGATTCAAATAATAATATTTAAATAACAAGTTAACACTTAGTAATTACAGAATATAAGAACCCAAAACTTTATAAATTAAAAATATATTTAAGTTAATTGGTAATTGGTAGTTTAGTAAGTAAATATACTGTTATAAAAATCAGAATTATAATGATTATAAAAAACTACTTAAACTACTTATATAATATAATTACTGTTTTGAAAGATATAATTAAAATATATATAATATACATACAACCAATTAAATATTTTTTTGTGAACATCTTCGGATCTAAATGAGTTAATAATAATTTATCATTTAAATCTAAACAGTCTACAGTAGTAAAAATACTTTCTTTTCCTTTTTATTCCTATTATTAAATATAATATTATCAGCATTTAATAAGATCAACATCTGAATTTTAAATCATATATTTTAAGTATAACATAAATAATAAAATTACAAGAGACAGAATATTGATGTTCTATGCATGTTTTCTTCGATAGCTGAATTCTCGTTTCGTACCTCCCCGATTAAAAATAATAAATTTAATTTTACATTTTTATAGTTATAAATATATTTTATTAACGTTATTTTTTTTTTATGTATTTTTACTCCATTTTTCTTGTTATATGTAATTTTAGATTCTGAGTGGAGCGATGAATGTATTGATTTTACAATGATGTGTTGTTTTTTTTTTGTGAATAATATGTACACAATAGATACTCGATAAAATGGTTCAATTTTCACTTTGATGATGGTTTTAGATAGAAAATTGAATTTCTAATTTGTACTTTAGTCAAAATCCAAAATTCCCAATACTATTTTTCGTGGTTGAGAAAAACAAACAAAAAAATTAAGGAAATCAGGATTTTTTACGCTAATTCAATATTATTATTAAAATAATAAAATTGTTTTGTAACCATGATTACCACTATTTAGACAGTCTTCGTTCAGCATCGATTTTCCAATTATACAACGGATTACCTATTATTGAATTCGAATTTAACAAAATCCGTTATAGTAGTTTACTCAAAAGCAAGTTCTACTCAGAACTCGATACCAAATAAACAGCAAAGTGGTACCCACTCGCTTACCTTTTTATAATAAATTGTAGGCCAGTTTTTTAAAATTTTAGATTTAAAAAAAAATTTTTATATTTTTATTAGAAGGTTTTTTATTATTAGATCTACTGTGTTAAGATTTTAAAAAAATATATCAAGAATAATACATTTTCTATGTTGGATACTAATTAGGAAAATTGTTAATTATAGGTTAATGTAATTATTTATTTAACACTTATTTAACAAAAATCTCAATAATATTGTATTCATTTGTCATCATTATCACTTTTATATTATAATATTTTGTCGGCTTATTGTTTGTTTAAATAGGCATGCTATAAAATGTCATGACTGTGATTTTTATTTTTAATAACATTCTTTCCAGACGAATTCAATAGGTTTAATATTTTACAGTATATTTATCTTATATGATGCAATAATTATAAACGTAAATCTGTTTGATAAAGAAACGAATTAACAAATTATATATAGATCATATGTGGGTAGCTTAGTGTATAAATGAAGGCTATATTGTTATATTATTAAAGGCTTAAAAAATACGACACTGTGCCAATGTTCTTACACAAGACCTTGAACTGAGTAAAATAATTATCTACTTGTTAGAACTTTAATACACAACAGTATCCCTTTAAATTTTAATACGTTACTGTGGGAAGGTGTCATGTTAAAAACTAAAAATCGGTTCATCTAAACATTGAGTTGTCATATGTTAAGGCATATAGTTTGCTAGGCATTTTTGTTTCATGGTCGTTTATCAATTATTATTCAAAATCTAATTGAATACCAAACACGAAAATCTCAACAAATTATTTCAGCGAAACGCTTTTATTAGTATATTATTATATACCTACATCAAGTCATGTCAGGTTATACACTTTACTATGTGCACTTACATATTCATAAAAATCACGTTATTACCATAACTTCGTAAATACAATATTTTCAACATTCTGAAAGGATGGTACGTAACGTTTTTATGATTCGCAGAAATATCCAATTACATACTTAACAAATAATAATCATAGATTTACTCCATGACTTTTTCGAATAATATAATAGGTACTAAAATTTTAGTTATCGTTAAACTAAAATTCGATTTATTTTTATTATTATTACTTTGGAACAAAAATGACCTATTCATAAATTAATAACAATTTAGAATTATGTTGTAAGAATCAAATTATGCGCATTTACACAATTACGGAATATAAAAAGTGGATAAAATTTACAAATGTGTAGGCGTCTAAATATTAAAATATGTGGAAGTGCATAATATGTACATATAGCAACCTATATAATTTCATACACAATTTGTTCGCTGTAGTATACCTGTGTATATATATATTATACTCAAGTGAGACAACAAATATGTAACATTCCTATTACATTTCCAGATAAATATCTGTTTTAAACAAAATGTATAACGTTCAACTAGTCCATATTTCTCCAGAATTACGTGGATTCTACGTACATACAATTAGTTACTTTTATTATATAAAATATTAATGATATACTGAGCGCTATTATGAGTAAACGTAATGTAGTGATAAATGTAGTGTAGGCATGTATAGTGATGGTCACTGACCCATCCTATAGCCAGTGATTAATTACTAATTTCTTGTCAACATAATAATATATTTATTTCGTAACACTATTAACTTCTACTATCATTTTTTAACCACATTAATCATTAATAATATAATTACGTTGAATACATTTATACATAAACAACAATAATAAAATCAATTATTGTGTATTCGAATTTTAAAAATGTATTATTTGATTAGAAAAATAGTCAATGCACAAAACTTTTTTTATTATAAAACCATTTTATATTATCTATAAACATAAAAATTACAAAACTACGAATCATTGATCACATAAAATACCAGTGATATAATAACATTCTAAACACCACAAAATAATAACTGTACGATTATGTCACATATGACTTATAATCTTATAACATATTAAATACTAATGTTAATTATAATTGTATTTTGACTATTTTCATATGTTGCATAGAATGTTATGATTTAAATTTAATGGACAGACTTAGATTCTTAATTTTATTAATGTTAATTTAATTGCTTTTTTCAGACTAATGACTTATGAGTTATGATTTTATAAGTATTACATAGCTTCTAATCTATATTACTTTTTAAAAGTAACTTACCCGAATACTCGATATATTTCACATAAATGTAGGTTTTACACTATGTAATTTATAGTATTTTATACTCGTGGGTACATCAAGTTATATTCTACCTATATAAATACATAAGTGTACTAACAAGTTAATTATATAGTATTACCAGTATAGGCAATAATCTACTCACACAAGTATACACAACCTCCAGTCTTCCTCAACTATTAAGTAGGTCATCTACCATACTCCCGGAGTTTCTGAACTCAATATTTTTACCATTCGTTATCGTTCAAAGTTAAAAGTTTAAATCCATGAACATAATATAGAACATATAGAGATGATTTACTGACCGTCTTCCCCGGCGGGCAAATGCCTTTTGACTGTAACTACGGCCTCGTGCAACGAATCCTCGCGGGTCACGTCCAACGGCACGAACACGATCCCTCCTGGTGCCCGTTCCACGTCCGCGGTGGCAGATTCACGCTGCTTGACGCGCGAACGGAGCAAGGCACAGGCTCCGAATGATGGGCCTGATGGCAGCACCCGGTCGGATAACTCGGCCGAGTCCGACCGGACGTCCGGCTTGTGGCCGGCAAACACTCGAAAACCAGCGGCCGCCAACCGGTCGCAAAGCTGCAGTCCGGCAGATGTCTCACATGACGTAACTAGCACTGAACGAAGCGCCGGAACTGCGTCCACGGATTTCCTGCTCATTTTCCGCAACAAGTATAGCACCTACGACAACGACAAAGTCATTAAATAATATTCATATATTTATATAAATTACATAATACGTTATGAGGATACTAGTTTGAAAACTGATGGAGCACGCTCTTGGTAGAGACTCCAACATAGTTCCAATAATTAAAATATTACACTATAATCTTATACAGGTACTTTTCTGAAATATTGCTATGAATTCTTTAATTATAATAATAAATAATAATGAAATATCGGTAATTCGGTAAAGATATTATTCACATATCATTATTAATAAGAATTAATCTTAACTATAACCATTCCATAACTACACTATGACATATAGTTATACCTTAGCCCACAAGTCACAACATCTATACATTCTACTCTAACCCCAATGTACATTATATTACTTTTATAGTCCACTTATTTTTTTAAACTTTTTGTTGGATTAACTGGGTTATAACTTATAATGGATAGACTGCATATTACCTGCAGGTATATTAAATGTTGGTTAGATTGAATAAAAATATTAGTAAAAAAATATAAATAAATAAATTTAGTAACCGATAATGTAGCTAATTTCCAATATTATTTCAATAGAAAAAAAAGTTAAAAAATAATTATTAATAATAATAATAATAATAATAATTATATAATATATAATATATATTATTATTAATTATTATTTATGTATATATCAAACAACAATCACCCCATACAATTAATATATTCGTATTTATAATTAAATATGATGATATAATAAATTAATAACGTGTATAAAGAGAGACGGAAAACTTCTTCCGCTATATATTAAGCGATATAATTATATAGAACTCACGCAAACACATGTGGATACAATTGGTTTAGTTTAGATCATAAAGGTGGGTATATACATTTCATATTCAACTTGTTGGTACATCGATGCGTATATAGATACCGTAATCAGTAAACCGCAGTCGAAAACAACTTCGACTGTGTACTTTCACTCAATTACATGCAGCCACGCGGGAACATTTGAACTGATATATTGGATATCACGTTGGCAAATAAAAATGGGTTTTATCAAATTTTGATTTAAAAAAATTATATTATGAACGTACAATATTTATAATTCAAAAACTGTTCATACTATGTAATGACTAATGAGTAATGACCACAGTACCACACTTCACAGCCTATTTATATAAAATATAATTATTTAAATGTTGCTATTTGCAATGTAGTGAAATCCTACACAATTAAAATTAACAATTCTCTAAAATCAAAAACAGTTTGTTAGTGGTGAATCATTGAAAGTTATTGAATACAAACAATTTTATTTTTGTAATAGAAAATATTTAATTCTAATAGATATATTATCGTTTTTATTTATGTTTGTATTTATAATAAATAGAAACCGGATAGGAAGGGTACAACATAAATTCTTAAGTTTTGCTGCTAGAGTACTGTATGTTGACCACATACCCAATGGGCAATGACTATGAACCGGTACTTAAGATTTTAGGACTGTTAACCCTAACTGATAGACGTGTATCTACAAACCAAGTGTTTCTAAAAAAACTCAATAGCGTCTCTTTTGACTGTTCTGTATTACGAAGTCCATTTAATTTCAAAATCCCTAGCTTCCAGTCCCGAATAACTTTTTTTCATACCTCTTTGCATCATCAATTATTCATAATAGACCGATGTTCAGAATGATGCGTACTGCTAATGAGGATCCGTCACTTTCTTTATGTTAAAATTGTTGTTAACTACGTCTATAATTTATATTTATCTTGTGTATATTCATAGTTTTTCTGTGCTTTGGGGTCACAGCCCATTTTGTTAAAAAAATAAATCAAGGAATATGCATAGATCACTATTACATTTTTTTTAAATCACCATAAGGAATTATTCAGTATTATAGTTAATATTGTATTATAATACATCAATAGATTAACAGTTACTTGGTCTACGAGACAATTTAAAATAAAAATGTCTTTACTTTTTAACTTGAATCAATCAACGTTCAATGAGCCGTAATAAGTAAAGCGTGAATAAAGAGATACGGTGGTTAGTAAATACATACAATATACAAATTATCATGTACAGTAGTTAAAGGTAGGTTATTATAATATTTTCATTTGTCTAATGTACGTGTGAATGTGCGTCGCGCACTAACAAAGACGGTATTTGTTTCATATTATGATATTATGTTATCTGCAGCAGCTACGATAAATTATTATTCAACCACAGATAACAGATTTCTGAAATCTATTTTTTCGTTGCGAAATTTACTTTGATATTATATATCTATATAGGTACCAAGTAATCACCCAAGGACTGTATATAATTATATTTTTAAAGTTTTCATTAAGAGTTTCAACACTTGATATTTTCCGTGTGATACCACAAGATATTATTAAAGTAGATTGTTTTCTTAGAAACTAGATTTATTATAGCATGAAATTCAATAAGTAATTTTATCGCTATAGTTTATTAAATATAAAATCACAATATTTTGTTTTGATAACAGATAATGTTTGTCTTAATTATCATTATTTTAAAAACATTATCGTTTAATTGTATTATTACAGTATTAACTACCTATATATTTCATAATGTCTTAAACTCATAAATAAATATATTATAATGAGGCACCTATTATGGTTCAATAACAAATTTTAAAATACATACATTGAATATTTGTGCACATTACCACATGTAAACCATATAATATGTATGTTGTATGAGTACTTACTTACATGACATGAAATGTTATAATTGTTCTCGTAACCATATTAAAATGTAAGCATAAGCACTATGTTAAACTCCCCATTCATTATTGTAATATATAATATTAATTTCGTGTTAATTGAAAATAAAAAATAATACCAATAAGAGATATTTTATTTTAAAAGTAAGTTAGATATTATTATATGTGAACTGTTTACCGAGTGTCTGTGTCTAAAATTATGAATAACATCCAATTTTCTTATTGTATAGTTATTTGCAGATTGTAAATAATATTATATCAAATTTTTAATAACTAAAAACACGTGTTTAAACGTTTAAAATAAACGTAGGAAAGCGTAAAAATAAACAAAAATAAAGTATAATATTAATTATAAATTTCCAACTAGACACCGCCATACGATTTTAAACGCGTATAATAGTAGACAATGGTAGTTAGCCTGTATTGTGAGCAAATATATTTGAGTCAAATTAAACTGTGAAAATAATGATTGCACCTAACTATGATTATATTGTATAGTTAATTTAGTAGTGAATATCACGTTTTGCACATCGAATATCTTCCTATAGAAATAAACTTAATAAGCCAATTATTATTGTTTCCTAACCTAGAATATTCTATTAAAGAAAAAAAAAGACAAGCTCCTGTTCTCAAAAAGAAAACAAAACGTTCCGTTATACTCTATGCTTTTGTTTGTAAGTACCTATGCGGCTATGCGTTATATTGTAATATACAACTGTTTTGGCAATTGGTTTACATTATTAAATTATTAGTAACCCATGTAGCAGTCATGCTTTGTAATAGCTACACATTCAACTGTGGTAGGTATTCCACTTAACGATTTTATATTTTTATGTGAAAAATTGTAAAACATTTTTATCGACAATTAGTATTTATGATTTCAGTTCCAGTAGACAATAGTAAGTATAATAAATTATGTTTATTGTTATAATGTATATGGAAAAATGGCATGATCTAAAGAATAAAGAGACCTTACAATGGAACTATAGAAAAACTTTGAATTAAAAACTAATTTTATGTTATTATTGAAATTGTTTTTAAAATGTTTCTAGAGCAAATAATTAAATTAGTGATAATATATTATATAGAGTAACTGAGAATAGACTTTAAAATATGGATAAGCTTACGTATGAATTTGTAAGATATTGTATGAATAAAAACAAATTATAGTTCTAGCATGTAGATATCTACATAAAATAACAAAATGTTGCAAGCGCCAATCGCATGACGTTATCCAATAATTTATTAAACAATAAATAATTGAACAATTAATTACAATTTTTCTGATAAATATTTAATTTGTGGTCTATTTAGCACAATTAAAAGTTTCTTTTTAATAAATTATGTTAAAGTCATAACTATTGTATATATGACATGTACACATCAATATTTTAAGATATTTACTTAATTAAAGTTTTAATTAAATTCATAGTATAATTTTAAGTAATATTTAGAATAGTTGAGTAACTATACTAGGTTTTATAATATATTATATTATTTATAATTTATATTCTATATTAGAGTAATTACATTTTTTTTAAATTGTATACATTTAACCTTATTTTTAACAAGTAAACTATAGTGTTAAGAATCTGTTCAAGATTTCTACAAATACAAGTATAAAAATCATTAATTTACTCAATAAAAACAACATATTTACATAAATCATTGAAATCTAATTTAAATATTTAAGAATTTAATATTTTATTGAAAGTATTTCAGTATTCATTAATTACAAATATTATTGAAGTTACAGCTTTATTCCTATAATTTTGTATATATATATGTTATATAGCCATGTATGTGTATAACTTAATCATAAAAAAATCTTGTTTTTATTAAAACAATAATTAAGTATTCATTTTAAAATTGCGTCTGAAAATGTTGATATATTTTGTTTAATTAATTTAAAAAAGTTATATTATATTATATTCAAATAATTTTTATACAGCTATATTGTTATGTAAACATGCAAAAATATATTTTTGATTTGCTTTATCAATAAAACTTTTAATAATTAAATCAATTCCATATTACATAATAAATACCTAGCAGCTAATACCAGTAGTACTTCATCAACTAACAATAATTTTAGTGACACGAATTGTATTCATATGACAATAGTTATAACTTGTAAAATTTACTAGCAATTAACATTCCGTGTTGTCTTTTAGTCATTGGAAAGTCAACCGTAGTGAAATCAAACATCAAAATATTAAATATATCTACTGACTTGTATATGGAATTCGCATCATCATAATATATTCATTAGAGATTATGTACGTGTTTTTAATTCTACTATGGATAAAAATAACATTTTTCCAAGGTTTTTAAATTCATTATCATGGAAGATACATACACTACATCATTCAAATCATGTCTGATTAGATATAATTTGTATCTATTTAGTCACACACAGGTAGAAAAAAGACTATTAAGCTGTCATTTTATAATATTTTCTATTTTTAATGATTAAGATGTGCTATTTAGAAAGTGCTACATTATTTAAAAAAAATTAGTTATTATTAAAATAAAATATTAAAATTACGTCGATGATATAGACAAAATTTGAACAATCGACTGAAAATTTGTTAACACCATATACTTTATAATGTACATTGTACACTATGTAGGTACAGTACATTAATATATAAATCTGTGATTGGGTATTAGTCAAAATCGTTCAAACGAATAAAGAAAAAGGTTTCAAATAGTTCAACCGTTACTTCGTAGAGCGAACTTATAGTAATAACAAACTTCCAGTTCCATATTATTATCTTCACAGTTTATATCGATTCGAATTCGTATAATTATATATTCAAATACGATTCGCAATATTAACACGATAACGACATCGGTTGAATGTTCCAAAAAGGCCCTCAGTGTTAATAATTGGTGAGCGAATCTTGTAGAAAGCGTTTAAAACGTTCTCGTACACGCGTTTATAGGTATATTATATAATGCATGTACGAGTACCTACCAATATTATTCTTGCCAAGCCGAAGAGGCAAACCACGCGTCGACGTTTTATCGTAGATTATAATATTATATAGGTAGTTATACCCAAGTCGTTTATAATAAGTACAAGAATAATATAAAAATAAATCGTAAGCATGTGTAACCCGTTTTGTTATAAGCTGGTAGCGTGTTTTTTTTATAAATATACATACATATATATATATATATATTATTGATATCCCAACTCCGAGTTCCTTCGAGTAGTTGGTCACGACTTGAATGAAATGAGCAAAACACACACATAATAATATGGATAAAAACTACGTAGTATAGAGTGATATTATATTTATATATATGTGGAATAGTATTTAAACGTACAGTTACCTGTAATTATATTATACACGTATAATAGTGGTCCTTAACAACATATATCTATACTCACACGCTTATATGTTACGTACAACTGTGCAAGTGTAAATAGTTATTAACGTATTGAGTCCGATTATTTCATGATTATTATCGAATATTTGTGTTATATATATCCATTTATACATATTACATACACACCATAATAATATGCAATGTTTGCTTATTTTAATGACCCCGGAGTTATTATTTCTGGGTATATATATAATATATATAGTAGGTATAATATTATCACAGTAATATTCGTTCGCTTTTCTTTAAGAAAAATGAAGCGACAAAATATATTATACACCCTCCTTACGTTGATTTAAATATTGAAATTACTATGTTATTCATTCAAGTAAATAATATTATATTATATGTTATATTACATAATATAATTATTATTGTAAGTTATATATTTTATAATGTAGTTATATTTTGGTTGGAAGTGTTATTAAAAAATTGTTTTCGTCCTCAAATATAATGTATCGCACATGGAAATAATATATATACACATATGTCTTTGTCAAACGAAATTAATAGATGATACAATATGACATACAGAAATTTAAATGATATAGTATGATTAAATAATTAAATATTAACTATAATTTAACGCATTTGGCCTATAAATGTTTAAAGCCTATTAAAATAAAGTAATTAAATCCAATCATTTTATGTTAGATTATTAATGAAAATAAATAAAATATTTAATCCGTGAAATCCACAATTTTATAACTATAAAAAGTAAGAAGTATAGTTGTTTTAAATAATATAATCCAAATAATTCCTTAACCCAGTTACTAATATTAGGTCGCGTTCATTATATTATTTATATTAAATATAATACGTTACAATCACCCCACTCCCCCCCCACCCACCCCACCCCACCTCCCCGCCCCCCCCACCCCCCCCTCCGTTGTTGTTGTTGAGAGAGATCACGACACGACGATGTTATTAAAAACACATCAATTTTAAAATGATTTTAATAGACTTCTAGCTTTGTTCAGTTTAAAAAAATAGATTCAATCTTTTTACATATTTTATTATATTTATGATTCTATAAAGAACAGAGAACAAATATATATAAGTATAAACTGATTGTAGTTTTTTTCCTGTACAATTTTAAAAAACTACCAATCAAAATGTATGACGCTTTACTTAAGAGTATATAGTACTTTTTGAAGTATTGCCGTATCGGAAAATGACAATATCAAATTACATAATTGGAAATATATACACTTCACGGGTATAAATTGAATTTGTCAATACATCTAGGTGTGTAATGTGTACATTTTAGCTACTCGATAGTCTACGTAGACACGTATAGTTATTATGTGTGTACACGAATAATATTGAAAACATTTTTGTAACTATATTATGTACATAGTACAAATGTTACAATAGTAGCTATTACTAAATTAACAAGACTTAAAATCTTCATGTATCTTAATTATTACATAATATTAATATATAGTTTTATTTATGACATTTTAATTTAGTAAACAAAACTTTATAATCAATTTTACTTCTAAGATACTAGTATAGTCTACTAGTCTAGTACCAATAATACTTATACTTATTGTATAGTTCAGTCCTAATATTATTGAGTAACGACACCGCGATGTTAGCTTATTACTTAAAGAGGATGTCGTACAAAACAACTAACAACTATATAATTCATAACATACCAAAACACCCCCCCCCCCCCCCCCCCCCCCCCCCCCCAAAAAAAAAAACACGACAATAAGTCCTATTAAAATGTAATATTCTTATATTTTTCACCTAAGTTTTAGATATATAAGGTCGTTAATATTAAAGTAATTTTTATTCATTTAGCCATTTCCTGAAAGTCGTTGATAATTATATGCATGAGAAATTTTACTTAAAGTTATTTCTCATGGTTTACTCTGAATTGTCATCAAATATTTTATTTCAGTCAACCTCAAAACTAATCAGTATATTCCATATTTCCTTCTATCCAAAATTCAAGTCGACGAGTCAATGCATCATTAATGTATATAATATTATCCTGCAACTATTACGTATTACTATTCGTATTATAATTCACTACGTTTACTCGTTAAAAAGTAAAACTGAATTAAAAGTTAAAAATAAATATTACGTAGAGGCACATCGAATATTACAATTACAATTTACAAATATTTTCCATTAGTTCAACCTTAAGAATCTGCAGTTAACGGTGGTCAACGAGGATTTTTCAGACTATAAGAAGAGTAGTGGCATAGTCATGGATACTGAAGTAGCTATACAGCCCTCGTCTAAATTTCAGGAAAATTTAAAAATGTTTTCATTATGCTTTAAACGTATTCTAGCATTAAAATTGTTATTTGTATGATGATTGCTGTAAGAGTTTAAAATGTTTTATACCCACAGTGTTGGCATACCAAATATACCTGAAATATATTGGTTAAGTCACCCCTATAATGACGCAAATCTCCTAGAGCAGAGAAGCACTCCCCCCCTCTAAAAAAATAAAATAATTTGGTGGAAGTTATGTATTATGTTTATATGAAGTATCCTAGTGAATGTTATATACTTATATAATTACATAGTAAATATAATATTATATTATTAACACATAAAACTCGATTAATCATTGTGAATGAGTGCCTGGTGGTAAATTTTTAGGTTTAACCCTCGTGAAAAAAAAAAGATTTACACCATTGCTCTTCTTTATAGATAACAAATTATTAGCCGCAGCTTAAACCAAAATTCTGGCTATGCCTCAGGATCGCAGCAGTACCTATAGGAATGTTTATGAGCGGCTAAGAAATGAGCACACGTTTATGAACTTTTTAGAATCCGCATTTTTATATCATATACCTATTATATATTATGTATGTAGTATTTGCACGTGTGTATGCGTATATGATACTATACATATAGAGAAGAGTATAGGTACCCACCAGAGAGCACGCTATGCAACACAGGGCCAAAAGTTGCACGCCCAAAACCAACGCTGTCTCCTCGTCCATTATTATTTATAACGTATTGATGCGATAAAAATAATTATAATATTAATTAGGTACGTCCACGTACGACGGATTTACACACCACAGATCGAAAATCATTACATATTAAATAGGTTAAGTGAAGTTGAGTTACAAAATAAATAAATACAAAGATGCTCCGGTTTACACCGGACTGGTGACACTATAATAATATAAACGTATATAATACACGAACACACAACCGCGCAGTATGAGGTACGATACGCGCACTGCGCCCGGTCCGGAGACGTGTTTTTACGCGTTTCGTTTGCCGCCGCCGCCGCCACAAACGCGCGTGTAATAGAATGTTGCAGCAGTCGTTGTGCGCGGGAGATGAAGATTTCCGATTGTCATCGGCCGTATCCGATTTCGTACGTGTCCGATTGGCCGGTCACATAGAAAGCGGCGGAGGACGAGCTCGAGTATGCCTTTTAGGCGTAGGTAGTTTTTTTGTTTTATTTTATTCTTTCCGTCCACGTCCGTTCCCTTTAAAAAATTTTAATTAAAAACTAATCATTTCGAAGAGGAAAAAAACGAAGCTATAGCTTATACACACGTAACGATATAAATTGAAAGAAAAAAAAGATACTCTATATTCCATAATAGTTATATATATATACATACACTTACAACTGGAGTCTAATAAAAAAAAACCAAAGGTGTGAATGGATAAAATGTGTGCGAAACGCCTTGGATAGCCGCCGAAGACTTTTGACCCACTTATATTTTATTCACGCCGAGTGTCATATTCTATTATTGTAATATTATATCTCAACAAATACACTTCACTGTAGCTTAGTGTAATAGACCGGCGCAACATAAAAATAAAAAAATAATTATCTATTAAATATGTGATTTTAATACTAAAAAATTAATTAATTCAAAATGTATTTTCTTAATTCTGAAATATCAGTAGAGTATTATTTTAATGTAATTTAAGCTTCTGGCTGACTAATTCAATTTTGATTACATTTATTTACTGATTATATGATTTGTTGTTGCATATTATATAATTACTAATATTTTAACCTATTACAATTAATAATTATTAAATATTGGAAATATAATTTTATTTGATATCATAAATTTTATGACTAAATTTTTAATTTTGTTTAGTGTTTTTTTACACCAAGTTGCGGTAAAATGTTATTGTAAAGACATTAAATATTTGTATTAGCTCAAAAGTCAATAACTGAGTATAAACTAGAGATATCACTTTTAAGCTAGATGTTTGTTACTTAGATGATTTATTAATTCATCGTATTTTCTGTAGTGTGCACACTAATCCACTCATATGTAACAGAACCTACACAAATAACCGATTTCAGCTGAATGAACACTATGGAATGTATATAGTAACATAATTTATGATATACATGTTACAAGACATATTACCTATATGACAATGACACGCCATCACAATATCATGCGTAATTACAGTGTATTTCAACGCCTTTTGGCATTTGGTAAACTTCCCAATAGTTAGGTTATCTTTCATTGTTGCCACCTCGATCAATTGTTAAAGAAGGACGCGCGGAGTGATAATTCCGCTGCATCACGATTATTCGGAAAAAATATTTTTCAACAATATATTTTCACCTGTTAAAAAAGTTACATTATTTCCTTATTTATTGATACTAAATAATTACTAACGAAACTTACGAAACTAAAAAAAAATACTAAACGTAGGTGGTATACGAACAAGTCTATTTATTTATAAATGGCTAAACTCCACGAAAAATTGTAGGTTAACGCCGTTGAACATTTTAATTAGCGCATTCTGGTTCGTATATCCTATATATAGTATATAATAGTATACGTGCTCTACTATTTTTTACTTAAGATTTGCGAATAATGGCACTGGTTTTTATGTAGATATTATACGTGCGTCCGCCTTCTTGCGTGATGAAAAACAATAACGGTAATTAGTTTAAAAATTGTCAGTATAGGGCATAGGCTAAACAGTAAACAATAATCGTCGTATTTAATTATTTAAATAAAATAATAAAAATCGCACACTAGAAACTTTGGCCATATTATAGACTATATAGTACATTATACGTGTCATACGTGTATATTATAGCCTATAGGTTTATCATATAAAGCGATTTTTAGACCAAAATAAGAGTTTGTGGTTCATAGGTAGGTTGGTACGCAAAACAATAATATACCTACAAATATAACAGATATACGTACATTATATCGTAAAGGTATTATTTTTTTAAAATACCTACTAGAACGGAACGCATGCATCACATTTATTATTTATACATATACTCAATTTGATATCGGTACACTATATTATAATTTATAATTCTATACAACTTGTATAAAAATGTATAGTATGTACATCGTCGATCGATGTATCATCAGTGACATCATACATTGCAGGCTATAGCACTATAAATACGATACCTAACGCGTAGTACCTATACTGTCATGACTTCAATAATTCATGCTCTATTCTATTATATTTCTAAATTAATGGGTATAAACGTTTTCGTACGAATCGGAAGACGAATGCGTATTATGTTACAAGTAAATATTTTTTAAATGCCTGTTGACAAAGTGATTTTTTTTTCATAGAAATAAATAATGCTTATCGGTAATTTTTAGTGACTTATATTAATAAGTAGGGCCCAGATTTTAATGCAAAGTGCACAATTTTGTGGTTGATCTTAGACAATGCTTTCCAAGTACACAATTCACTTCATGCAACGAGTGTTTCAAAGCTAAAAAATTTAATTTGAATTTTTAGCTTTATTGAGTCATTTTGTTGGTTTTTAATGCATATTTGTTCAATATACTATACAAATTCTACCAGATTATAGAATATCTTTGGTGTTTGAACATATTAAACAATATATTATTGCGTGTATATTGAATCAATATATTCAATGTAATTCTCAACATTTAGTTAGTAAAATAGACTTAAATAGAAATTTAATTTTACAAAAATATTAATGTATATTTTAATATGTTTACCATTCTAATCAAATAATATTGCCCCAAAACATATGCGTGTCAACACTATAACAGCATCAAGTTAGTTTTTAATATTTTCAGATTTTTTTTTAATAGATAATTAATAATTATACCTTATTTATAAATTCTAAATTAAAATACCAAATCGTATAAAAAAAATATCGCATTTTTAAGGTTATTTTTGTAATGAAATACATTTTTAAAGAGCATTTATGGCTATTTTTAGAGCATATTTGTATGGTTTTAAGTGCATTTAAATCCGAGCCCTATAATAATAAGCTTTAAAAATAACACAGACAATAATCACAATATTACATGTAAATAAAATAATTAAGATGTATAATATTATTTTATAATTTACTTAGGTATAAGATTTACCATATTTATTAATTTCAGAATAATACAGTTAAAGAATTTGAAGACAATTTGTCACTCTCTAGTAATGAAATGTTAAATAATATGACATTCAAAACATGGGCACCATCAATATTATTATAATGCGAAGAATTGGTTGAAGATGTTGATCATGAAAATGCACATTATATACCCACCGTGATCCCTTTCATTTTAAAGTCATTAGAATTATTACCCTTATGGTCAAACGTTATGTGTAAAGCGTTTAAGTTTCCTGTAAAACTTGCAAGTAGTAGTGCACCCGAAGCTAGTTTTAATAATGTTGAACATAGAATATTTAAAGAGTTACCATGTCGAGTAGACGATTTTGTTCAAAGTCATTATTAGATTCTTTAGACGAAGCAATGATTTTATATGAAGCTAATGAATTAGAATCTGATAAAATCCAATGCAATACAGAGGAAAATATAGACGGTCTGATGAAAGAAAATAATGAAAAATCTGAGTTTTTATAGTACATAATAAGTTTTTTTTAAATTTTGGGAAAAAATTTTTTAATTTGTAAAAATTATGGTTTTAATATATTATATTATAATATGATAAATGTTTATCAATTGAATTTGACTAAGTCCGCAAAATGACAACATTTTACTACCATGTCAACTGTTTTTATTTTTTATTTGCTAAAATACTGGTTGTACGCAAAATCACTCAAATTATCCGCAAAATAATTTGTATAACAAAATTCAAAAAATCGCAAATGTACATGCTGTTGAATTGGAGCTAAACAAATGGGCTTGAAGCATCACATCGAGAATTTAATAGACAGTTTAATATATGCCATACCAATTGTTTTACTAAAATCAACAATTTGATAGTAATTCAAGAGGAAAAGTTTTTAAAGGTATGTAGTATTAAAAATATTTTTAAACATATTATAAGAAGATATATTTTAAAAAATATAATGAGTTTAAAGTTGACAAAACATATAAGAATCTTCTATATACGTACATATAGCCATTTAGGAGACCACCTATTTACTCATCAACGCCCAGCCCCCCCCGGAAAATGTAACCTCACCGCAAGATAACAAACCGCATGGAAAAATTGGGATTGCGATCACCAGCCAGTCATTTACAACCAGCCAAAGACCAAAAACCCCCACCCCCACATCGTCATCATCAATTCCCACCCCAATAAACCCTAAGGACCAATCCCAAAAATCCCTGTCACCCATCTCTAGTCCTGGGAAAACAACGTTTAACAACAAAAAACAGTTTGTAGACGACAATTTAAGCAAAAAAAATAAATCACAAATCTTTACAAACTACGTATTTAGAGAATTACTACTCCCTAGTTAACCAAATATTTTTAAAATACTAAAAATTAAATAAAAATTAAAATAATATAATATTTGTACTGTTACCTATATGTTACAATAACTATCTATGTAGACTATAGTACACATAAATGTATTTTTGTAAGACATAACATTTTGCAGTATTAATTTATACGAAGAAAGGATTTTTTATAGTCTAACAATTAATATAATACCGATAATAATTAAAATTGTTATAAATTTTAAGTTTTGATTGAAATTCATTATTTTAAATGGAAAAAATATTTGACAGGCTTTTTGCCAAAAATGGAAAATTTTAATAGAAATGTTAGACGTACACGAATTATATAGTAGATAATCTATATAATTTACTGAATTACAATATAAAATAGAGTATAATAGATAATATTTGTATCTGCATTTATTATGTATATTATGTTTATAAAGATAGTATAGATGGGTAATAAAGCATCAGAATAATCTTCTTTATAATAATACTTATAAATTATAATTATAATATGTCAATGTCTCTGTAAACTATCTTAATTTTATACCAATATGGCAATATCCATTGCTGATATTATTTAAGGGGTTCTGTATATGCAATTTTAATAACAGAAAAATTTAAAACAATACCAGACACCAGTATACCATAATATATTATGTTATATTATATGTTTTACTTGTGATCTTCCATATTATAAGTACCATTATTAAAAATTGTTATTCTGAAAAGACTTTTTACAAAATATTATATACTACTTTTTTATAGAAAACAAATAAAATCCTCAAGTAATTTCAAAGTTATCTGTTTAATTTTACTCAGCTCAGAAAATATTATGAAGAAACAATTAAATATTTTATAATATTATACAATTATATAAATTACGAGCATAAAAATTATTTTTTTTCTTTATTATATATTACACTTCAGTTTTCAGTAGCTTATTTTATAGTAATGGAGCCATGGAAAGGGGTTCAAAAAATGGTATATGCAGTCACACAAAGTTTGAAATACATTAGTAATTTAGTACTAATATAATTTTCAATATTTTTTGTACTGTCTAGAATCTTTTAAATATATTTTATTTATTATATTACTGAATAATACATTTTAATTCGGTCGTAAAGCATCATTAATAATAATTAATGATGTAAAATATGGTTAATTATTGGTAAAAACTAAATACATTTATATTTTTTATTATAATTTGTAGGTACTATTATCCTATCTTAGAGGAAACATGATAATACTACGTACCTAATGCATCAAGGGCGGATTCAGCATGTATTTACGGTCGGGGCACTTTTAAAGAAAAATTATATAATATAGATATAGCCCCCCAAACCAATATGATACAAATGTATGTTTGTTAATATGTATTAAATTTTAAACATGTACCTACTATTTGAGCTCTCAGAGGTTAGTAGTCGCTATCTAGCGGCTAATGATTACAATTTTACAACTACCGGTGTACTTTTATCATTAATTTAAACAATTGATAAGATGATTGAAAAATACTTTAAAACTTAATAGAGATTAATCTTAATAGAAATTGATTATACTTCAATTCCACGATTTCAATAATATATTAAATTTAAGTATAATATTTTCAGCTGCATAAATAAAATAATGCATTATTTATTAGATTTGGAATATATGATAATGAATATAATATGATAAAGATAATGATAACAAAGTCGGCCATTTTGCAGCTATTCGAATTCGTTTCTCGACGGATTGTTTATGTTTTGTGTTCGCCAATCGGCAATCGGTATTCGTTGTATTTAATTTTTTCTATTCGGCAATCATTATTTTCTGTTCTGTCTGCTGTGTGAGTGTATCAATTTAATGTTCACTATTCATATTTCACTTCTCTAGTTCATTGAGTTCATTCTATAGTTAAGTCAAAAGTCGTTCCTATTGATTAGGTACTGCTCACCAACATTTCAGCTACGGAAGCCTTTTTCCGCAGTTCTACTTGCTGATTGTGCTCCGTTGTGGTTTTAAAGCAACATGAGTCGCCGTCGAATCCACGACAGTTACGAAGATCTATATGGTAAGATATTTTTTAATTTTCTCACATTTTCTGACGTTGTTTCATCAACGTGTTAAAGAGAACCTTGTGTAATGATTTACTTCTCTCTAAATAAAAATGATAAAAATACAATTACTTAACTTATCGATAACTCAAGTCTAGTCACTGATAGATGGTTCCTTTACACAGTACTCATGCTTGTTTTTATTTCATAACAGTTGATAATATATCATATTTACTTTTTTTGCTAATATGTACAGATTGTGTATTTCTTAATATAAAAAGTATTGTAAATTCAATTGAACCAATTGTAAATGCGTTAACACTTTATGTGTGCATAACCTAACCATTTTGGTTGGTTTTTGTATCAGTACCAACATTTCAACCAACACTATTTAAATGCTCTGCTGTGTTTCATTAATTTTATGTTCAAAATACAAGTTTACAAATTATACATGATCAATGTACCTGCATGGCTTAAAAATCATATTAAAGTTCAAATTGTTGTACATGATAATATCTAATTTGTGGTACTTAGTTTTACAGGTTCTAAAATGGTGTATACATAGTTGATAGATCCTATAGTCTATAGGATACTATAACTGTATAGACACTGGTCCATACTGTACATATAGTATAATGACATTTAATAACTATTCTGTTTAGTTTAAATGATAAAACATACAGTAAAAAAGTTAGGACTTGAAAATTTTGAATCTATCTATAATTTCCGTGGAATATTTACATAAACTATTATTATCAAATACATTTAAAGCTTCATTATTACTTTGTTTTTAAAAATAATTGTCTTGACATAGGTACTATGTAGTGTATTTAACCAAGTCTAAAAAAATCAGGTTTACAATTTTCACTATATGCCACTTATAATGCTCTGATATTTGACTAATTTACACTCTTATTCTTGTCTTAAATACAATCAGGTACCTATTTAAGATTACTAGTATAAATGTTCAATCTGGGATATACCACATCTGTATTTAGAGACTTGATTTAAATTATCTTCTATGTATGATACACAATCTACTTACAATGTTTTATGTATGCAACCAATATTTTATATTGATGTTCATAAGAAAATTATGAAATAATATTACTTATCTTGAAATTACAATAAACTGTTGTGATCTTAAAAAAATTATAGATATAAAATTAATTGTTGTAGTTTATTATTATTATATAAAAATTAATTTATATTTATGTCTTTAAGTAGCATTTATTTATTATTTATTATTTATTTATGCATAAATAAATAATTTGTTTTTATTGTAATTTTTAGGTGCTGACCGAGGCTATAAAAAGCGTCGTCGTGGTGGTTCTGAAAGTAATGATTTAGAAGATAGATTGGAAAGTCTTGTTCTTAAAGTTGGAGAAAATGTAATTTTTAAAAATTATTAATAAAGCTTCTTATTAAACATAAATTTGATCAGCAATATTGAAGTAAAATTAGTTTTATTGTTGCTTATAGTTTATTCATTTAAATGTTTAGAATATTTAGATATTTTAAAAACTTTTTATAAATTATTTTGTTTAATTATTTTACAATATATTTTTAATAATTTCATTTTTTGATTTATTTTTACAAACAGACAACTAGCACAATAGAAAGTAATTTAGAAGGTTTGGCTAGTGTACTAGATGGTGATATACAAAACTTTAAGAAAAAAGTACTAAAATTATTAGTAGAATGTGCCGTTAATATGCCAGAAAAATGTACAATTTATTCAACATTGGTTGGCTTGTTAAATGCAAAAAATTACAATTTTGGTGGTGAAGTAAGAAAACTTAATAATATAAAATAGTATATTACTCTTATTGTAGGTACTGTTTTATATTTTAATCATAATTTTTTTTTGAAAATTTAGTTTGTTGAAAACATTGTACGTTCTTTCAAAGATAGTTTAAAAAATAATTCTTGGAATGAAGCTAGAGTAGTTCTACGTTTCATTGGTGATTTGGTAAATTGTCATGTTGTATCAGCTAGTTCATTTGTACAACTTATGGGTAGTTTATTGGATGTTACTAAAGAAGATGGAGTTCCTAATGTACGCAAAGATTGGTAAGTAAAAGAATATATAGCTAAAAATTACAATTATAATGGTTAATGTATTTGTTTTTAATAGGTATTGTTATGCCGTTATGTCATGTCTACCATGGGTTGGTAGAGAATTATATGAAAAAAGAGAATCACCTCTTGAAATGTTATTGGCAACTATTGAGGTATATTTGAATAAACGTCCAAAAAAGCATGTTAATATGCTGCGGATTTGGTCCACAGATGTACCTCATCCTCAGGAAGAGTACTTGGAATGTTTGTGGAATCAGATTAAAAAACTGAAACACGACAGTTGGACAGAGACTATTATACCAAGACCTTACCTAACGTTTGACAATGTTTTGTGTGAAGCTCTTCAGCATAATTTACCACCTATTGTGCCACCTCCCCATCATAACGCTTGTGTATATCCAATGCCATGGGTTGTATACCGAATGTTTGATTATACAGATGTCACTGATGTGAGTGAATAATTAATGACACATACTTTTAGATAACATTTTTATATTTTAAACCAATACATACATTTAGGGTCACATTATGCCTGGCGCTCATTCCATTGAACGATTTTTAGTTGAAGAACATCTACAACAGATCATTGATATGTCTTCTAAAAATAGAAAAGAATGGTAATATTTAACAAAAAATTATATACATATATATTTATTATTTAATAGAGTGTTTTGATTTATGCATTTATTTATTTTTATTTTTAGTGCAACTAATTTAATGAACTTTGTTCACAAAAACAAAGTTCCTCTAGAGTATTGTATCGTTGAAGTGGTATTCAACTTAATGTTCCACCAGCCCAAACCAAAGTATTTAGAAGTAATGTTTGGCTCAGTCTTTATTGAATTATCTAAATTATCAACAAACACAATGCCACTTGTACTGGCTCAGACTACAGAAATATTATACTCCCGCATAGAATCCATGCATGTCTGTGCATTTGATAGGTATGTTACATTGTTACTTACTTTTATTTGCCACTTTTAAACAAGCAAATGTATTTTTTTTTAGGTTTGTATCATGGTTTGCATACCATTTAAGCAATTTTAAATTCAGTTGGTCCTGGCAAGAGTGGGCTGATTGTTTAGCATTGGATCCAGAACACCCAAAACCAAAATTTGTGCGCGAAGTCCTTCAGAAAGCCATGAGGTACACATGTCTTGTACTAATATTATAACAATTATTAATTATTGAAAATTGCATTGGTTATTTTTAGATTATCATTTTATGAGCGTATGCGTGATATTGTGCCACCAGATTTTGAACCTTTATTACCAGAGAAACCTGAACCAAAGTTTAAATATGCAACTGAAAAATCTAGTATGATTTCAAATTTTTTTTTATTACAATATTTAACCCATCAGCAGACGCTTATGCGCATTTTGTACAATAGTTATAGATTTATCAACATAACTTTATCTACGTAGGCTGATTATTACTGGAATTTTTCCTATTCCACAATAACGTTTTTGCTATAAATACTTAACAATTGTTATCTTTTTTTATGTCTTTCAAATTATAATCAACGTATGTTTCAGTCAATTCCGTCTGATCGTACGAAATATGTCTCGCACCTAGTCATGATATTATTTTTTTGTTATACAAATAATATTTTCTTTTTTGTTTTTCTTTATATATTGTTTTAATTGTTAACTGATTAAATTAATATGACTGATATTAGTAATATTGCACATATGTTACAAGAATTATCTGGCAAAGAAGTAAACAACTGTAGAGAATTAGAAAGTGACAGCAATCTTACTGATGAGAATATTGATTACGATAATTTTGATAGTGATTAGGAACAGAATGTTTCCAAACAATATTTGTATTAAAAATAAATAAATTACTTATCTTTCATCGTAATTAAATATATTTGAAAAACATTCTCTAGTATAAAGTACGACACATGCCTGCTCGTGTAATAATACATAGTAGGCGCGCTGCCTATCAAAAGGTTAAAATTAATTATTTTATTTTATTTTTCAGTGTTACCTGGTCAGTTCTTATCCAACACATTACTTACTAAAATACGTAATAAAACAACTCCTGAAGATGTACTTGAAATATTAAAAGAGCCATTAATGTCAGAAAATGGAGAAATCATGGAACCAGCAGATATTGCCATCTCAAATCCAACAAAAATTGATGCTTTTGTTCAAACATTGTTGTTTATAGCCAGCAAGTCTTTTTCACATGCTTTTGCAGCAATCACAAAGTTCATAAGTGTATTTAAGGTATGCATTATTATATTCATATGATCTGTGTTTGAATAAATTGTTTCTGAACTGAAAAGTTTTTTGCATTTAAAAAATCATAAGTTATATATATAATTTTGAATTAAAATTATATAGGCCTTAGGAGAAACTGATGATGGACAGTTGCAAATATTAAGAAGTACATTTGATTTATGGTGTGCAGATCAGCAAATGTTAACTGTACTTATAGACAAAATGTTAAAGACACAGATTATTGAATGTTCATCAGTGGCAAATTGGATATTTTCAAAAGAAATGATACCAGAGTTTACCAAGTAATCTATTTATAGTGAAGTTGAACAGCTCATGAATTTTTTCATTGGTGTGAATGGGTGGATCCTAAATATTGTTAGTGCCATGGACTCTTTGTATTGTACAATTTATTTTATGATACTGAGAGGGTATAAATAATAAATATATAGTCCATCAAGTCTTTACAATGATTAAATTATACAATAAACATTTTTTATTTTTCATTGTTAAACAAAATATTTAAAAAAAAAAACGTGCAATGATTTTGATAATCACTTTTCATGAGCTCAGCTATAGTTTAATTTTTCTTCAATTACTTAAAATAGTTTTATTTTTAATACTCATCAATCTTTTAGGCTGTATATTTGGGAGATATTGTCATTGACCATCAATAAGATGTCTAGACATGTGGATCGATTGACCAGAGAATTGAATGAAGCTAGAGAAAAGTTACGAACAACTGCAGCAACATCAAATAGTTCAGACGACAGTGATACAGAAACAGAAAAAGCTGAGGCAAAACCTCGGCAATCGACAACTACATTTGGTGGTCAAGTTCCAATGGATGTAGATGACAATGTTACTGAAGAGATGGTTGAACGTATGGAAGAGAAACTAGAAATGGCACAGGCTGATCAAAAAAATTTGTTTTTGATTGTTTTTCAGGTATATTGTATGGAAAAATAGAAATTGTATTGTATTACTTAATGTATTTTGCTATTTCAGAGATTCATAATGATATTATCTGAGCATTTAGTCAAATGTGATACAGATGATAGACCATTTGACACATATTGGTATAAATACACTGTTGGACGACTACAACAGGTGTTTTTAGCTGTAAGTATAACAATTCACATATCATATATCTTTCAAGGTTCACTTACAAAATAATATACTCTTACATTCTTAATAATACTTAGCTATTATATTTAATTATATGGTCACATTCCCCCATTCTGGTGCAATATTTAAACATTTTTATATTTATAAAATATTACTTTCTATAATTTTTAAATTATTTTTAATGTTAATAGAAATTTAAAATGTTCAAAAGTAATTTTTAATAATTTAAATTAGTCTGCTTAGAAATATACTTGTTTAAGTAGATCTTAAATTTTAAAATATTTAATCAAAAATATATTAAGTATGTTTGATATGAAAAATATAACCAAAAATAGCTAATTTTATTCATAACTTCTAAGATATATTAAACACTTGTAAAAGTTGGTGAATAATATTTAGGATAAATTGTTGTTTTATATATCTGTTTACTTAATATAAATCAAAGTCCTTTTTAATCATAACAATTATTTTCCAACTATCCTCTTTTTTTTACAATAATTGTTATCAATTTGTAATTGTTGTTTATACTGATCTTGATAAATTTGATGTACAATTGTGTTTTATTTGTTTTAATTAAATTCCCATTTTATTTTGTTTTCAGCATCATGAACAAGTGCAGAAATACAGCAGTACCCTAGAAGGATTACTTTTCACTCAAGATCTTGACATACATATCCTTGAAGTGTTCCATCAATTTTTAGCTCTTCGTTCTTAAGTGCCAGCATTTGTGTTCTTGTATTCTTACAACATAATATAATGTTTTAGGTTACCTTAATATTATTTGTTTGTTTAATTACTTGTACTCAAAATCAGTTATGATTCTATTTAAATAGTAAGACAATTGGCAATAGTTAAAAAAAAGGTTTTATTACTGTATAACATTTATAACATTATAATATGTTCAATTCTTTTTTGTATAATAAATTTCTTACAAAAAATGTAAGCATTATGATTGATATATTTCTAAAAATTCGTTGACATCTTCTTTAGAACCTAAAAATACTGGGGTTCTCTGATGCAGGGCTGTAGGTTGAATGTCCAGTATGGGTATCTTACCATTGCTCGCTAAGCCACCTGCCTCCTCGATTATGTAAGCCATTGGGTTTCCTTCGTATAATAGCCGTAACTAGTAAAGTATATTATTAATTATACTCATCAGGAGACTAAAAATATGTTATTTACATTATTATAGTTTAATTAAATCATACCTTGCCGTTTGGTGATTGTTTTGTTGCCGGGTACATGAATATACCTCCATACTTCATTGTACGGTGTACATCCGCAACCATCGAGCCAACATACCTGGCACCATAAGGTTTACCGCACTGAAAAAACCATTAAATATTTATTGTAATTATTAAATCATAAAAACATAAAGACACAAAATTACCTGTGGATCTTTTTTCCTCCTCACATACTCGGTTACTGATTTGTCCCACAAATGTGAATACCCTTCGTTGATGCTATAAATGTTTCCCTTGCTGGGTATTTTGATGTTACTTTCGGTCAACAAAAACTCACCAATCGACTGTTATGAGATTTGTGTTTTAATAGAATCACTCTTATGATAATATCAAAATGTATTGTATACATTATTATCTTGAAAACTTACTGGATCTAACATGAAACCATTGACTCCGCTCCCTTTGCCCAGCGCCAACACCATCATTGTTGCGCTGCCATAAAGCGCATAACCAGCAGCTACCATGTTCCTTCCTGGTTGAAAAGCATTTTCTACATTTGTCTCGTTGCTATCGTTGGTTTTTCTGCAAGTTATATAATTTTTATTGTTAATATGATATTATAATATTATTAATACCTCCTCTACCCCCTGAAAAAGATCTAAGTATGGAATTGATTATGAATTTGTTGTGTGTCAGTAAAGTATGGAGTATTTTTTTTTATAATAATACCTGTATGCATTAAACACTTTATTTTAATAATAAGAAACAAAATGTACAAAGTTCGGATGGCTTTTCATAACTTCTGTAGGAAAAGCACATTTGCTTTTATTGTAATATTGTTTCTTTTTCCTAGTAAATTAAAGTCAATGACAAGAAAGAAGGATTAATAATAATAAATGGATACGGTCACGTGGATAATATTATGTTAAGCACAAGTATAATGATTAGACAAGTAATAATAAAATAATATTATATAAAAATAATTTATATTGTGAGTAGGTAGGTACTTGAATATTCCAAATATTGAACCGATGGACACAAGGCAATCAATGTTGGACGATCCGTCCAGAGGGTCAAAACACACAACGTATTTACCGCGTTTTTCAGTCTCAATCTGAAAATAAATATAAAAAATATAAACTTATCAGATGTTCTGAAGACGATCAGTATTTAAACATTTTAAACTTTAAACAACGCTACTACAAAGTAAACCCGTTAAAAGTACCCAATTAATGAATAAACAACGAGTTGTGTACATTGCGATATCGTGAAAAAAAACATTAACAACTTCTATGCGTGCCGAACTGCCGAAATCACTATTTACAAAGACTCACCACTCACGAACCCAATAAAGGTATACCCTCGTTACTCGTTAGATCGAGTAAATATACACAGAAAATACGTTGATGTCGATGACACTGTTGGCTGTTGGCACAACATAAAATGTATAATAATAAAAACAACAACACTGTAAGGGCGTAAAGTACCTCTATCACAGTCTCGTTTTCTTCGCTGACCAGCATGTGGACCGTAAATGATGACGCCAACATGTTGATGAACAGTTCGTTGCTTAGCACGTCCAGTTTTTTGACGTCTTCGCCCTGCACGTTAGTGGACCCGTCCATGCCGTACCTATACGTATACAACACGAGAAAACAGTATGAATAAGACGATCTCATTTATCAGTACTGAGTAAGTATCGTAACAAATTAATGATGTTTGGCAAGTCGATTAACACAATTAACTCGAGTAGGTAACTATTAACATGGCTTGGTTTTTTTTTTCAGTTAACTTTTAAACCGTCTAATTTTCATTTAAAAGTGTTGTGTTAAACTGATCATTGGACGACATGACCAACACTGGAATAAAATAAACATGGTTATTGCTTACAGGTGTGTCAGTCCGGCCCTTCGCACGGCAGAGCTGACTGCCTTGACAGCCGTCTGAATGCTGGTCAACAGTTGAGTCAGATCTCCGGTGGCTGACGGCACCTTTTTCTGTTCGGCCAACACGAACCGCGTGAGCGTCATGCAGTTGGAATCGAACGCCGGTGGCTCGTACTGCTGCTGTTCCGACATCGCAAAGATGGGTTTCAAACGGGGTAGTTTTGATACCGGACGTACGCCGAAATAATCTATATACATATGAAAACATTCGATAGCACATTATTTGGTTAGGGATCGTCAATCGCATTACTAAATTATCTCGTACATTTATTCGTATAATAATTAATCATTAAATTGTCATTATTTGGTTATTATAGTAACAGATTTATTTAATCGATATAATAATATATTACCGCAAAACGTGGTAAACCACCGTAAGCCCACCGCCGATCGCGACATTTACTGTTATTAAATATTTTTAATTTTTTCGCGGCTGACAATGCATCTCGACACCTATACAATTTTTATACATTTATACTGGTTATAATGATACCTATAGATATAATTAAAAAGGCGTCAATAACGACGTTCAATTAGAACTCCCATGATGGAGCGATGAAAAAAAAAAAAATTGATTGTGAATTAATTTTTTGTTGATAGTTAATTTTTCTCTTATTTTTTTTCTAGTAATAGTTTAATTCTTTTTAATCTTTAAACTATTGATAAATGTTAATAAATTAACGAAAATAATCTTGATTATATGGACGTAAATATGCTAGGTGTGGTATCTTCTACAGTTGTTTTCTGACTTTCTGTCCTCTTAGAATACCGCCATATTATAGGCATAAATTACCTATATTGGATTCTGAGCAAAGTGATAAATGTAGGTATGTATTGGTTTTACAGTGATGAAGCGTGTTTTTGTTTTATGCGTGAAGTCACTTTTGATTGTAGAAAAAATATTTCAATTTTTAATTTTGACGATGACAACATTGACAACTATCAGAGAATTTAATCGTTTGGTTATTTTAGGATTTCAATATTAAAAATTCTCTGTACTTTTCAAAATAATAAGAATTTTGATTTTTTTTCATAAATATCTATAAACAATTTATGATTGGTAAAAAAGCATAATGATTTCTTATAAATTTGAATATTGAAATTAAAAAAAAAAGTTGAGAGCAAATTTACAATAATTTTTTATGAACGTATAAAGTTAAAATGTTGATTGATTCTTTTTTGAACAACTAATTTTCATGTATTATTATTATATTATCCCAAAGATCACAAAAACTGTTTTTTTTTAATTAAGTGTTCATACAGATGACATGCTACATGCATTAAATGTACACAAAATTATAAGGTGATAATACCGATAATATTTTGGTAATAATACTAATGAGCATGAAAATAAAAAAACACAGAAAATAAAGCATAACGTAAATTCTTAACAAAAAAAAAAAAAAAAGGTGATAAAACATGATTTTAAAAAACACAGGTAATAATAGATAAGATTAATAATTGAAGAATGCATTGATTGGTTAATGAATTTTCTCTCGATCTTTTCGCCGAAAAATGTTTTTATCGTGTTTGTTAACAGTGCCATATTTTGGCGATGCACAGTGTACACAAAAGTTTGATTAACCAATATCTTGGAGAACACTTGATCTGGTGTTCGTAGTTTCATACCACCATTATGGAGAGTTGGGTACTTGGGTGTAACGTTTCCCGGGAATATTCGTTATTCGTGCTATCGTAAAATGTTTATAGTCTTATATAGAACAAGAAGAAAAGCTCGTTGGGGTGAATTTGCCAGAGGGCGCCGTATCAGCATGATTTATGTGTGCCCCCAAAATATATTTGATAAAACTATATTAATTATAAATATCAAGTTTCAGTTAAATAGGGGTACGTAATTAATGCTTAAAGTATATTCATTATTCAACATATCTTATATGTACTACAATTCGAGTATATTTAATATTTAAGTTCATATTAAACATGTAGTATACTATTTCGCGGTACTTAATACTTATTTATTCTATTTCTATAACTGAGTAGGTATATAACTTAATTTTATTAAAAATATTAATAATTTAAACAATCAAAATATTCAATTAAAAAGGAAAAGTGTTTACATAATAGAAGGCGGTTTTAAATGATTCGCAAATAATATCGACTGGTATTGTAGGTAGGTACATTCTAAAATATATTCTAGAATCTTAAAAATGAGCCGTGATAAAAACATGTGAAGTTTACGGCAGCGTTTTAAATAAGATAATGAAAAACGTATTAAATATTTTAAATTGACAAATAATGAGTAACTGTGTCAAAAGAAAAACACTAGATAAAGCTTACGGAAAACCAAAAATAAAATGTTGCCACTTTCGTTGAAACGGCTAAAACAACGGTATGCATAACATGAGAAATAAATACGTACCTATATATTGTGATGTCATCATTTATATTTTATACAATGATCGTAAGCGCTGCATTAGAAAAATATATCTGAATATTTACTGGAGTAAATTCAGTTCGATTCTTATCCTTAAGAATTTAATAAGTTACAGTGGTTTTTTCTTTGGCTTTATACCTATTATTTTTCCTATAATTTAAATAATTTAATATTACTATATTTTAAAATATAATATTCTATAGGTACTAGGCAGTATAAATAAATATCCTTTAACTCGCCGTTGTTGCGTTTTGAAGAATTATATGTATAAAATAAAATAATCTTTCTGTATTATTATTTACTATAAATTTAGTTCATACCTATATATATATATATATCTACTGAAGTACTGAACGTAAAATATACTGATACACGTGTTGATAATTTATGTAGTATATCCATGTACGTATAGCCGTAATAACAAAAATAAATAGGTATTAAATAATAAAAACAAAAACAGATAAATATTTAAATTTACGTGGTGTGTAATTTGGATGAGTAGTGATGGATAATGAAGCATCATCAAAACTAATACATAAATAAATAAAATATCTATAGGTTACGAATTACATAATTTATGTGAATTGTGAGTAGTAAAAAGTTTGGAGAGAAGAGTAATAGTGAGGAGTGGCTAAAATTTTTTCGTCGCTTACCCATCTATGAACTTTTATTATATCGAAAGTTGCTTGCATATTATATACTATTATATATATAAAGTCAATTGTCTAGGATTTTTTAGCACGGCGCTAAATCGCCTAAATGCATAGCCTGTATAAAATATAATATTTATTAATATATGTTTACCTACGATGTGTATTGCAGTGTACCTACTTACCTCATATTATTTTATCATAGTACCTATAGGCTATAATATGTGCTATTTGGTAAACAGTTTACGAACAATATATAACAAAAATGCGCGTGAATGTATGTAATATACATATTGCCTGTGTATAAATTAATAATAAATATGTAATATTATATACATAAGCTCTCAAGCTTATTAATTTCTGAATTTATTCAAACTTCAACAGAAGTTTTCAGATTCTTTTGGAGCGTGTTTTGTAGAATATTATACTATCACTTAACTGAAAACTATATTCCTACTTTATGTAGTCCCTGAAATAACTTTCCTATATAAATTTAAAAATGTATACATAATATAGTACCTATATACTGCAGCAATATTACCTATAACGTGAGTTTATTAAGAATATTAAATACTAGCCATGATATAACGACACAGCGCATATTATTCTAGAGTATTACTGCTGTAACTACCTACCAGTGATCATAATATCGTTTGATTTTATAAACTATTATAATATATATATATATATATATAGATTCTGATAGTGACGAGTATACGCGGAAGCAAAGATTGTTATTAAATATTTTATAAGTAATAATTTAGACTAAGATTAAAACTTGAACTCTAAACATTATAATCTTTTTAATAATTATTTTCTTCTACATATACTCGTACATATAAACTCTTGAATACTATAATAGTCTATAACAGTACAACCGTATTATAAAGGTATAAAGATGTCAGTGAAATATGTTTATAATAATAATAATTATAATGATAATATACTTAGTAGGCATTTTTTTTAATATATTTTTTTTTTTTGATAACAATTTTGTAAATAACAACAACTATAATAATATAGTCCAAAATTCATAGTACAATAACGCACTATATTTACGTGATTATTGATTGCTTATATAATATCTAGATATCCATATTGAATATACATAATATTAAGTTTAATGTATCCACGACGTTAGGTGAATCAGTAAATATCTCTAGTTATAATTTAAAGGATAATTCTATTAAATATTCTTTAACATAATTTCATCAACAAATAAATAAAAATAAGGCTAAGTAAAAAAGTATATCATATATAATGTAATATATTAATGCTGGATTAGTTTTTTTTATGTTTATGCAAGTGTGAGGTTAAATATGTTAGGGACTTAAGAAACATAATGAGTGTTATTAATAATTATATCTGAGTAATAAAAAACAACAATTTAAATGCTTGGATAAAGTAGGTATATTAAAATAAACGGTGAATACTTATATATATAGATGATCTTATATATGGATGGCACTTAATTAATCACTCTGTACAATGTATGTACAAAGTTGTATACATCATTGACGCTATTGCATACACGCTCGAATTTCTGATAATTCTGTAAGAATGTGTTCATTAAACTCTAAAAGTCTGATTAGATTTTCATTTAACTATAAACTATATATATATATATATAGGTTATCGATTTCATTTCGAACACCTTGAACAACAATTTAATGAAATTATATTACATTGTAGTGGTATATATTATAACGAGCATTATGTCAGCTAGTCTTCATAATATATAATATGTTTACATATATTATACCTACTGTATAGTTATAGACCATTTTCATTAGTGATACCCAACCTTTTTTCTTCAGCGGGCCAGTTTGGTAAACAATTATCATAAAGTAAGCACTTTATAATGACCAAAAACAATCACAATTAAGCATATCGTACATCATCTCACTCTCACATTAGTTTGAACCTAGGTCAAGGAGTAAAAAGAATTTATTTTAAATTTACTGAATTGTTAATTGTTAGCCGGCTTACGAATTTTGAGTAGAACTGGTAGATTTTTTAGATAATTTTTGGTTACTATAAGTTTTAAATTTTGAAAGATTATGTGTAAGTAGGTTATACAATAATATCATTAATAATATAATTTTATTTCCACTTCTTTTTTATTTTCAGTTGATGAAAACGCTCATGATAATGTTTCATTGTTTTGATTACTTTAAAAACTGTTTTTTGATATAGTGAAAAATAACTTTAAGCATGTATAAAGAAAAAAAATAGATTATAGGTACTAAAATATAAGGTCTATGCGGACAACTAAAGCGTTAAAACTAACAAGCGTTTCGTGTAGTATCTATACTATCGGTGTTACTATGTTATCGGTGGTTTTTTAAATGTGTTATTTTTGTCTAAACTCATTTGAAACTACACGACTACACGAGTATATCGACAAAATTGCAAAATATTATCTTATTTTTTCTATTATATAAAAATATGGATTTATACACAATTTACAATTTTAAATATTGTTTAATCATTTTAAACAGTTTCATGCTCTTATAGATCACTCATATGGTTCTGTGACCTATTTGGCTATTTGTATAACTGTATGTTGTCAGCATAAATGCATGATATTTTATATTTCGGACAATGACAGCAGTGTATGGTTAGCATATATTCCAAAGCAATAGGTATAAGCAATGCGGCTGTATGTGATGCGTGTATTTGTATAGAAAATATATATGCATTTATTAATATCCACATTCGATTAAAAGTTGCTTGAAGCAACATGCTTCAAAACTTTTTATTTGCTTTTATTTTTGCAAGATAAAATACAAAAAAAAAACAAATAAATTTGAACTAGACCAATTACATTTAAGTTGTTAGTCTTAAGTATTAAGTATAAATTTAGGAAAGAAATTTGAATCAATATAATTTTTTTCTTGTAGGAACTTATGGTTGTATTTTTTTCGCATTATAACTTCCGTTGCTATACAAATGGGCGTTTTTAACGTGCAATATATTTTACGAGAATTTAAATTCGCTCAAAAGTGACAACAGTGTACACCCTTTAATTACACCAATAAATATTGCATCCCCAACCAATTGTGGCCGTAGCTGTACTGTTATTACACCTTTGGATCTTCCTTAAGCTCCCAATGGGGTGCGCAATAATGCTTACTTTCGGAAACACTGGATTAAACCATAATGGAGAGTAATAATGTTATTAATTAAAATCAGTTCAGCGGCATATTACAATAATAAACCGATATTTTACTGATTATGAATATTATTATATTATGTTATTACCCAACGACACTTGACTGTGATAAAGGTTTTAGGTCACTGTGGCGCGGGTGTACGTTCACGGCCAAAGCATGCGGAACTGTAATAGTTAATAAAATTATAATTTATAATCAAGAATATTTTATGTACATTTTATCATCTATTTAATAACATTATATATAGACTTCGTTAAATATACTAGGTAAATGATCAGTATTTGTATATTAAGCTGTAATAAAACTATAAAAAAAAACGTTGTTATATACTGGATCTTATAAATTATGATCAATTGTAGTTTTCTGCACTGAATAGTGTTTGCTATAGTTGGGAAATATACTATTACTATCAGTCATCACCTACTCGATTCCACATAAGACATTTAAACGTAAATATCGGGATATATGATTTTAAATCCATTTTTAAATAATATTTAATCGTACACACAAATCATATAATATTATAGTTTTTTAGTTGTACATTATTGAGAAAAGTGCACACATATATATTACTGGAGAAATTAAAAATAAGATAGATTTTATCAGACCTTTAGGCTTCAATTTTTCTTTCTCGTTTCTTCATTATTGTGTCATAAAAAGATAGGAATATAATCGACTATAAACATATATATATATACTTATGCAATTTATGCTATACATTATGCGTTATTACTTTCTAGACAGCATACTAATGTGATACCTACTTACAATAGCCGTTTTTTTAAATATATATATGTATTATATTCGAGTCTAGAGAAAAAAACCCATAAATTTAAGGAACCGACGTGATTACAAGTGTAATCATTGTCGTACGTTTTAAAACTATTGCCAACAGCTGCACATTTTTTTCCACTAACTACCTCATTTATTTATATAGTTTTTCTTATCAGCCATTTTTGAACTTTTCTTAGGCTTATTATTTATATAAAGTGAATACATTAATTTGCTTTGTTTAGATCGGACTTGAGACATATAACGCAGACGGTATTAGGAACTACAGAACAAACAATTTCGTTTCGACTATGCGAAGACGAAAAAGAAAATCGTCCACTCTCCATCCCACACAAAACAGTGATGTCAATACAATTTTTCTGGCGAATTTTACACAGATTTTTATTTTCATGGATACACAACCAGAGGCATTCCAGCGTCACTCCCACAATAAGTCAACGGTGTCGTAAAGGGAAAGCGAGGGGAAACCTTTAAAAAAATGGTCTTGTTCTTACCTTTGGATTTACGACGAGAACTGTTGTTATTGACGTTTAAGTTTGTTGCAAAGAATCTGAAGACGATGCGGCGTATCGCTTGACACTAAGCAAACAACTGATTAGTGTGGAGAGGAGTGAGGACTGCGCCACTGTGGGGAGTGGAGACTATTTGTAGACGCCGTGAAGGTCATATAGCTTACGAACAAATACACACACACACACGACACACACACACGGAAACGTGAGCGCACGCATGCGCAACTATAGATACTTGTTTACAAAGATTACGTAGTAGAATAATATTATTATTATGCATACGTGTATTGCTATCTACGACACGTAAAAAATATAAATGGTAACAAATCAACAACTACATTTGGTGGTGAGTTCCAGTCGTTCCAAATGACAATGTTACAGAAGAGGTGGTTGAACAACGCGTGGATGAGACTAGTCTAGAAATAGCAATAACTGAACAAAACAGTTTATTTTTATTTGTTTTTTAGGTGTATACTACGTATATGGCAAAATGAAAATGTAGTGAACAATGTATTATGTTATGAACATATTATTATATAACAAAATTATAGAATACTACGGTCTGAGACATATTTTAGGTCGTGAGTGGAGTGAAAACATTCATCACTCCACTCACGACGATTTTACACTGTTTTTTTTTTTTGTATACCTGTAATTTATGTACTGTATAATGTTTCATTTTTAACTTTGAGAGGGGCCAATTTGCTAGCAGTAGTTCATACTTTTGAGAGGTTCAAATGATAAATTTACAGTAATTTTTCCGGCGATTTTGAAAAATATGATTTTGTGTTTTTGTTGTAACTCAAAAATGAATAACAGCAAATTCTTAGTTTTTTATAAGTATTTAAAATTCAAATTTTTGAAAACGGCCACCTAAGCAACTAGCATAAATCGATATTAAATTTTCTTTTTTTGTATTTTTTTTTTTTTTTTGCGAGCAAACACTAATCTATTAACATTGCCACTTATATTCAAAATCTAAACGAACTACTCCTTCCTTTGATATATTAAAAACATAATTATACAAAGTGGCCAGAATTACGGGTTTCCATTATATGTTAACTTTTTTTAATATATTTTTTTACGAATATTGCACACTCAGCTTAATTTTAAAACCCACACATTAATCCATTCCCTCAAAAAATATTGTAAAATGAAAAATACACAGAAATACAACAGCTATCAATAGGTATATCAGCAGCATACCTTGATACTCGATAGTAACATTTAATTTATTCGCTTGTAAAAATTAACTTATTTGTTATTGTTGTTTCAAGCAAGCCATTCCAGTAAATATTCACACCTAATTTGAAAATCATACGACATTTCTTTCCTCGAAAAATACAAATTATTCAATATGGCTAGAACTACGTTAAATATTCCATTAAATTTAATATTAAAAATTATGTTTTGCGAAATTTTTATTTTTAAAAATATATTGCACATCAATACGTCATAACCATAATCATACAAACTAAGATATAAAATAAGTACATTAAATACATACTACACTTTTTATCCCCATAAAATTATGTAAAATGAAAAATAGATAGAAACGACCATCGACATGTAATATAGGCAAATTTCCTATAAAAAAATTAATTTATTCGATAGTGAAAATTATGATTTATTATATAATTTTTGTTCAACGAATATACAGTAGTTAAATTATTCGCAAGAAAATGTATCTTTTTTTTATATTCAAACGAAACTCCTTTGTCCGAAAATTAAAAATATACAAAGTGATCATTAGATTTCTATTAAAAATTATCTTTTTTTAAATTACATTTCTTACTAATATATTATTTATATTGTAAGACAAACCTGTAAACATGTAAACTTAATTTTGAAATTCACAAAACAGTCTTTACCCCGTATAATTAGAAAAAAATAAAAATTAATAGAAACAACCATAAACAATAGTATCAGTAGTATCACCAGAATATTTCGTAAACATTTGTAGACTCTTATTTAACCAGAAAGATTCAAAAAATATATTTATATACATTTCTATTAATATGTCTGCATTAGAAAAAAGTAGTAATTTTTATTGTAAATTAAACATTTTATAACAATTAATCAAATTTCATCAAAAAGTCTGAAATTATTATTCTGAAAGATAAAAATCGTATATTAATAATATATAAAAAAAAAATTAAAATACAAAAAATATAGTATAAAATAAAAAAAATTGCCTATTTTATTTATAACCTCTTACGATACATTTAACACTTGCAAAAGTTGGAAAATAGTATACTTAGTATAAAATCTTATTCAAAATATCTGTTTGCTTAATACAATTCTAAGTCTTTACTAACTATTACTTTAACTTTCCTCCATCTCCTTCAAATTACTATCAATTTATCATTGTTTTTTTTTTTTTTTTTTTTAATTTTTCACTAATTGTTTTCTATTTATTGTTACTGTATATACTATATATACTAATTTTGATTAATTCAATATACAAGTATGTTTTATTTGTTTTGATTAACTTCACGTTTTACGAGATTTTGTATTTTGTTTTCAGCATCATGAACAAGTGCAGAATTACAGCAGTACCCAAGAATAATTACTTTTCACTCAAGATCTTGACATACATATCCTTGAAGTGTTCCATCAATTTTTAGCTCTTCGTTCTTAAGTGCATCTGTGTTCTTATAACATAATATAATGTTTTAGGTTACCTTAATATTATTTGTTTGTTTAATTACTTGTACTCAAAATCAGTGATAATTCTATTTAAATAGTAAGACAATTGGCAAAAGTTAAAAAAAAGTTATATTACTGTATAACATTTATAACATTATACTATGTTCAATTCTTTTTTGTATAATAAATTTCTTACAAAAAATGTAAGCATTATGATTGATATACGTCTAACAATATCAGTTTTGATTTTATTTGAATACTATATTATTTAAAAACAATTGGCATTAGTTAAAGAAGAAGAAAAAAGTCTAATTATTACTGTATAATTATTAATTGTTAAAACATTATGTATTCAATAATTTTTGTATAATATTTTTTTTTACGAAAAATGTAAGCGTTAAAGTTATATTATATCTAGATATTCTTTGACATCTTCTTTGGAACCTAAAAATACTGGGCATCTCTGATGAAGAGCTGTAGGTTGAATGTCCAATATGGGTATCTTACCATTGCTCGCTAAGCCACCTGCCTCTTCGATTATGTAAGCCATTGGGTTTCCTTCGTATAATAGCCGTAACTAGTCAAGTATATTATCGATTATATTCACGAGGTGACTAAAAATATTTTATTTACATTATTATAGTTTAAATCATACCTTGCCGTTTGGTGATTGTTTTGTTGCCGGGTACATGAATATACCTCCATACTTCAGTGTACGGTGTACATCCGCAACCATCGAGCCAACATACCTGGCACCATAAGGTTTACCGCACTGAAAAAACCATTAAATATTTATTGTAATTATTAAATCATAAAAACATAATGACACAAAATTACCTGTGGATCTTTTTTCCTCCTCACATACTCGGTTACGGATTTGTCCCACAAATGTGAATACCCTTCGTTGATGCTATAAATGTTTCCCTTGCTGGGTATTTTGATGTTACTTTCGGTCAACACAAACTCACCAACCGACTGTTATAATGAGATTGGTGTTTTTTAAATATAATCACTCTAATGATGATATCAAATTTTATTATATATTCTATTATCCTGACAACTTACCGGATCCAACATAAACCCATTGATTCCTCTCCCTTTGCCCAGCGCCAACACCATCATTGTTGCGCTGCCGTAAAGCGCATAACCGGCGGCTACCATGTTCCTTCCTGGTTGAAAAGCATTTTCTACATTTGTCTCGTTGCTATTGTTGGTTTTCCTGCGAGTTAAATGTAATGTTATTGTTATTATGTTTATTTTTTTGTGTAATATTATTGTAATATATGACAATGACCATTTCTTTATTTGTTAAGCTATTAGTTAGCATTAAGATAGGTTATGTCGAAGAGATTTGACTTAACTAAAATAATTAAATAGTTATAATTATTTCTCTCTACTGCACACATTTATTATAAATTATTATTATTTATTAATTTTAAGGGGATGATTTAAATATTAATAATATTTTCTAATATTATTAGAATGACAATATTTTACTGTTCTGTCTTTTTTTATTTTTTTTCCTATGCTACACTATTAAGATCAACAATATATATTTATGTTTATGATTATGATTAAATAGTATGTATTATGTTAGATTTTAATAACTATAAATAATTTTTGGGATATATTTATGGATAAACTTAAGATTTAATCCCTCTGAAGACCCGTAGATAGTATTGGCTTACAGAGAGCTTATTTAGTCGAAACATTTCTTAACGTCGACGACGCACAATCAGGCGTACAAAAATACTGTCTCTTTTTCATTTGTTAATGAATATTATATTTGTATCAGTAAAATATGGACCTTGAGTATGTTATGCGTCAGTATAGTTATTAATATTATGAAATTATAAATAGTATCATGTTTGTAAGTACTTGTATATTCCAAATATTGAACCGATGGACACAAGGCAATCGATATTGGATGACCCGTCCAGAGGGTCGAAACACACAATATATTTACCACGTTTTTCCGTCTCAATCTAAACACATAAATAGAAAATATTGAAAAACCGAATGTTTCACATAGCATAACTTAGAGTGCAGTTTTTTAAACTTTAATACACCTTTGATGCATATTAAAAGTAATTGATAAAATATAAAGAACGAGTTGTGTACATTGCGAAGAAAAAACATAAACAATTTCTATGCGTGCCGAAATTACTATTTAGCAAGAATCCTAGATATACCCTCGTTAGATCGAGTAAATATACACAGAAAATACACTGATGACACTGTTGGCTGTTGGCACAACATAAAATGTATAATAATAAAAACAACACGGTAAGGGCGTAAAGTACCTCTATCACAGTCTCGTTTTCTTCGCTGACCAGCAAGTGGACCGTAAAGGACGATGCCAACATGTTGATGAACAGTTCGTTGCTTAGCACGTCCAGCTTTTTGACGTCTTCGCCCTGCACGTTAGTGGACCCGTCCATGCCGTACCTATACGTATACAATACGAGAAAGTAGTATGAATAAGACGATCATTTATAAGTACTGAGCAGGTATTGTAACAAATTAATGATGTTTGGCAAATCGATTAACACAATTAACTCGAGTATTAATATTGCGTTGTTTTTTTTTTTTGAATTCCGTCTAATTTCTATTTACAAGTGTTGTGTTATAACTGATCATTGGATGACATGACCAACACCAACACTTGAGTAAGATAAACAGGGTTATTGCTTACAGGTTTGTCAGTCCAGCCCTTCGCACGGCCGAGCTGACTGCCTTGACAGCGGTCTGAATGCTGGTCAACAGTTGGCTCAGGTCCCCGGTGGCAGCGTGCACTTTTTTCTGTTCGGCCAACACGTACCGCGTGAGCGTCATGCAGTTGGAATCGAACGCCGGTGGATCGTACTGCTGCTGTTCCGACATCGCAAAGATGGGTTTCAAACGGGGTAGTTTTGATACCGGACGTACGCCGAGATAATCTATATACATATGAAAACATTCGATAGCACATTATTTGGTTAGGGATCGTCAATCGCATTACTATATTATCTCGTACATTTATTCGTATAATAATTAATCATTAAATTATCGTTATTTGGTTATTAGTAACGGGTTTATTTAATTGATATAACAATAATATATTACCGCGAAATGTGGTAAACCTTCGTAGGCCCACCGTCGATCGCGAAATTTAATGTTTTAAATGTTTTTTCACTTTGTTTTTTCGGCTGAAAATCACTATACCTATTGAGTTATTATAAATGTATACTAGTTATATAATATTAAATAATTATAAATGCGATGCATGTAAATAATATAAGATTCATATGCCGCCACACTAAACATTTTAACTCAGCACCTTGTATAATAACCCTTGATTCTGCTTTTATACGCTCAATTCTCGACTATGGGTCAACCATTCGAAATCCTTATCTCAAAACTGAAATAAAACTTTTTGAACGAGTGCAGAATCGCTTCCTTTAGCTATGTCGGTTTCTTACTAAAAATTGAACTCTCCCAACATTCATATCAACCTGTCATGGACGCACTTAATTTCTTTTCTCTCGAGGACAGGCGACTAATTGTGGATCGTACCTTCCTTTTGAAATTAAAAAATTAATTCAGAGTAAAATTGATGTTCCGTGACTTCTTGACCGTATTAGCTTTAGAGTTCCTACCACCAATACTAGATCAACTGAGTCCTTTTACATCCCAACTTTCCGTTCTAACTTTTTATCTAATGATCCTTTGGTTAGAGCTTTGCGCAGCTTAAATAATAATAAAGTTGATATAATATGGCCATAAGTTTACGTTAATCTATGTATTATCTATAATGTTATATATTTAAAAAGCCGATTGGAGTTCATATCAATATAAACCAATAACGTTAATTTAGAACTCGCTTGATGGAGCAAGGATAAAAAAAATAAAGAAAGAAAGAATCGATTGTAAATTGAGTTTTTCGCCGATGGTTCGGTTCATTTCTCTTATTTTTATAATAGTTAAATTCACTTTAATATAAATTGTATTGTTCAAGTTTTATTTAGTACGCTATAGATGCACTGACTATTTGATTTAAAGCGATAATAATGTATATAATATGATATTTGATATTTAATGTATGTTTATTAATGAGTGCTACAGTATACATAGGTACCTAAAAAATTATAAAATCATATAATATTATTTTCCACATTTGAGGTATAATAATCTCCAAACAATACCCTCAATGGCATGTTTGAATACATACATATTGCCCACGCGTATGAATATAACCGTTCACGAGTATGTTCAACAATTTCAAAGTATTATAATTTATAATATACACACTACACAGGTATCATTTTTTTGTTTTTATACAAGCTAAATTATAACAGTACAATGATAATATTCTAGAGTCTAGAGTAATATAGGTAGCTGCCAGTGACCATATCATTTGATTTGATAAACTACAGATTTTATTGTGATGTTTATTTACACGGAAATGCAAACATAGTTACTTAATATTTCATGTAACTAAGATATGAAAGTTTAAATTCTAAACATTTATCATTTTTGAGTAAATGTTTATAATTATTATTTTATTTTCCGTATTATACTTTTATACTCATACATTTTTAAATACTATAACTGTACTATAATGTATGTACATCACTATATTGTACAATGTACTTGACTGTCTTGACTTATCAGTTATCGCATTATTGTATTAATTATAAACTATACGTATATTATATACCATGATTTAACGATTTGGTATATTAAAAAATTAAGATGTCATAGCAGTGTGTTTGTAATAATAATTATAGTAATAATATAGTTTATTTTTTTTTTGTCGATTATACAATTTCATAAACAACATTAATAATATGGTCCAAAATTCAAGATTCATTACCTAATGCATTAATTACAAAATACAAATAGTAATTCTAACTATCAGTATCCGGATTCCGGGTGCTGGGTGAACCACTCAATATATCTAATCATAATTAATAGCTTTTAAATTCATAAAATATATAAATAGGTCTATGTGGAATAACTAATTATTTCCTACAAACGATGCATACTATATTATAATATATGTGACATGGTGTTATCAGTGGTTTTCCAACTTAATTTTAATTTTTAATATACAAAATATGTGTATTATATATTTATTTATTTATATTATATATTTATATGTAATAATATTACAAAATACAATTAATTAAATGTTGTAAAAATACGATTTAATAAAATCATAGTGTTATGAAAAATGTTTTATTATAATTGTTCTGTGACCTATTTGTAAGTATGTATGTATGTATGTATGTATATATGTATGTATGTGTGTGTGAAAGTATGTTACTGTATACTCGAAGGATACAGATGTATGTGTATACTGTCCGTTAGATTAGCAGTTTAGCAGGTTAGTTAGCCTTAGGACTATGCATATTATATTATGAGTGTATATGCGTTTTTATTGAAAATTTTATCCACATTCGATTAAAAGTGATTCCTAAACTATTATCTCTCGCTGCTCATTTAAAAAATACCTTAAAAAATCAACAACCCGCAAAACCCCCTTCTCACACAAAACAAAAATTTGAGTTTTAAACAAGCAGCTTTAAACACCCTTAATTATTCAATACTTATCCTCACGCCTCACCCCCCTACTAAGTGTGCTGCTTACTATAACTATTACTGTAAATACTATTACTATTTACTACACATTTGGATCTTCCGTAAGCCCTTAATGGAGTGCACGAGCGAATATAGATTTCTATACGAGATATATCTGATCAAAAATACATATATAAGTTCCTACACAATAAAAAAGGTACATATGTAAATTCCTACTCAGTAAAAAAAAGGTACGTATGTAAGTTCTTGCTTTGCATATATTAGTATATTACTATAAATAATTATTAAATAATTGAAAAAAAATTACAATTTATTTAATAATTCAATTTATAAGTTATCATTCTGATGATACTGTCATACATTTTAATATGTATAATAATTCATAGTTGTAAAAAATGTGTATTTTATATGGTTTATTTCGGACATAGTCATAATGGTTAATTTTGTTTGTAGAATACTCGTATAAGTTCGATGTATATACGTATCTTTTTCCGCTGTGTAGGAACCTACTAAGTACATACCTTTTTTTATAGCGTGTAGAAACTTACGGTTCTCCGAGTGCACGAGATATTACTTATTATATTAGGAAACACCGAATTAAACCATGGTGGAGTGTAATATTAATATCGTTATTATAATTAAGGTCAGTTTAGCAGCATATTACAATAACAATAATAAATCGATATTATAGGTACTGCGGAGTGCGGATAATGAATATTATATTATATTTTTACCTAACGACATTCGATTGTAATCGTCTTAGGTCAATTAAGCACAGAGATGCTCGTTCAAAGTTAAACATGTGGAATTGTAATAGTTCAATTACTCAATTTACTCATTAAATCAAATATTCTATATAATAAAATAATACTATGTAATATGCATTATAATTGTGAATATTTGTTCAACGTGACAACCTTTTTAAATGAAAACCGTAAAAATCACATTTTTAACCTGCCTACTATAGGTAATTATGATTACAATGCTACAGATAGTCTGCAGTGTAAAAATAGGAAGGAAAATGAAGTTCCGTAATATATAATAATTATTTGCATTTTGTATATTATGTTATATTTTTAATTATTATATATCTGAAAAAACATAGGCCGTAATTCAGAAGACATTAAATTTGGAAAAAATAAAACTGAAAAAGATTGTTCTTGTTTTTACCTTTGGATTTATGACGAGAACCGCGTTGTTAATTTGTTATCCTCGAAGTTGAAATTTGTTGCAAAGAATCAGTAGACAGTGCACCGTACCAATGAGCAAACGACTGATTAGTAAGAACTCTGCGACTTTAGAGAGTGGAGACTATTAATCTACAATTAATAAAATTAACACCGGGAGGGTAATCGCTTCGAATAAATGCACACAATAGGAGCGTGTGCGTGCGCATAAACAATTATATTTGTTTACAAAGATTACATAGTAGACTAATATTATTACGTGTGTATGCGTATGTATAATGAATAATATCGGATGTATTATGCAAATTGTTCGTAAATAATGACTTAAAAGTCTAATATCATGAAATATTAGACATTTAGCAGTAGTGACTTACAGACATATTTAATATTACGAATTACGATGTTTATTAATATAATTGCAAAGTAAAACAATATTTTATTGTAAAAGTTAATAAGGATTTTCAATAAGTACGATACATTTCAATTGTGAATTGTTTCACTGTGACCGCTATTTAATCAAATGGTTTGTGGTGAACTACCTAAATTGAACAAGTCACTACGGTGTTAACAGTTATTATATGGCTATCGAATATTCGAATAATTGAGAAAGTTACGCATACACTTTGGCCAAACGGTTGAGAACATTTAAAGTTAACAAAGAACTTATCTCTGGCCTTAACACTGCCGTATCATTTATTTGGTTATTGAAGGATTCAGTAATGTATACAAAAATAAAATGTAAAATAAAAATATTCTTGAAAAAAGTCTAAAAATGACGCAATGACTAATGAGTTACTTATATGTATATATTATATATCAGTTATAGCGGGATAGCGTGAGGCTGTTAAATATACTGTACTCTAAATATTTTAATTAATTACTTGCATTTTTATTTTTCACATATATTTATTATGAATGTTAAGTATTTTGTGCTTTTGTTTTATTGGCATTTATTTTTACCCTGTTCTACCGTAGTTATTTTCAATATAATTTCTGAATTTCTGATTGAGTTTCAAATAGAATTTTAATAGCAACATTTATTGTTGGATGATAGCTGATAGTATCTCATTCCGAAAAAATAATTTGTATTTTGTTATTTTCCATTATGTGGCGAATAAGAACATGCTAAATTATAATATATACAGATAAGTAGTTTACAAATGATAGTTGACGACTGCAGTCTGCAACGCCTAAACTGTCATTTTCTCCCATCTGGTATTCAAGTTACTAATAATATCCGGTAAATCCGATAAAAGTCCGATAACTGTCAACAAATTATGATGGTTCAATAACAATTATTAAATTTGTCGGAGAGATTTGAAACCTGTTCGGCGGACGGCGGTCGAGGTACGGCGATGAACGGTAGCCACGGGCGATGTACACGCGATGGACAGCGGCAGACGGTCGTAATAGCGCTCGGACGCCACCGCTGAGCTGTGTGGCACGACAGTTAAATACCGCCGTCGGTCCGACTGTCCGAGTAGCATCGTCGGGCAGTCGGCCGACAGGTAAATGCTTCGGTACATGCGGTGCTGCGAGATTTGCGACACTTGACGGCGACCGTCAGTCTTGACAGCGCATGAACGCACCGCATCGCGGTACCTACCGGTGCTGGGCCGACCGCGGTTACTCTCGAACGCGTGTATGCGCATGAATACCATAATATTTGTGGTGATGCACATCTGGCCGACGGAAGCATGGGACGCGGTCACGTTTTGCCGTCATAATCTATTTTTTTTCGACGGTTACCGTAACGTCAATTTATTCGGCGTCCCAGTCATCTGCACTCTGCGATCAGATCGCTGTACCTACTGACGTAATAATATGGTGGCCACTATAGTCGGCGGCTATCTCATCACTTCCTGCAGCAAGCTATCGTTGTGATCGCTGCTTGAGTTAAAAAATAAAATGTCTCGCAAAACTACGAGTATCATTGCAACAATTTTTTCTGATTTCGTTATTGTTATGTAATCGATATCACAAATTAAAACATTTTATATCATTATAATAAGTAAGTATTTATAAGATATGTAGGATAAAAAAAACTCTATGCTCTTCCGCCTCCATCGACCCCATCAAGGTACAGCACTGTACCTACAACCAGGTCCTACATTATTAGGTACATATTATTATTATCACCTGTTATAGTTAATATTCTTTTGATAATAACACATCACCATATATTCAGTGGTCGAAATAGCTCAAAACTAGTGGAGGGATGGCTAACAATTCAGATTTCCTCGTTTCATCATAGCATTCTTCACATCACTTTATTAAACTTTTTTTTTTATATATAAAAATCTAACAATTGATCGACTCATATAATATGATATACCATACACATCCACTTATCAATTATCAACAAAACATTGCTAAAATTAAGTTTAGATATTTTAGCACACAGCTACGTCCCTACTTATTATCATTAATTTTATTATTGTTCTGTGATATTTTATTTTATTTTTATTTGTAAAAACATATATTTTAAAATTTTAAACGCCAATTAACTTTAGTTAGAATATATTTATTAATTATATTATGTTATTGAATTTAAACATTGCTATAGATAATGTGATTGCGAAACGGCCTATACTAAATAATACAATAAGCCGAGCCGTAAGGTAATAAAACAATTATTTTCATCGTAAAAATTAAAAAAATTTTCTTCGATAAAAATATAATCCCAGTACAATAGTATAATTTAAATTTTAAATGATATAGTTTTAAAAATATAAAAATTTAAATAATATGTACTTCATTAAAAAAAAAAACAAATCTTAGAAAAATGTTATCAAGGCTAAATAATAAATATGGATTGGATGTTACATTAATTGGTAATAAAGACAAGTTTGCACCAAATATTCTTGATAGCAATGAATGTTTGCGTTTAATTGAAACAGCTATTAAAAACGCTAGATATATGGGAAAAATAAAATTAAAACGAATGGACGTTACTGCTTCTGAGTTTTACGTGTAAAGAAATTAATTTTGTTTAAATTTATATATAATAACTTTAATTATGTATAATATAATTTATTATATGAATTCTAATAACAGTAAAAGAATTATCACGTCATACACATATTAGGTTAAGAAATTAAAAATCGTTGGTAATTTTTCAAAATTTAAATACTTTGCTAAATAAACAAACGACAACGACGTCAAAACACATTCGCGTTGTCCTTATGTTATATTTTTGTGCCAATCAATCGATCGGAAATAGTTGACAGATGATATAGTTATACATTATTGTACATTTATTATTGTATAGTTCGCGGGAATATCCGACGTAGGAACGCGTATAATATCATATTAAACACGCTGACTTTACTTAACTGATTAAGTTAAAGTTTGTTAAGTTAATTTAGGTATTATTAGTGTTATTTAAAATGTTTCCATGTATAGTTCAATCGAAAAGAATGAAATATTATTATAATTAAAGAATAACACACCCAAAGTACAGTACAAATCGAAATCGTCGTTTTAAAATATTGTATCTATACTGGGGGCTAGTAATAAAAACATCGCAATACCCGTCGTCTGGGAAATGATCGAAATTCCCGGCACCGATGACGGACGAAATATATTTCGAGTTCATTTGCAACTCATATCGAGACCGTGGAGTTTGTCGACACAGAAAAATATGTTTAACTGTCACTCGTTCAAGACGCCGTAGTAAGCGATGACGTGGACTGCCCGCCCGGTGGTGATAGACGAGTCGAGCGAGGAAGTGCGTGTTCTGGCCGGTTTGCCTGATCCGCACGCGGCGGTGACAAACATAAGCGTTAACCCGCTACTCCATAGGCAGGACGACGGCGACGAAATCAGGTAAGGGGGGGGATACGAGACAGAGCACGTTTTCCGGCCACTCGCGGACAGGCGGGTGTCGCGTGCGTCGCGAGTTCGGTCGTCGATGCGGTCGACCACTACGACGGTTTGGCGGGTGCCCGACAGCTTTCGGTCCGTGTGCGGAACGATGGTGGACGTTGACGACGACGAACGGTTAGCGGTACCGACGTGGACAACGATCCGGTCCCAGCGGTAAACACCTTGTATATGCATCAGACGGCGGCGCAGGCGACGACTCGTCAAGACGGAGGCGGTGGAGACATTTTGGCACGAGGTGAGTGACGATCTATTGTTTTGAGCAAGGAACACGGACGTCAGCGGTGCCGGACCCGTGGAAACCGTGCGTTTCACAGGATCCGGCTGGGCGGGACTCCGGCTGCTACCGTGAATGACAGACGCGGCCGACTGCGGGACACGCCTGTGGCGAGAGGAAGAGCTTTTTAGTCGCGAGGCGAACCGAAGACGGCCGGGTCGCGTCCATCCGGTGGCCGCCGATTCCGCAGGCTCAAATCTTCTCCGCTCGCTCCGTGCCGTTTTGGTCTCCGTTGCTCGTCAAAGACGAGTCGCCTTCTGCACCGCCGTCTGACGCGCGCATGACATCGCGCACTAGCCGCTCGCCGTCAACCATCGCTCCCGCGGCCGAAGCTGTTGGGCCTCGCCTTGCCGTCTAGTGGTCGTCTGTTCGTGGGCCGGTCGGAAAACGATGCGGAGGTGACCAGTGGCCTGTAACACTTTGCATTTTTTGCACCGAATCGCCATCTCGTATCCCCCTCCCCCCGCCGAGTTTCGTGTCGTCCTGTCGATGTTTTATTTTCATTTTTTTTTATCATTGTTATTATTGTTTTCTTGTTATTCTTGTTCAAATTTTCATTTATAAAATGTATTATTTTACCAACTGTTAGCCCATATGGCAAATTTTTTTTCTGAAAATAATTTTTTATTTCATACATTTACACCGTTTCTTCTTATCAAAATGTACCTATTACATTATTGATAGCTCTTACGGCAAGTTTTTTTCTGTAATTAATTTTTGTTTCATTTGTTTAAACTTTTTTTATAATTAAAATGTATAATGTTGTTAGCCTTTTAGGCAAGCTTTTTTGTTTAAAGATAATTGATTTTTTTATTTATATCAATTGTTATATATACCTTGATTTATTATTAAAATATGAATAAATTGAAAATCATATTTACACAATGAATTACTGTTTTATTTTTTATTCATGAGTATTGAGTATATAAATTAATTATTAACAATTAACGACTTATAAAATCGTTAAAAAATGTTCAAAGCTTATTGCAAGAGATATTAAAAAGAAGATGCAGCAAATTAGGTTCAACAATTAATAGTAAGGACCATCGAGAAGAACACTACTTGTAAGAATACCCCGGAAAGACTGAGAAATATAAGCAACTAGATATAGGTACTAAAGAGTGTAGTAGTAGCAGTAGAATATGATGGATGAACAGGAATTTTCAAAATGGTTATAAGAATCAAGAATCCCTCTCCTCGAAATATAGGTGTATAATTATAGTACACTTACATCAGTGGCGTGCAGTCAGGGCAATCGAGGTAAGCGGCGCATGCTCAGATAAAAGTAAAAAGAAAAGGTTTGGTATTATAAAATGTCATTGCTCATGATTTAATCACAAGAATTTACAAATACAATAAATACAAACTTTAATATCATTTGTAAAAAAAAAATTAAGAAACTGTTTTACTGTATAGGCAACTTAATATACATAGTTAAGCGCTCAGTTTTTTCCAGACTCGACCTATGCTGTAGTATTAGAACGACTGGGTGTGGTAGATGGGGGTCACGACGATTTAACATGGTCCTCGAAATCTTTTGACGCAATTTGTTTAGCCACCGACACCGTCACATTATATCAGCGCGTTCTTAACTGGCATAGTTCGTGGTAGTCGGTAGAACGGCCACGACACGATTGCCCTCCGTGGCTCCGTCCTTATCGGCGGTACCTTTTTAGGCGTACGATTGCGCGCGCTATATTATTTTTACTTTTAAGCAACGTTATCAAATATATAAGTTAATACCTTAATGGTAAATACGTTTACCATTTCCAAAGGAATAATCAAACCAAAATCGAAGGAAGAATTACAAAACATTGAAAATTTGAATATTGTACACATACATTATAATATATAAATCATAAAACACCATAACATTTACTCAAGTATTTGGCCATAGTTGGAAATAGGTACGGGGCTTTAAATTTAGATTTAAATATTATATTTAAAGTATTATATCCACTTCTTTGAATTATTAACTTTTTTTATTTTGTGTTATTTACGTAAATTCAACGATATATTTTTAACGATAATTTTAAAATGATCGAGTTTTATGGCCGTTGCAACTTGTATCCTATTGAATGTCATTAAAATGTCTTGAGTGTTAGTTTTTAATAACTAAATCTTTAAATAAAACTAGAGAAACCAACGTGTAAAAACCGATTCATAGACCATAGTTATCAAAATGTAAAGTCCCCAAACATATTTGTAAATTACTAATTTACCAAATGATCAACACGTCTTATCTGTATAAGTTCTAAGATCAATTAAAAATAGACAATAATATTATATAAAATATATAAATTTTTGGGTCAAATATCAATTTCCCAGAAAATCACAGGTAAGAAAACAAAATTTAGGCGACAAAAAAGGTACCAAATCAAACCATTTTTCTTGAATGGTGCGATTGATGTTGGTACCGACACAAACCTAACCTATAACCTCATCTAGCTGATAACAGGTGATGACAATAATATGTAATAACTAATAACGCAAGACCTGGTTGTAGATACAGGGCGATGGGGTCTGGGTAGAATCATTGCCTCTGTTGGGTGCCCCGGAACGTCGGCAACCTTCGTTTCGAACATCACAATCGTTTAGGTATAGCCACTCGAACTGTTGTAGAAAGGGCATATTGATAAGTATCAATAGCAACGGTATTGAATTTCAATTAGGTCGACAGGTCGTAATTATACATCACTCAATAATGTTTTACCACTATTTTATACATAAGACAGCATTTATAGAACAAAGCATTATTATTATATGTTGTTTAACTATCATTGATTTATCACAGGTCTACAATTTTACTTCAACTATACGTTACGAGTGTCACTACACGGTGATTGCGGACTAAACATCAATCGTGAATCACGACAATAGACCTAAACGGCTTTGTTTGGACGTATTTCCACATTTTTACTGGCGTGACTTGTGAGCATAGACGTGACTAGATTAAGTTAGCAGTGGATATTTACTTCATATACGGCACAAAAAAAGAAAAAATACAATATATACATAACCATCCTTTGCATAGAATGCTTCGTCTACTCAATAACTTCCTAGGTCCGTGTACTTGATTATTTGAATATATATACTAACATTAATTATTTAGTGTTTAGTTATATTATACACTAGCATGTGATATTTATAACTGTACCAGAAATTTAGTTGGATTACACTATGAACACTGTATTGTACCTTTGTTTTGTCTGGGTGATCACTTATTTACTATTATTATTGTAATTTTTCTGTATTTACCTTGTTATTGTATCACTTTGAATTGCCGATTGGCGTTAAATAAATAAATATATATATATATATATATATATATATATATTACAAAAAAAAAAAAAAATGTAACACATTTAAAATAGCACACCAAAGATGCAGTTATAGCGAAACCGTTTAAAAATATAAACAGAGAGATTCAAATGTTTGTTACAGCCTTTCATCATACTAACAATATAAGACAATTTGTTTTTGTGCACACAAAATTGAATTTTTATTCAATATAAATAAATATACCGTATAGTACTATAGGCAAACTACAAAGTTGCTCATATACATAGCTATAACGGAAACTTCAAACTTAATATTATTGGGGAGAAAAAAATCGAATTTGGATAGACACGATACGTGAGGTTACGCGATGGCACGTCCTGATGTGAAGAGAATAAGTTCAGAATATATAATACGACTACTGGTAAATGTCGTCTCGATATTATACATTCTCACGGCCGGTCCGGTCCGGAACAGTGTCGCGGGTTCGTTTAATCGGTATGTGACAAGTGACAAAAAGGGACGATCTCAGAAAAAAAATCGTTTGGGGTTGTATAGTCTTCAAAATTGACGAATAGAATTTGAAATTCAAAATTTTTGATAACTTAAATTACTTTTAGTTAAATAAGTACTATTCATTTTTAATTTCTTTATTACCTTATGTTTCAATTTTTAGATGCAGTTAAATTTCAAGTAAGAAAACTAAAAATATCTAATTTATTATTTTTAATTCATATTAGAATGAAATAAAGTCAACAAACATATAAAACAGGTGGTTATTTTAATTCATCACTAATTATTTATTATTAAATTATTTTATAATGAAAAAAAAATATTATAATAAGTGCCTTCAATTTAATTTTTATACACGCAAAAATATTTATTTATTCCTATTATATAATTACTTGCATCAATTATATTCAATTTACATTTGCTTCAAACTTTTCTATGAGTCACTGACGAATATACTGTCACCTGACCGTCACGAGAAGAGCAGTGGACGGCGGGCGGCTATAAAGCGTGCATTACGTTATGCGTGATTAGTTTGCGGTGACGACGACGACAACCGCGTGAACACGATTGAAGTGGTATGCGGAATCGGTGGACGCCGGCGGCGTGACTAGAACGGCGGGATTCGGAGCGTAAAAGAGGTAGTCAGTGTACCGCCATCGTAGTACTATTTTGGTCCTGATGGTCAATGTTTAGTTTTCGCTCCGGCGCACCGTCCGTCATTCGGTCTGCATTCGGCGGCCGCCGATGTCTTGCTACCACACCCGGATATGGATTTTTCCGGATAGAAGTGGTATAAAGGGAAGTGATCAAAAACTTCATCCACTGACTGTCTGACCAGCTAAAAGCACATTTTTATTCGTGTATGCGTTAGGGAAAACAACGCATGCATCCAGCAGCCTAGCCATCTAGAACCGTGTAGTCTTTGTATTATATTATATATTATTTGCGCGTGTTCAACTGGTGCACGCGCATACGCCTAACACACCATCTGCACTATGCTACACACCAGCGGTTCCCCAATGTCAAGACCAAATTCAGCTGCAGTGCCCTGCTGTGAATTCCACGAAAGACAGAACAAACGAATACGCGTTGGTAACGATCAATTATTTATTATGAGCCGTAAGACGCGGTGTCCTTGAATGTGCTCGCTGAATCCCTTAGTGCACCGCAGAGCACAGTTTGGGAATCACTGCTATGTACGTAACACTTCGCTGCGCCCCTGAACAGTCATCGAATACGTTCATGTGCATTTTGATCATGTTATTCAGAATACACCACACTTGAGAATAATATAAAATATACCAAGTATATACTTATAAAAATATTCGAAATAACATTCTTGGAGAATATGTACAACACGTGTGTCCCTTTAAACCCTAACTATTGTCAATGTACCACTAAATTCAAAGAATAATATGAATACAATAATGTTATTTATGTTTAACATTAACCTTTTATGAAAATCTTTTATGTCGATAGCCCTAATTAATGTTAATGTATAGTTCTTTACTTATTTACCGAGTAAAATGAAACATATTTTTATCGAATACTATTTTGGTAGGACTTCATCGGTAGGTCGGTGCATATACATTGTATGCAATATCTATAGAAAACCGGTTGACAGACGGCTTCCGGATAATTAATCTGATCTGGGCAAACTATCCTCTAAGCATCAAGGGGATAATGATTTGTTAGAGTGTTTGACTATCTCTAATCTTAAATCACTAAAATTACCTTATCTTTAAATATAAATTTAATTTTAAGTGTTTTATTTTTATTATTACTAATCTTTCTTTACACCAAGTGCAATCTTATCTCATTAAAATGTTTATTAAATTAGTATTTTTCATATGTTATTATTTTTGTCATCCCATGCGGAAACGTGAAACCGAGTAGCATAATTTATTATCGCACAACGATTTTGTCATATACAGTGACTGATAAAATAAAATAAAATTAACCAGTCATTCCTATATTATCTGACAAATCTGAATTTTCAAATTCATCTAGATCCAGCACATTAACATTGCTATATGTTAAATCGTCGGCTACCGCATTCGATGAACCTGCCGAGACATTAGGCACCGTGATACCTGGAATGTTGTGGTTCATCGTCTTGAATATACCATATAATCCGAGGAGCGATATGACTTATATAATGAGCAACACCTACTAAAATAAATACTAATATTTGAAATAGTATAAACTAATGTTAATTAATTAATTCAGTATTAATTAAATGAAAAAATAAATAAATATCATTATGTAAAACTAATTGCGATTATGAGTAAAATTCTTATACCATGATTATTTTTCATATGTCTGGTGAGCTTAGATTTAGAATTAAACAGTGTGGCACTGGTGCATACAGGATAATTACTACTGAAAATATTTGTACATTATTAAATACATGTTAAGTAAAAACGTATAAACGAAAAAGAATATAGTAAATTATTTAAAAAAAATAATAATAATAAATAAACACTGAAATAAAATCATTAAATAGAAAAATAAAACACAGAGCGAACAATAAATGTGAGTATCACTGTAAAAATTATGAACTCTGAAATAATTATAGAGTAAAAGACGGGGCAGTATACAATGACAGAAGACCGTAGCACACTGACCTGCTATTCCATTTGAAGGTCTAACCAAGTATCTATTAGGCCATTATAGGGGTTGATCTTAAGCATTTTTGGTAGAGGTAAAATTTTGAACCAGAGATTACTAAAATATTATTTAGACATATACCATGTTAAATGCTTGATCACATGATATTTCCAAATCCAGTTTTTGTGTGTAACATTTCATTGGGTGGAATAGCTGTTATGTCACAAAAGATTGGGTGCAAGGGACAATAAATTATACAATACACAATACTCGAGGGATTATTTTCAATCGTTAACCTTGGTAAGCGGTCATTTTGTACAGTCCATTGTTAAAACAGCATAACGCGGATACTTTTTATTCTTATATACATAAAGTATATATTAATGTCTATGGTTATATAACTAAGTAGTAAGTGTATATAATGTAAAAATTAAATATAAAATAAAAAGTAAATCACAAACATTATAAAATATGGTATATTAACTACAAGTCAAAATAATCAGTTCTTTTTAATCGTTAGATTTTAAAAACCTTAACAAAATGTTCACAAAAATGCTTATATTTTGTATAATATTTAAGCACTAAGTAGTAACACATACCTATAATATTTGTGAAATATATGTACCTACTCAATATATTATTATATTATTGAAAAAAATATATATTTTTAACAATAAGAAATATACTATAGTTATTTAAACATATACATATAATGAAGAAATAACAATACAATATTTATATAGTGTGTGCTTACTGGTTCAGTTTGATTTGTAAAAATTTAGAATATACTTAGATTTACCAAATAATATTTAAACTTAATAAAATTGCTAATGACTTCAGTTTTTTTATATTATATGTATACTTTATATATAGGTATAATAATACAAAGTGTCCGCGTTCTGCAATCTAAAGTTTTACCTGACCGTTCAAAGTGTCCGCATTTCGCCATTTTAATGCTCGGCATTACAAAGTGATCTAAAACCGTTAACCTTAAACCGAGTAGTGTCAGTGGTTAGGTTATTTAGCTAACAATAGACAACGGTCACTGTCTGCACCGGGATACTTCTCCACATGATGTAAAATAAAATCCCTAGAGAACCGTGTTTATGCTGCATATATAATAATTTGAATGTTTAAAATATAACTAGTTAAAACAATAAACCAAATAAATATTATTATTTTAAATAAATGAAAAAGCTATGTTATTTATAAATACACGAGTTAATTATTATCATCTTTAAACTTTAATTGAAAATATTATGTTACAAAATTCGCGTTGCTTGATTAATTGTTTATTATTTTTCGAGCATAAATGCGAGTGTGTTCTCTATGAATCCATAAACCAACAATATCAAAATTATATTTATCTTCCACTCTGTTTTGATGTTCATCTTCCGTCCTTTATTATCAGCAATACTCCTACGCCTGTACATAATTTTTTCAAAAATATAATATTGTGTACATCGGATAATAATGATTTTTTATGAATATAATAATCGTGAGATGTCATTCATAACAAACACAAATTAATCAAAATGTATTATTCTATACGCTTTAATCGATATTTATCTACATGTCGAAACTTAGTATAACCTCATTTACAGGAGTTGAGTTATCAATAAAATTATCGTGCATTAAAATTCCCAACACACGAAATTCAAGATTGAGTATACACGTGCAAGTGATCCAGCATTTAACGCCCATTCCATAACAAAGGAGTTGTATTATGTCTCTATACAAATATAGAGTATGATATTCCTAGTAAAGTATGCGTATTTATGCATGTGAACACTTGATGGAGTGTTTATATTTCAGATTGGAGTATTATTTAAACCACTGAATATAATTTATATTCATTTTCAAATTAATAAATTTAATAGAGGTTTTTTTTAAAAAAAAAAAAAACTTACTCATTCTGAAAACTTTCTCCGTGTTTAGTGACAAGATCGTGGCGCGATAATAAATCATCCTCCCCGGTCTTACGATTTCTCACGGGAATCTGGACAAAAATAATAGCATATAAAAATTATTAATTCACTAATCATTTGAAATGAGATAGGGTTAGAAAAATTTTGGCGGGCCGGTTAATAAAATATGATCGCGACTCGTAATATTGGTCACCATTGCCTTAGTGCTTTAGAGGCTTAGAGGATAGTTTGCTCAGATCAGATTAATTAACCGGAAGTCGACGGTCAACAGGTTTTTATTGATATTGCATATAATGTATAAGCAACGACCTACCGATGAATTCTTACAAAAATAGTATTCGATAGCAATGTGTTTCATTGTACTTGGTGAATAACTAAAAATACAAATACATCAATATACATTAATATTAATTGGAGTTTTCTAAAAACGTTAAACATAAACAACATAGCTGTATACATATTGTTCTTTGAACAAGATGGTAAAAACTATTTGATAGTAGTTAGCGTGTTTACTGAAACACATCACGTGTTGTATATATTTCTGAAGAATATTATTTCGAATATTTTTATAAGTGTATTATACGTCTTAGTATATTATAATATTCTCAAATATGGTGTATTCTGAATAACACGGTCAAAGTGATGCACACATTCATCGATAGGTACGTTAACAATACATAAATGTACTCGTATTACCACGAGTGGTCTCTCGAGTCACTAATAAGTGGCAGGGACGTACGCAGAAAAAAGTTTTGGGGGTGTTTTTGAAAATCAGTTATAGAAAAGTAGCTACGTTCTAGATTTTTTTTTTTTTATAAACAAACGAAATTTTTTTATGAAAACTAGCTATACCTACTTCAGTACAATACCTACTTTTTTTAAATATAAACATTGATATAAAGAAAAATTTACAATACTAAATCTAATTTTCGCGAAGTTTTAGCCATTATGTTAAGAATATCTTCTCTAAGAATGTCAAGTCTTTTGGAGATTATAATCGTTTGAAATTCTTATTATATATATTGAAAAAATAAATGATATACATAAAAAATTAATTAGTGTAGATCGAGTGACGAGTGTTTGGTACACTCAAAACCATATATCGTTTTGGTGCGTAAAATTGTTCCGTTATGCTTATTATTATTGTTATCAATGACACGTATTGACGTTAATATCACATTAATAATATCACACTGATCCGATGTCAGTGATGTCACCACAGTATTTTGATACATAATAAATATATATATATCGTCACCATCACGGCCGCAGTCAGGATTATATATGTATAAAAGGATCTCGTTCAGTACCACCGTGTCACTGCAATTAGACATTGCCATTGCATTCAAAGGCATGTTGACCATTATTGGTTGTCAAATTAATGGATTGGTGCAATCCACGTCACACGAGATTTGTTTTTTTTTTTTACTTTTACAATATGCTGTTGAGACGTCTCCGACACCGACATCGTATTTTTGTACAATCGCATAATACCATTTGGGATTTTGATCGGCTGCTTTATCGGCGGTCACCGTATTATTTTTGTGCGTCTTCGATTGCGTTCGGCAGTTCGTCAGCCTCCGTCGGCCGTGTCGCGACAGGTAAACGTCGTACACCGGGACGTTTTTATTTTGACATGCGTCCCAGTGTGCCTGCACCGCTTCGTGGCAACTTACTCGACGTCAAACGCTTTAGTACGTTTTTAATGTTTTTATCGTCGTTGTCCGGCTTCTTCGCCGGCTGTTCCGTCGCCGCCCGCCAACTTTTATACCGTTTGTCGTTATACCTTGGTACGCGCGATGCGGTACATCCTCGCTCAAACTATACCGTTATCCATGACGTTTTGTGTCCATCAAGAAGCAGTCGGTCGCATTGTTACGTAACGATTAATTGTCGATCTCTCGTAAATTAGTAACGATTGCCGTAACTGCTACTGGTGCCGTTAATAAGGTAGCACCGTTGTCCACTCCGCGGTTCCGCTTATAATACAGCCACCGTGTCGCCGCCGGTCCGCGCGATCGTAAAAGGCGGGTGCCGTTCGACTGGCCGCCATGCACAGGGGGTCTAACGCGTCCATATAGCCGAGCATGCGACACCCGTGAACTCGTCACACCACGAGATGCCGGAAAACGCGCGTCGGCGACTTATCGCCAGATTCCGTGCCTCTTCTTTCTCGGGGGGTACCTACTCTCTGTCGTCCTGTCTCCGACGGCTTCAACTAAGAACTGCAATTCTACGTACGTCGTCGGTTCGTCGCAACTGCTGTATCTTCAATGCACGAGGTCATTGTATTGCGACAATGATAATATACGATTACCGATGATTTCATATGAGTTTTTGCATAACGTATAGACCCGTTAACGGTATTTACCAAAATATGTAGTCAGTCCGTCGAGACTGTATACGCTACTACGCTATAGCGGCCGAGCAGCAGTGGTCTCTCCTCGCGTAGCTGCATCCGCGGAAAAAGCGTTGCCCGCGATCTCGTCACTTTGCCGGTGATGGCCGGAGAATGTGCATCTGATTTGATGGCTTACCGCGCGCGACACCGATTTTCGCTCTTTCGCGTAACCCAACCACACTGCTGCTACTCGTGCAGGGGCCGACCGACGAGGTATTACACAAACATCATCACTATACCAGCATACGTTTATTAATATTATAATAGCCTATAGACAGTTAGAATAGGCGGTTCTGCTCTTTCCCAATTCTTCGACCGTCGTCATTTGGTTTATTTGGTGTCTACACTGAAAAAAAAATTGTTTGTGTCCTTAATTGTCAACTAAAGTATACAATTATTATCGCAGTTCATAAAAAAAAAAACTTATAAGCTAAAAAGCTAGCAACTATATATTAGTGATATAAGAATACGCTTTACTTATAGGTACTTCAAACTCAATAAAGGTACGAAAAATGTTGTGGCAATATAATATTGTATTTAATATGTCGAGTTGCCTGAATTTTTAATTATTTATTTTAAATAACGATAAACAAAATATTATTTAAAGAGCTATAATAATGGCTATAAAGCTTTAAAGTACAAATAATACAATTAACGTAGAAAATGTAAGTATGTATTTATTTTTTTATTATATGAAACTAATAAATTAGGTATTCTTACACAATTATGTGACTCATAAACTATTATTTTAATGTTATTTACGCATAAAATTATGTTATAGGTACCCTATTGCCATAAAGACGCATTAAGCAAACTTAGCAAACCTAGTCACAGCTAGTGTTGTAAATTGTATAATGTAAGTACTGATAAATAAATCTCGGCACTTATAAGGTCCAAAATCCTAACAGCCCAGGAGGCGATCGCCCACTTGCCCGTCGGCCCAATTCGTCGCTGTATTTGTGTGTTATCAGCCGACCGTGCAGCGTCGATGAACGGCAATGGGCGGTGGTGTACGCCGTACGGCAAGGGGCGGCGGTGTACGGCGTCGTTCGTTGTTTTGCAATAACGTCAGCAGAACTCCGTCTTACCATGGCTTTCCGGATTATCTTCCATATTTTGCCGATAGTGACGACCGACGCTGTGCTACGACTAATATCGTTATAGAGCCAGCCGCACCGCACTTCCCTCGACGCGCATTCTTCGCGTCATCAACTCGTCACTTTTTTAGTCCGTCTCCACCGCAATCGTTCGATGATATTTTCAAGGACTATTGGTCTGGCGCCTGTTGCACGTCGTGCTTCGTGGATTATAATAACTGCGACAACCTGAGTGGTGGCATATTTATTTCGACCATAGACTTATTTCTACTTTTTTTTAACTATAATATTTTAATTATAACTATATTTTTACAATAATAATATTTTTTTTTCAACTAATATACTTATTATTGTGTGATAATGAACAATATCATAATATTTAATGTTATGCTATTATTTTATATAAAGAATATTATTAATGTATCTATCTATGAATTCTTAAAGACTATAATAATATATTACTAAAAATAACTTATTTTGTTTTATCTTAATTATATTGAAACTTTTTGTGTGTTCTGAATGAAGTTTTAATATTTTCTTGTCAAATTTAAATATTGATATCTAGTTTTTATAAGCAAATAAGCTATTAATTCCTAATTTAACGAACAGATTATTATTTATCATTACCTAGTACTTGGATAAATTCAATTTATATAATTATTTATTATTTTATTTAAAATCTAAATATCATATTTGTTATTTTCTACGAAGAAAATTATTTGTACCTATAAGTTCCAACGACCATATACAGTAAAATATATTTTATATAAAATTGCATGCAATTCAAATATATTGCGCGTTCGATGGCGTTCAATCAATACACGTGTTACTATGCTCATGTATCTTATCTATACCAGACACGTCGTCGGTTTTGCTTCTGGATGTCATACTTTTAACATAACTAATGTCGTGCACTTTTATAATACCTTATCATATTATATGACGCAGGTCGCGCATTCCTTCCGTTTCTCATCATTTCCTTACGATACGCAGACGAAAAGTTTACTGTGACGTTAAAGTCGTACCAGCGCGATGGCATGGGATCAAAGCTAAACTTCAATAACCTTAACCAAAACCCCTTATTTTTAGTTTCTCTCGAAGACAACGGATCTGCAACCATACGCAAATTATTTAAGTATCAGTGCATTGAGCGGTGTGCTGCTGAATTAGTATACATAGGTAGATCATCTGGTCTGCGATATATGATTATGATTTAAAAATCTATACGCTTTTAAGTTTGCACCGTTGTTTTAAAAAATATACACAACAATAATGGACGAAATAGTTCGATACACGAGTGCAGTAATAAGAGCTAGACTATTTTCATATTCTGACCAGGTTAGTTATGCGATATAATCTTTGTTGTATAATTCATTTTTACGACTGTTTGGCCTGCACGAATGAAATTGAATCCCTACAGGTACAGAAATTATGCACACCTACATAAAAATATATTATATTATATTATATTAAAATAATAATAATAATATTCTTTATCACGGAAATAATATTCCAATTAATGTAGGCAAATACTCGAGTTTTTCGATACCGCATCGACAGTCATTAGCACATTTACCGATAAGACAACACATTTTCCATAATCGTAATAAAATAATACAAAAGTTATTAAAAATATATTGATATCCATTGTAAAATCTACGTCCTAAATTTTACAATTATAGTTAGGCTTCACTTTTTTTTTCTAGATGGGTTCGTTCATGACACCATAACGATGCTATTCGTGTCACACAAAACCAGAATAATCTTTAGACATAAGACATGTACATTGTATATAAAATAAATAAATAACTTTCATTGTAGAATCAATTCAATCATCGCTCTAGTTGGAATCTAAAACACACATCATGTAAAACGATTACATTCATAACTTCATTTACAATTTAAAAGTAATAAAATGGAATAGAGGGACAGTTGAGTAGGGATGATTTTTAATATTATCATTTTTTCTTTTTTTATAATATTTTAATGGCTAATTTGCAAATTTTAAAATATTAAGATTTACAAAATATTGGTACATTTTAAATTTTTCTAAGAAGAGCGATAAAAGTATTGACTTTACAATTATGTGTATGTTTGTTTTTATTAGTCATTATTCATTAGTAATAAATTATTACCTTGTAGAATAATTAAAAAGCTTCGATTTTCAACTTTAAAGATGGTTTCTGGTAGCGAATTGGATCTAGCAGGTATTAAGAACTTTAAGAAAGATCGTAAATAACAATTTTCCAGTAATTTTCTTAATAGTTAGTGGGGGGGGGGGTTAAGAAAAAAACGGGAATTTTGACATTTAACCGTTTTTGATAAAATGTAGAATGTAGGTATTTCTCTATTTTGATAAATATATATTGTTTTAATTATAATTATAATAAAAAAAACCGCAGAAACATGAAATTTTCATTAATACTAATGAAAATAATATGAATATAATGAAATAAAAATATAAATGAATATAATTTCAAAATATTTTGACTTTTTAAACTGTTTATAAAAAATTGAAAAATTAAAATTTTCTTTCTTTAAATGTCAATAAAATTGTTTTCGCTATTAAATATTAATAATATAATAAATCCAATTATTTCGGTAAATATTAAATCAACCTACAGTAAAACTTATAGTAATATAATTTATTCTAATAGAAATATCAAAAAATTTTCTTTTAATGATATATTATGTTGATAAACAGCCCCCGCTCATTATAATTTTTCGTATACGATTATTAATTAACTATTATTGAATTTAAATTTAACGCATTCATTGTAGTGATCCATTTAACAGTTACTGTAGGCACAGAAAATCAATATACTTACTTTCTTATCTTTTTGAATTAGTAGAACAAAGTTGGAGATATTTTCATATTTTCAAATTAAATTGAACAAATAGTTTTAAAAATATTAATATTTGTTGATTTAATATTATGAGTGTCTTACGTTCAAAAAACCAGTATATAGTAATCAGAACATTTAATGCACTTAAAATTAAGGAATATGGATTTCATTTCATATATTATTACTAATGATTCATTAGATACAAGTGCCTACGTACAATTATTAGATAAGTATTAATAATTCTATTGTAACATTTTTCTTCAAATTTTTAAATACTAAGTAACTAATCTGGTGTGAAACTATGTTGGGGGCTGAGGAAACTTGGTCACCTTTAAGTATTCTGTGAGACATTTTTTTTTGAAACACAATTAATTGAAAACAAATTTCGAAAGGTTCATACCAAAACGAAGGATAATAAACTATATGAGTGATGTGGTTGCACCTTTCATTAGTCCCATTAATTATAGTTACGACTCGCCTAAGGCATAACACATAAAAAAGTAATTTAACACATTATCGATGTATATTATAGAAAAATGGAGAAATACATAGTCGATTAAGTTTACGTTGAACTAATGATTGAAATTTTACGGTAGCGAGTGAAGAGTGAAATTTAGATTGCATCGTCCACTCCAAATAAATATAAATTTACTAAAATCGATGAAGAGATAATTTTTGGTTACATAATATTTTTATACATTTTTACTATGATTTACGTGAGAATATTAAACTATTTTATTGCACATAATTAAAGAAATGTTTTTAATAGAACCTGACTACCTGAGTTTATAAAAATTATCTTGAATGATCTAATTTAAAAAAATAAAAACTATGGATTCTATAATAAATAGAAAATATAATTAGTAGGTATAATATTATTATAAGTTATAACTGTATACACGTATAGATCTGCGTACAAACGGGTTCAGCAGATAATTCATAATATATAGAGCTGCAATTGCTGCAGTATATTTTGCATAGGGCAGTAATTTATATGGTTCTTTTTTTATTAAACTATTATTATAATTGCTTTATTTTCATATCTGTGTAAATATAATGCATATTGCATATATTATTATGTAATTAGTTTTAACTGTTTTAAGATTCAAAGTCAAAATACAATGAAATTTAATCAGAACAACAATCTTGTTGTTGACTATTTTACTTAATGCCTTGTTTATACAGATGTATTTTGTTACTCAGCTAAAGTTCATGTTGGTTTGTACAGTATTTTTTAGAATATAACAAATTTTATAACACTAAAAATATATATAAAATTAAGGGATAAATGATCTTTTCAGACGAAAAAAAAAGAAACTTTTAAGGTTACTACAATATGCTTGTCACATTTTAGTTTATATTGTGTACTACACATTATCTATTGTATTAATCTATTTTTAACTTAAGCTGCACATTAATTGAGGTGTACGGCGTGCAAAGGTATTGGTATGGTTGGATATAGAATATCAGAAAAATGGACGCTCGACTGTGGGTTATAGGTAAATTGCATATTATTATTCAAGAGGACTTGCTGCGTTGTCATAATTTTATAATTGATTTACTTTACACTTTCATAATATATTATGCAATTAAGGTGACTATAAAAGAGTTGGTGTATGTTATTCAAATTTTAAACTGTATAGTTATTGTAAAATATAATTTAACTAAAATAAAGTAATAGTCTATAGCTATAATGTGCATTATATTATACGAGGTGGGCTTCTGTGTTTTACTGTTTTTCTGCAGTGTTAGTTTAATGGGAAAACGCGGTACTCCTGTGTATAATAAAATCATGCTATAGTACTATAATAATATAAGACGTACACCTGTTGTATAATATAACTATATAGAATGAAGGGCATTTTTATCTGTCGCTGTTATTTTATATTAGTGCACGTCTCTTGTTCATCACGTCCATTTCAAAAATCGTTATTTATGGCTTAAATATTATGCGTTTATGAAAATGTACTTCGTTATTGTTTACATAAAACATAATACGAATACAAATAAGGACGAGTTTCTGGGAGGAATTCACGTGAATAAGTATATAAACCTAAAATAGAGTGTCGTAGTGAAAACGTTTTTGTAAATGAGACAAGAAAATATTTCAGTCGCACCACCACCTTTTATATTATATTTGCTCAGTAACGTGTATAGAAGTTTCCCCCTACTTCACAACGAGAATTGAATTCAAATTCAATGACAACTTTTTTCTACGGAAAATGTTTATAACCCTTCAATAAAAGTATTTTTACATAATTGTATAAATGCTGATGATATTTAAATGGTCCAAACCAAGTCTAATGACGTATTTTAATGGTTAACGGAATTACAGCAGAATCATTGCGTCTTTAATCATCGGCAAAGTCGGTTTGTGGACGACACCAGCTGAAAAAATTGACAATGATGAGTGACACATGGTGTAGATCCGCGTAAATTTTAATAATTTGTCTTATTTTAATAATATGTCCTATTATATTATTATTGCGTTTTTTTGTGATTTTATTTAGTACCTATTTGGATAAAGAAAATAATATACTATTGACATAAACACAATTTATTCATATATAAAAGGATTAAATTAAATATGTGCCTACATACGTTTATTTATAATTTTAATAGAATTTTATAAGTTCTGAAACTGTTAAACAGGAAAGAATAGAAATTAAGAATGTCACTAACAAAATACGACTGTTTTATGTGTTCCTTGATTTTGTTCATCCGATGTAACTAATATTTTAATATATTTTTTTAAGGGTATTGAAAGCGGAGATTAACATTTTTTGTCGAATACATTAGCAACATAAAAATTCAGAAGCATTTAGAGTGTTCTATTTCTAACATATCAATTTTTCAAGTGAAGCAATAAGAATTTTGTAAACAGAGTTGACTTTATGGTAATGTTCAGTAGAAACTATTTTTCTATTTTTGTTTTGTCTTCTTCAAAATATAACAACTTTTAATTTTTAATTTTTTAATAATTTAAGATTTATAGGAGAAGAAATAATAACTGCGGGAAAATCAATCTTAAGTAGATTTAACGAATAATTCATATCTGTTTTAATAGTTCTTATTGCTTTACTAGATTAATCGGAGCGTTAGAAATAGAACAATTCTATATTCTTATGTTTATTGTTTGTTAGGGCAAAGATAGAAAATCACTGTTTATAACACCATTATCTCAAAAAAATAGAAACTCATATATTAGAAGAAAAAAAATGTTAACAACACTGCATAAATTATCACACTATGTTGAAGTATAAACTAGTAGAGTAGATACTACGCCTTTACATCTATACAACAATAAACATTTCGCGCATTATAAACATTTGGCATGGTATATATTCTAAAGGAATAGAAGTGGTTACATGTCGCAAATAATTTTCTCCAGCTATGATTTGCTAAAACAAAAACACGTGGCACGTAAATCATAGTCTGATGCTGCCAAAAAAATAAAATAATAGTAGTAATAATAATAATAATATTAATTACTTTGACAGGTTTATGCTGTAAGAATCAGCATTTTAATATATCATTAAATTTTGGAAACCTTATGATGCCGCTTGAATCAAATTAACTTTTCTTTTAGTAGTTCCTATATTTATGAGATATTATATGATGTCTGCGAATGTGTTTAAAATAACCTTTAGGATTTTTTTTCGTGCCAACATTTTCGTAATTTTCGTTACGTCCGAAACGGTTTTTGGCAGTGTCATTATTGTGGTACAATCAACCGGTATATCTAGGCCTACCTAGAATGATTAATACAAAAATATGGCGTTGATATATTGCAATAAAATAAAATATTGTACATTTTTTTTTTACTGACACACTAGACGCATATACTAAATCATAATAAATTAATCATACATAGTTGAAATAATTTAATTGCACATTGATTTATTCACAATATACGATGTAATATTATTTAATATGCGTATTATGTTTGTGTGCATTATACATTTTCCAAATCTTAATGAACATTAGTGTATTGTAATAAACAATGAGTAGATATATGTGTATATTATTTTAAAGGCAATCAATCGACCATCAGTCATAATTGCATTTAAAATTGTAGTTAATACATTTTGAAGATTAAATTTTTAATGAATATTTTGTAAGAAAAATAGTGTATTATAATAATATAAAGCAATTATGTATAGCATTCTCCTTCGCAAATTAACAACACTTATTTGTTATTACGAGTATATTGGTAGAACGGGAAATTACTAATGTATCTTATTAATCATAATGCTTATCAATTATACATTTTTTATTCATATGTTATAATAATTTATAAATATATTTTTAAAAACAAGTCTTGTCAATAAACAATATATTGTTTTTACAGGGCCACACTCAAATATTGTTTGGCACAATAAAGAAAGCAAATGTTTAAAGTGTTTTAAATTGAATGTACAATGTACGTCTATATATCACACATCCACACCTCACTTCACCATTTTATACTATGGAATTTATTGTAACTAGACCAAAACTATACATTAACCTAAAAAAGTCAATGCCAAAAATACATTTGTTTGCCAAACGTCAAATCCTCATTAATACTTCTGTCACACGTACAAAAACATTATATGTATAAGTATATACGAGTTTCACACACGATGCAATTTCAACACCAATAATTGTGAAAAATATGCACTCGATTTATTATTAATACCATAAATCTTGTTAATCTCTGAATATATGTAACTATCTTGTTTGTACTTAACATTTATTATCTATAGATGAAAGTTTAAAATTATGGATAATTTTCAATTAAAATCAACATGAGTATTATATTCAATATTATATAATTGTATAAATCATAACACTTGTGTACAATAATACTAAGAATTTAAAATTAATTTTGTATTCCTCTTTAATGCAATACAGTTATTAAATAAACATTTAAAATAAAAACAAAAGTAATAAACAATTTACTTACATTTATCATTGGAATTGTATTTAATTATATTTAATTATAACGGGGACTTAACGTATGAATTTGTGTTCAGCTAGGTTGTAATTGTTTAGTAAAACAAAAACATATAATATATTTGTTATATTTACATAATTTTGAAATAATCAATACTATATTTATAAGGCAGAACAATTTTCTAAATTGGTCCTATTATTACAAGCATAGAAGCAAGTTTTAATAAACATTAGAAACGGAGTATAATACGACCTATGCGATGTTAAATTGCATATTCATGCGCCGTCAATAGATATTTTATTATTATGCAATTGTAAAACACGATGAGATTCTACGGATAAAATAATTTATAATATTTTGGGTTTACTTAAAAGTTAAAATATCTTAATTAAACTCTTATATATAAGTAACATAAACCAACAAAATACTATTTATATTATTATATTTAGTATCCATGGTCAATTTTAATAATAATTATACATTTGAAATATCATCAGGATAGCATTACCTGTATAATGCAGCGTTTAGTAATTACGTATACTTAAACTTAAACTATTATATATTTTAAACACATTCTTTAACTTATAGAAAATTGTGTGAATTGATATTATTTCAAAACAAAATTGTAGTTCATCGAATCTTATACAAAATAAAAATAATATTATGTTAATACGCAGTAATATTATATTACGTTTAATTAGTTTATTGAAATTTATTGCTTATATAAGTATGAAATTTCAACATTTATGCTACTAGTAATCTACATTGTGTATTTTTATAACTATATTTATGCAATAATTAGTGTACTGTTCAAAATTATTTTAAACATTGTAGTCGATAATATGATCTATTTAGAAACTTGTTTTTTAAAATGTAATTATGAAAATTAAATGTACTCTTGTTATTGTATAATAGATTATTGGAAAAATTGGATCAATATAATTCATTATTATTACTGTTTCCTATTTTTTTTTTTATTATGTGTTATTATTTAACCATAAACAAGTAATTATAATTAACTGACCTAACCTATATATTATATAATATACATCATAATTTAGTGTGGTAAATACACCTAAGTATAATTTATATGCATAATAAAAATTATAAAAAACTTGTTTAAACGATGTTTAAAAAAAAAAAAAAATTGAGATTGATTAAACAATATTTTATTAAGTACATGCTCATAAACGTAATAATAAACATTTAAAAATTATACTTCGAAAAATTGTATTTTATCACAATAACAATTTAATAAAAAACTGTTAAATTAGTGTAATAAATCAAATAACTAATTTATTGTAAGTAAATGTAAATATTTTTATTCAAATTTAAAATATAACATTATTATTAATTTAATTTTAACAACAGTTTGTTTATTATAATCCTGTTTAATTAATGTAAAAATAACGAGCGATCATATTGTCGAGTAAAAATAATTTATAATATTCAAATAAAAAACACGGTTTGAATAGTTTTAATATTATCTTGGAATTTAAAAAGTTTTCTTTTACATTCTTTCAGCTATAAACAAGAATCGCATAGTTATTATAAACATATCAGATATAGTTGAATTATTGATGTGTTGAAATTTCAACCAATGTGATGAATATATTTTCATCATTTATCGTCTTTATTATTGAAATTTAACATCTGGTAGAAAAATTCATTTTTGGCAAGTGGTTGTTTAGTTGAACGTAATTGGTCAGTGTAGATCAAAATGGATATTCAACGACATAAAGTAAAGTGTAGGGTATGAATGTATATCATGTGAATGCTTAAGGAAGGTGTGCAAACAGTTAAAATGAATGTAATTGACATTACATAAAAAATTAAAGATCCTTAAGACCCATATTGTCTGCATGACCAAATTTCTGGTAAATACGAATGCACTACAGTCTACATACAGACACATACACATTACGTTGTAAAATCGGATAATCATTTAATAACAGCTATAATATAATTTTTACATGCACAATAAATGTACTCAGTTTGATTAGAAGATACTTTATCAGTAGGACAGTAGCGCAAACAGGGGGCCTGTATAATATATATACATATATTTATTTATTTTGTACTTCTATACATGTTATTATAATTTAAATTAATCTCGATTTATTATCAACGATAAGAGATTATTACTTGATATGAATTCTTGAAAACAGTTCAATAATATAATTACAAACGTGGAGAATATATCTATGGTTACGTCACTAACAAACGTAATAACAATAAAATATAATTTAAGATAATAAAATGTAAGATTGATGGTATTAGTAAATTTTGATTAAAGGTGGATAATAATTATGATTTATTAGAATAATCGTTTATCAATGATTATGTAACTAAATTATTTTAGTTAAATCAGGAATATCATAATATCATAATCGAACCTGTTATACTTGAGACGGTGTATGTTAAAGCAATTTAATTTAGTCTATTTACAAAATATATCTGTCTTTTCTTAATATTATAATTGGTTTGTTTTAAATGTTATTATTTATTACTTAGCGGAACAATTGTAATACGTAAAGTAAGTACGACAAGTATACGGTAAGTTTACGACAAAGAAATTAAAAAATTACGAATTCCTTTAAGAACAATGAAATTAGAACATAAACAATAAACATATAATTTTATTTTAACTTCTTGAAATCTACGAGATCTAATATACGTGACAAATGAAATTTTAATTTATTATTTTCGTATGGTAGTCATAAATTATCAATAACACTACATAAAATATCATACGCCAAACAAATATTATTGACACATACATATTTTGTTTTCTCATAGTTTAATCCAAAGATAAAGAGAATTTGCTCAAAAAAAGTTCACAATGTAAGTATACCTATATCAACTAATTCACTAATGTTCGTTTAATGTAAAAAAACGAAATTAATTTTAATAAATACTTAAAAAATTGCTCCATATTTATGTCGAACCGGTCCTGTTAGAGAAAAAAACTAGTAAGTACCATCGATCAATCTGCAGTTTACTCAATTTGGCCTACAGTTATCAAATTCGAATTTTTCGTTTGTTCACGTATTCATAAACATATTATATAATTCTCTCTATATATTATTATGTTTATGATGTTTTTTAGATTTTTAAATTCTATAGATGGAATTATATCTAATCGATTATACTATTATGATTGTGAAATTATTTTTACATAGGAAAACTATTTTGCTAGTATGTCTGATAGGTACTTCTATTATAAATATTTAATACATTTTGGTCAGCCAACGTATCTGTTTTATTTTTAACGTATTCGGTCGACGGCTTGTATTATTATGACTTGAGATAGTAAAACTATTTGTCTAAAATTCTGCATCGTTACACATTCAGCTCAAAGTAAGAATGATACACGTGCGCGCGATGTCTGTCTGTAAAGTTTTGCTTATTATGAAAATAACAACTCGTGCGTTTTCGACGATAAAAATTACGAATTGTAATTAACGTGAGTGATAACAAATAAATAAAATATTAACATTATACAATAGGTAATAATAGTAATAATCGTAAATAATAGTAAATAATTATATTAATAATAAATAAATAATACAAAACAGTTCTGTAGTACAATGTTATATGAATACGTCTTAAATATTAAAAATAATAATAATAATAATAATATAATAATAATGGTGGATTTTCCACAGAGGAAATAGAAAATATCATACCCGATAATATAAAATATATAACGGACATATAATGATTTTAACTCTTTGGTTGCATTCAACGACTATTCGTGTATAATAGTGATCGATGCTGGAATTTATAATATATTTTATTCCCCGTGTCGAATACGTAAGAGTATACCGAATATATAATAATATTACGCATGTTATACCTACTAAATTACATCGAAACAGACATGTGCAGACTCCGCAAAAATATAAACAATACCACCACTCGTATTCAATAGTAATAATATTATAATATATAATTATGAATATAAAAATATAATATATATTTACTCATACGCATATTACGACATAATATATACGTATATGTTAGCACTTATAATAATTCCATGTAATCACATATATTTTATCTAGGTAACTCTATTACTCGTAATCAATAATAATAAAAATAAAATAAGAATATCAATAACAGTAAAATAATAATAAAGTAATAATATATTAACGGTGTAAAAATGTTTTTCGTCCGAATCCATCACACGCTCGGGAGGGTGGTGGGCTGCGTCAGAGTGCGTATTAAAATACGTGTATTATAGGTAGGTAGGTATATCATATAATTTCGAAGACTTTGTTTTATTGTATACGCGTGTAATGTATAATATATTTTTTTAAATGAAACTAATCGTAAAAACCTAACACGATAACATTTCGACGTTTGAAAATCGGACTTTGGTGGGTGGGCGTGAAAAAAAATCCTCGGTATACGCGTTTTAAAATATCAACATATACCGTGGTCGTAGTACTGATGACTCAAGTCGGGTGGTCCTCCGCCGGCAATCAAGTCTTTATTGTAATCGTACAATTCGTCCACGCAAGACGTGTAAACATTACCGACACCCCCGACGCCGACGATTGGATAGTGGACGGTGGCCATGGACGCGGCCGTCGTAGTGATCGGCCGGTGGTACGCGTCGGCGGGTTGGTCGGCCACCGACGGAACCGGCACGTAACTATTGCCGCCGTTGAACATGGTGTCCTTAAGCACCGGCGGGTCAACGGCCACGTGGCCGTGTTGACGATAAGGATCGTTTGCATAAGGTTCCACCGAGTACTGCTCTTGGAGCTGCTGTTGGTGTTGGTGTTGTGATTGATGCTGGTGGTGCGGCTGATGCGGCTGGTGTTGGTGTTGGTGGGGGTGCCTTTTCGCGCAAGGGTGCGCCGACAGCATCTTCATCAGTTCGTTTCGCTGCGTTTCCAGCTCTTGGATCTGTGATTTTAGGTCGTAGTTTTTCGTCTCCAACACGTTCGATTCCTGTGAACGTATACAATAGTCGGTATGAGTTAATATTAGACAAATCACACTTATTATGCAAATTATTACGGTACATTAGAACACGTGCTATAGTCTTATACCATACCAAAATAACGTCATGTAATATAATATCATAGGAAATACTTTGTGAAAAATATTGTAGTTTCCGATAATAATTTTATCTTAAAATAGTAAAATTACGAATTCATCGTATTGTTAAAACATCGATTATTTTCACCTCTGTTCCATTCGATCAGTATATACGTATACAATGCATACCTTGAATAGTGGTTTTATACGAACAAACTATTAACGCTACAATCGGAGTTTCCCGCGTAATAATAATTATAGGTATAGAATATTGCGAAACCTATTTTATATAGTAGGTATTATCATGATTCATGACGTACACTACATTCAAAAGACTACGATCGGTTTTAAGATGAGATGTGGAAAAGCTATTTAACGAAATAAAAATAAATACAATGAGAGGAATACATTTTTGATATTTTAGATTGGTATACTCGCAGAAAAATGTACAGCAACTGTAGTTTTAGTATATGTTTTAAATTGTTTTTGCGTATACCTAGTATAATGTAAATTTTTACGATTAAAATTTCGTTATAACTGCTATTTATATACCACGAAATATTAATATTATTACAGACGATTCAAATGCAAACGTGTTTCAATTCTCTCGATTTCAATTTTCATTATCAAGTCTACAGACCATATGAATTATATATCTTTATACCCAGGCGGTATGATTGGGTTTTGAAGTAAATATTTAAAAACTAAGTGCGTTTTCTCAAAGAAAGTGTTCCAATCCAAGTCAATCCAAAAATTATTGTTCGCGTAGCCACACGTCCGCCAGCAATATTAATTTGAGAATATTATTATACCCGTACGTCCGAAGCTCCACAGTTGAATTTCAAAGAATATTTGAAACGATAATTATTATATCCGACGTTTTGAAGGCTATACATAAACATATAACGTGTACTGTAGCGGGAGTACAGTCGGAATGAATATAGTGAGTTTCGAGACGTGCACAACGACTCTCGACCTTGTCTGTATTGTTTCAATCCTCAAAAGTGACCGACTCTTGTTCGGCATTGCGTTCGTTGTATATTATAGCGCAGGAGGTTGTTTTCAATTTTGTTAGGAATATATAATTGCTCAATCGAAAACGGTTTGTCTATTACAGCCATTTATAGGAACACAAGGCATATTATATTAGTCTACGTATTAGAAGATAAATATAATGCTGTTACATTTTGCAGCCAGGGTCATACAAACAAAATTCTCATAGTCGAAGGAGGTGAAACTCAAAAAAAATATATTTAAAATATGTATTGAATATTGACGTACTGAAATTCTTGATAATTGATTAAAAATTAAAAAAAATTCTAAAATCTATATGACGAATGAAAAACGATTGCCCAGTAATTTTTTTTATACTAAAATAATAAGTAAGATAGTAATGAATAATAATACGTCAATACTCAATATGTAATTCTAACATTTTTTAAGTTCTCTTATCATACTTGCCCTGAAATAAAATATGTATGGTTCACTAACATCACTAACATTACTAACGTTATGGCACACCATAATTTATTACATAAACATTCATTATAGTCAAAACGTTTTGTGTATTTTTAACATTAAAATATGTAATCGCAGTAAAATGAAATATTATAAATAGTTTATCCAGAGAACGATCCTGTCAAAGTACATATCTACTTATCGAAAGTTGATAAAATAAAATAAATAGTTAAAAACGTTAAAATGTCGTTTATCGTATTATAATTAATTGAAACATGAATATTTCATTGGACGTTACACAATAATATGTTTATCCTAATAATAATATTAGGATAAACAGGTTTAGTAAATCTGCGTGATTTTATTAGAGGTTTAACGAACTTTGATATAATACCAGTTTTATCAAGAGAACGTTTTTCTGAGAAAAAAATAACATTATCTCCTAGCCATGAGGTCGTTGGATAACGTAAGTCACATGCGGTATTCTGACGTCCATGAACTTTTTTAAATAAAAAAAAATTACGTTTTGCGCGGGCCTACACCGTAACAATCAAATATTGTTCCACAGCAAATAGATTTTCTAAGCGACCGTTTGAAAATGAAAATAAAACAATTCAAATAACTGACGACAAATATTTAAATTGCGATTGTAGGGTAAAACGTCATTATTCTAGGAGAAGATATGTTTTTTATTGTATGTCGTCAAATGGTTCATGCGCTAGGTGACCCGCCACGCGTATATCAAAACTCTCGAAATAGTTATGGGTATATAATATATTAATATTAAAGAAGGTATGTTTACTTTTTTGGTACTGCACTTCTCGGAATATTTAAATATATTATATTATTTCTTTGAAAACCCGCACCGAGTAATATCTTAAACATCGTAAAAAAAAAGATTATTAAAAGCCAATAGTTAATAATCCACAGTCACAGTTCTGCGAAAGATAAAGTAAAAAAAATAAGAAAAACAGAAAAAAAATGAATAGATAAAAGTACACAAATCGAACGTTTGCAGACGTGACGACGTTCGAGTTAAGGCACACGAGTACCTAAACGATAGGTAAAAATCGGAGTACGATTAAATTGTAACCCACTTTCGTGTGTGTGGTGTCATGTTCGTATTTCACACGTCACCGCGCCGTTAAACTATATATTTTTTAAACATGATATATATATTATACATAAACTGACTACACTCTTGTGTGCGCGCGTGTAATGCCGTGCCCGGCGGATGTGCAAGGTTTTTTTTTTTTTTTTTTGAACACAGTAGTCGAACGATTTTCGAATCAGATAGAGATGAATGCCTGACGTTTTCGGTGCATGTGCGATGCGCGTGTTATGACAACGACGATAATGATGATGATAGGTATATGCCTCCTAATAATATTTAGCCATTTTATAAACATATAAACATATAATATATTTATAACGTATTGTTGTTTTATAATAAATACGATTGTATTATGATTGACTACAGATAAAAACGACGAGACGAGTCAGTGCGAGTGCCTACGTTCATATTATAATTCATATGATATATAGACGATAAGGAAACTTTATTATAGGTACGCACGTGTATTTATAATACTAGTTTATTCGTTTTAAAGTCAGCCGATTTGTCTTATACTCGAACATAATAATAATATAACGGACGGTTTCCGGCGATGTATCGGTTAACCCTTTCTTATCCACGCACACGCCTGATCGATAACACGCGTATACATCGCCGGTACACTCGTCATGCACATCTATAATAATACGTATATAATATTTAATACTACACACGCGACTTCTTAGACCACAGCTCCCTCTCCAGCCTTCCCGAGATCGTAGTTTCACGTGACAGATAACCACGAATGTAAAATACACTATATACGTATATATATAACTTACACCATACGTGCTGTATATGTATATGTGTGTGTGTGTGTAGCAATCTGAAGAGATTCTATTTCCGACCAAGTCTCTCTCTCGCGATTCGGCGACACTCGTGTAGGCGTACAGCGCGTGTACAACATTATATACACGACCGATACACACCAGGATTTGTGACCGTAGGGCGACATAAATTTCCACACACACACACAATAATACACCGCTACCAGTACAGCTGTTACTATAACTTCTACTATACTACAGTTACTACTACTAATACTACTACTACTATACTACAGCTGGTTGAATGTGAGACAATGGACCTGGCGATGAGCCACGATCTTCACGACCCAACGGAGATTGGACGATACAATAATAACACGGTCGATATAATAAGCAATAATATATCCCCATCAAACACATATTATATTTTACGCATTCATTATGTACTTATTATATTAATATCGTAGGCAGAGTATAGGTACCTATACAGGTACTCACTTGCATCAGATTCGTAGTCTTTTCGCGTTTTTTCAGCCGACACTTGGTCGCCGCTATTTTGTTGCGTTCCCGGCGCCGCTTCCTCCGTTCTTCATCTTCGGCCGTGAGCTGTGCATACACATAAAAAAAAAATCGTTATCACATTTTCAATAACAGACTAAACACACCTATGGCACGCCACGCGTAACCTTATCACACGTTTACACGACGCGTGCGCCCGAGGAGTCCGTTCATATCTTAGAGTTCATATATATATAGTTATATTACTTACATAACATATTATTGTATTTATTATATTATACCTATACACTAAATACCTACACGAGAGAGAATTATCGTGAACTTTGTATTAATGATTATTCGCAGTGTATAATAATGTTACTGTATAACATTATGTATGTATTTAGTACGGATTCAAAGTGATGATTTAGGATGGGCCATTCATTTAAACGTATATCACACTAATGTTTTTGATTTAAAAAAATACCACATAAGTATTATTTTGAATGGATATATAGAAATATATTTTACGTGAGAAGAGTGGAGTTCATGATCACACTATATAGTCACCATACTTCAACACAGGATTGTCCCTGACGATGTCTCTATTTTCATCCAGTGTACGCGTACAGTGACAATTCAAATCTACAGAATGTTGCGATTATAATTCACGTTTGAGTAAAGTATAGGTAAATGCGATGTGCCTATATTTATATTATAATATATTATAAGCGCACATACCGTAACACCGTACGGATTATAAAACGGTCTTGAGGTCGCAACCCAAAAGAAGTCACTGCATCAGGCGCATGCGACTTGCATGTTAAACACAGACGGACACCATAATTATTTACTATTATTATTATTATTATTATTATTATCCATCGTCACACCGGCACACGCGTCAATCGCATTCTTTGGGTATTTATCGTAGGCGTACATTCGAAAGTGACGTAGCAGCGTTATCATATCTATAAGAACACGATTTGTACCGAGAAAAAAGGTCGATGGACGGAAAAAAATACTATAAAGACCGCGGTCGCGATATCGCACGCGTGCGCATGAATATACTGCAATATACTGCATACAATCTTGACTCGTGCGTGTACAATGAGATTAATGTAATAAATAACACATTTTAATACTATAAACGAATAATAATATAGTTTATTAATTTGTAGGTATTGACATTTGGTGCACATAAAAAGTATTGGATATTTGAGCCGATTGCTACCCCTCGTCCTATAGCACCCCATCTGAACGGTATGTAATATTAAAATATGTATTATTATTACGGGATGTGATAAGCCAATAAACGTGTTATTTATATTGATAATTTAACGCTTACTCCTTCGCCATGCGATGATACATCATCCCCGTCGTCATCGTCGTAATCGTCGTCGCCATGAGATTCCTCATCGGTCCGCCGTTTTCTCGCGTGCCCACCACCCGGCGACGATGCTGCCAAACCAGCTGATGCGGTAGCCGCCACGATCATCCCACACGCACCGGAAGTGTTCGGTCCGCCGATATCCACCGGACTTCTACCGGCGCATGCCGATGTCACTGTTGCCGTCACTGCGTTCTTCTGTTTAGACCGGATGACCATTTTCAGCTCCTCCTTAACCTTGAGACTATTACAGGGGTTCTGCATCCTGGCCGTCGGTGATACGGGGGAACACGTCGATATTGGGGAACACGTTGACACAGGGGAACATGTCGACACAGGGGAACATATTGAACCGGACGAGTCTTCGGACGCGAGTGACACGTTACCGGGAAAAAGTTGGAATGGGTCTGTCATGGACAGGATCGAGTTGATCACATCAGGCGTATTCGGGATCGAACAGTTATGTGATTGTAACGCGGCGACCGCAGTCTGACCGCCGCCACCGCTCCCGGTAATCGAGTAAGACATGACTGCAAAAGTGTTAAACAAATACAGTGTTTAATAACTCTGTACGGCGTTTGAAGATCGCGGTGATAATAATATAGGAATGCTGGTAGTATCCGATCTATATAACAGAGGTGACTGATATGCTTGATAGTGATCCTGAAAAATAAAAACCAATATTTTTTTAATACTCATCAATTACACAATATTTCATGCTAAATTTAATTATATTTACAATGATCACTCATTTTACTTTCAAATATATTAAATTCTTTTGATATATTCATTTTGGATTATTTAACATTTTATACTACTCCAATTTTTTTTTTTTTTTATATACCGTACTACTAATTAGCTATTTTAATTTAATTTATTAGCTCCCAGTATTAAATACGATAGCTTTCCCAAAAATAATATAAAATATTCTTACAAATTTAGTAAGACATTATATTCCTCCATTTAGAATTGTTTTTGTATGCAATAATTTATCATTGAATTAAAATTAAACACATCCATCACAGTGACTCTGATACACCAGAGCGTCTTTCTCGGGCGATTCTTTTTTATATAGAAACGTCACATGATCTGTACAGTTTTCTAGAGTGTAGTTTTACACATAAAACGATCTATACAATATTGAATATATAATAACAATTTTCTCTTAACCAAAGTAAGTACATGGAGTTAATAGTCAATTTGATTAAATATTCAAATTAATATGTTTTTTTATTCAACAGATATGCCCATTCATCCTATCACAAAAATAAAAATAAACAAGTATAAGTTTCCTCTTTTGGTGATCTATTGATAAATCAAAAATTACTTTGTACTTCAAGCTCTGTATATAACAACCAAATATATTTTTAATACTATAGTTAATATATAGTGTCTCAACTACAAACATAAAAGATATAACCATAATCATGAATTTATTATGCGAGATATTTTGTTGATTTTTTTTTAATAGTTTATTTATTTTTATTAATAAATACGAAAATTCCACTCATCCGCCTGCAATATACGAATATACGATAAAGTTATGTAGGATAAGTATTATGATTTCATGTATAAGATTCGTAGGTTTTAATAGTACGACTTTTATTAATGTTATGATTTTAGCTAAACGTCTACTATTATCATTTAATAGTGTATGCATAAATACCAATGTATGATGTTATGATAACAATATAATATTTGAAATTGCCGGTATATTATATACTATTTATGTATTAAAAACATAAAAAAAAATATTACAAACAAATAAAGTAGAAACAAAATACAAATCTTAAATTATATTTTAATGCTTTTACGTATAAGTAAACACTGTAATATACTTAACGATATTAAATCATGACGTAAGTAACTATTATACTTTTAATATAATATGATGCTAAATTGCGAATATTTTATCGACTTATACCAGTGAAAATTAGTAAGATTATAGTATAGAAATATACCTACATTATTTTTTTTTCGCTAGATTAAACCCGATAAGTTTTCAAACAGCCGTACAAATACCGGACTACTGCACGCGTGCATTAAAAAAAAAATCTTACGATAAAATAAAATAATCAGAGTGTGCATTAAATTATACACACATTAGGTATAACTATAGGTTTTCGTATAAATATAATACACGCAAACGACATAATGAGTTGGTAATGTACCTAAAATGTATAATAAAATATTTAACAAAAGGTTTCTAAAAAGGTATACTATTGCTGTGATGTGTATGATGCACGTATAACTAACCTTTTTGTACGTCAATTCTTCAAATAATCTACAAACTGTTATGGAAAAGTTATAGTAATACACAAAACATCGAATCAAGTTTACATTAGTAAAAATGTTCGTATACCTATGTTCGTAGAACCGGAATTATGTGTACATTTATTTTCGCAATAGGAAACTATAGGCGGTGAGTACCACTTGAAATGATTTTGGTTTAGCACGAAAACACATATTTTATGTTTACCTACATAATTTATATCACCGTTTATGCGTTGAAACATCTGGGTGACAAAGGAGAGTATTAGAGTTTAAAATAATAATTTTCCTATTATTTAAACTTCCTAATTTTCATGAAATATAATAATGTACGCTCTGACGAGAGCGTGCGAACGAAAGTATAAGATGAAAGAAAAAGTCATAAATTATGTTCTCGGAAATCGTTTTTTTTTTGGACCCTTATCGTTTTGCATGAACGTAGATGATGTATAGTTTTCCACTGCAAAATAGCCGCCACGCCGTCGATCTGCGATTAACGCCCACGCGCCCGCGCGAATACTTTACCGGAAGACGAAACGACCTGAAAAATATAGGATGATGTCGTCGTCGCAGAACTAGTCGTCATAGTACGTTATTTTTTATATTTTTTTAATTTTTTGTTTTAGGATTATTGCCAAGTTGTGTGTACAATATAGTACGACATACTGCAGTTATGGTCGTTGACAAACAACCGTACTCAACAATATTTCGCTAAAGCAGTATTAAATTTCACGGTAAAGGTGACGGTTTTTTATTTCGCATAAATTAAATAATGAATATGCAGAACAATAAAAAGTAATTATTCACGAGATGCATTATTATATTGTTATGAGTACGAGTTAACATACGAAATCTGTGATATATTCATATTATACACGTATGCGAGTAGATGTCATATAATAACATACTTTATTGCTTTTTTTTTTATATAATATACATTTCTTGTACCATAATTCATAATATCGATATACAATCGTTTTCTATACATATTCTACGTTATTATTATTATTATATATTTGAATATTTAGTTGGTTGTACCTATAAAGACATGGCGCTTTTTACGTTCCAAACTACAATGTGTTGGCGTATCCATGCTCTAAAATTATATACATATACACAAAGGATCTGCATCATGTGTACGGTAATTTGTACGTTTCAATCATTTCGAGAGAAAAAAAACTTGCAGTAAAAAAAAATAATAATAATAAAAAAAAAATTACTATCTACAACTGTATCGTATGACGTGGGATTCATATACTATACTCTATACGGCTATAATATTGCTTGTTTGTTGGGAATTCCGAAACTAAAATATGAAATAAAAAGCATAGAATTTCTACTGATATATTATTATGTACGTTTATGACATTAATAATGAGGTGTGGTACCAATCTATTTGGAATTCCAAACGGCTGTTTGTTTCTTTTATACGTGATATGCGAAAACTATAAGCTAATCGCATTTGATACCTATATATTAAAATCACATTGTAAAAATGTGTGAATGACAGATCCGACGTATTTACTATATCATAAATGATTCAATTAAACTAACTTATTGATTCGAAATGTTTAATAAATTAACTTCACGCCGCGTCTACAAGACCTAACCAAGTCACTAGAAGTAATTTCGTGGTGTGAGTCACTCGTTGCCGTTAAAGTTTATTTTGCATGTAATTAATATGTAGATATCGTGACCTGTGTGATTATAGATGTACCTACTGCATATGTACATGCATGTCAATATGTATTCGATTAATAATAACATATCGTTAGATATGTACACTACTAAAGCAATTTTACAGTTTATTACGACTAATGTTTATAATATGTGTAATATGTATGTATCTAAATAATATCGACTTTAATTAAATATTGAAGTTTAAATGTTCTTGACTATATGTTTTTAAATTGTATACAAGATAAATTATTTCATATTTTCTATAAATTATTTTAACACGCGTTTAATATTTTAATCTTTGACCTATATAGCTATATAAACTCATAACAAAACATAATATAGCAAACTATTGTAAAGTTAGCTATCTAAATTAATATAGCAATATTATTTTGTACACAAACACGCACAGACTTGATTTTCGAACGCAATAAATTATTATAATATTCTATGCGCGCGAAATCATAAAGCGTGCACCATGTATATTTATTCGTTTATTTAAATGATTACGATAGATACCTAATAATTTTCGATTGTATATTGTTAATTATAAAGTAAAATCTAATGGGCTCGCGTTTTTTACTCCAAGATAAAAGATTCGTTTGATCATAAACGTGTTATCGTAGAAGGTAAATTATTAATCACTTTCTTTCCATTAGGTGCAGTTTCCTAAGATGATAAGTAGGATTAATGTGAAACCATGGCCTCGATATGGGTAAATGCTCATCATCAATTGTATATAATTTGTATGTATAGTGCTATAATAGTGGGTGTGTGTTTATGTGTTAGTGTTAACACATATTTACTAATATACATATATATATATATATATATATATATATATATATACATCCATACGCATATTTAAATTAATTTATTAACATTCATGTTTAATCGTCAGTTGATATAAACACAAAGCTCATTGACCATAAAAATATTTGCACTCGATTTCGAACAAACTCTTTAAGCAATACTAAATTAAAATCGGAATATATTGTTGTATTGTATTTTTTTAATTCTTAGCAACATTTACGTTATATAAAACACCGATCGACGTTGGAAAAATTTATAAAACCACACGTGATCATAGTCATTGAGTGAAGTTCATAAATAAATTAAGCCAAATGTTACTTAAATGAATATTGCAGTGTTTCATCAAAGCGATTTATGTGGGAGCTTAGAAATTATTTATGATTATTAACTTTATGGTAATAAATAATAATAAAAAAAAAACAAAGAACTAATAACGACATTGTACACCTATCCAAGTGATTATCATAAATACAATTTATCTATACATTAAACTAAACAATGTGTAGTATATACTATTGAAAACTGTCTTTCGCAAATACGTGATACATCATATTGTGATATATTATGTGCATGCAGACTTTTACTATATTAGAGTATAATAGCAAAACATAAAACGTTTAAAACTAAAACAGTATATTACGCTCATATGGTATGTACCAAGTATACATGTACTTATTTCATTTTTTTTTATTTCGCAAACGAGGGGTAATGTTAAAACTGGAAATAAATAACAATTTTGGTTACTAACTACACACAAGTAAAATACACAATAACGCATTACATTTATGATTGTTTTATTTCGTTCTACATAATGATAAAAAGTAATGCACATTCGCACAATCTGCATCTACGAAACGATGTCAATTGGGTAAATTATAAAAATCATTTTCGTCAATAATAATTCGATAAAAAAAAAAAAACTCCATACGTTGATTGACGCGCACGTACCGGGTATAATGTGCATATTTTTATTATTATTATTATTATTATTATATTAGAATGTGGAAAGAATAAATAAGTGAGGATATTATTTATGCATATTTAATTTTTTTTTTCTTGAGAATTCCTAATTTTAGTAGGTGTAGTATCGTTAAACGGTCGTTTAATAATTAATTTGTTTGGTGTCCGAACATATACGTGCGCGGTGTTTTATAATGATATTATAGCGGTTTTTACCTATATTATTCGTAATATATATTATGGTAACCGTGAAAAAGGCGTGCAGTGTTAATCCTATAATATAAAACCACAAGAATGAAAAAAAAAAAAGGAAATTGTTACTTATCAAGACCACTTATTCTACAATATTTTATGTTAAACCCATCGTTTAATGAACGCCCTCGACATTATCGTATGTTAGATTTTGACGGGTAATAATAATTTGTGTATTGCGCGCGCTGTCCGATGAGTACACGGTACACGTAAACTTATTTTTCCCGGCGAACCGTCTCAGATAATATTAAAACCACGGTTATTTTTATGATGTTTTTTCCCTGTCCACGAGCCCGAACAACCTTGGCAACCATTCGACTTTGAGACGATCCAAGCGTTTCATCAAGTTGCACAAGACGTCCGGTGTATTATAATATTATATATATATTCGCAATCACGCATTTAATACAAATGCTTGAAGTAGGTATAATCCCACATATTATAGGGAGAAAATCGCTTTGCTATGTTACATTCCGTTTGATTTTTCCGATTTTTTTTTTCAAATAATTATTAAACCAGAAATTGTTTACCGGACGAATGGTTTTTACACGTCGTACGCGTATAACAAATAATAATAATAAATTAATTAGTTATATTATAATACGTTTTCTATTGAGTTCTTCAGATTTTGTAATGAAAAACACTCGCCGACTTCGACTGGTTCACACTTAATGACACAGAACCCGAGCAAACGTATGTAAAATCGACGAGAGAATTCGGTTTTACTTTTTTGTTTGCACGGCCTCCAATACGTATGTGCTGCGTTTCCGGTCACTTATGGACAACCGCCGTAACGAAATACTAACGCAATAATTATACGCTACACACATTTAATAGAAGCGCAGGCGCACCGAGTCACATACGCACGTGTTTATATATATATGTACTTTCAATACAGAGTGTTTCACTACAGTGTTTATCTCCTGGAAATAATTTTATATTTTTGAAATATGATTTTAGATGATCATAATAATTGTATTGAGTTATTATATAATTCATACTAATAGATAGTTTATTGTTTTCCGTTCACCTTGGCTCAAATAATTATGGACAGTTAAAATTCTTGTATTTTTTTTATTACAGAGCTATCATAAAACTTATAGAATACAGTATAGTACTACTATAACTAGGTAGTTTAAATGTTAATATTTTAAAAATTACAGAATGAATTCACATTACGTACATACGAATACTTTTATACATTTTAAGTAGTAGTATATTTAGAAATTTGGTTGATGCGTGGTTTTCATGGCGGGGCACTCTGTATACAACATACAAATCTAGTTGAGTGGGACACCACATGGGTTTCTGCGACTAACTTCTAGGCGCCTCTTTTGCATATATATATATATAAACATTACATTTAACTCAACTTGATTTTTATTTCTATAACTACAATACGGAAAGTAAAAAAAAATAAATAAATCACGAGGTTTGTTTTAATTTATTTATTTTACCACATGACAAAAACGTATTACAGACTACACAGTGGTACGGAGGATTTATTATTTTATAGTATTACGATTATTTTATAATAAATAAATACATAATATAATATAATATATTATAATATTATCACATGATTTTAACAACCCTATAATATATTGGTGTTTTTAATCGTGTGTATTGTAGTACAAGTACCGTTGCACAATTTTGATCATAGATATATTAATATAAATTAAAATCGGTTGTCCGTTTTTATAAACATACCTACGAAATCGTTCTCGCATACCGATATTGCACTGTACTTGTAATTTTATAAGCATAAAAAAAATCTAATCGTATTCTTAAAATATTTACTTGTATAACATTACAATTACATCGTATGTAAATCGTTAAAATTTCAAATCGGGTATAATATTTAACAATTTTTTTTTGTATGGTTCAACTCCTTATAATAAGTGCTTCAAATTTACGAATTATCTAATTTAGTTACCTATATATAAGTACTTATTACATATATAATCAATGGATTTAGAATTATCATTGTTTATACCTAATAACAATACTATAATATTATTATCATATATTATCGACAGAGTTATACTTATTAAATAACTTTTCTTTTTATACTTAGTGAATAAAAAGATCTTGAGTTTTCAATTTGCATGCAGGTTTGTGCCTGTTATCTTTACTCGTGTTGCAATGTACTATTAATCATTAATCACTTAGGTACTATATAATAATAAATCAACCGTTTAAATCTACCAAGTACACTTCAAATTTCAAATTTGTACGCAATAAATAATTAACACAAACAAACACTAAAAAAATACACATCCTTGCATTAAGTGCAGTTAATTTAAAAGATAAATGTATATATAATATATAAGCATATTACCTATAATTTAAATAATTATATGATTTGTAAGTATTAATATTATTAAAAAAATGTAATTAAATACATGGAAATGCACTTCAGTAAATGCATCGTTGCACAATGCGGGTGAATAATAATTGAGCAATACATTTAAGTAAACGCATTATAAAGGGTCCATTAAAAATTTAAAACAAATATTGAACATAATAACATATAACACCCGACTGTGTTTTTTATTATCATTATTATTATTATTTATTGAAGACTTTAACTCTAGTTGCGGACTTTTAATTGTTCTAATAATACAAATGCACGCCAAACAGTAAAATTAGTTTTAATTTTTACAGTTGTAGAACGTAGCAATGTAAAGTAGTAAAGTAATATAATTAATCAACATACGTGCACGACATCAACTGGTACATGTAAAATTGTAAAAATATATAGGATACTTTATAAGTCATAAAGTTGTTAACAGACTTCAAAGTGCACACATGAGAAAATGAAAAACACCGAACTCTACCAGTTCCGGAATTCTGATGACATATTTTTTTATAATCGTAAGTAAATATATTATATTATACCGTAGCGTAGCTGCAGTGTGCCAATATGTTATGTTTTGTGCCAATGTTACCTTGTCGTATTATTGAGTTCCCGACATATTTTATCGTATAATATATTTTTTCCGATACCTGTTTACGAGTATATTATCATTTAGTACTATCATAGCTCACGCGTCTTATACTACAGAAATCGGTGGTTTTTTTTTACTTTTATAGACAAACAATGATAATTGGATCATGTCTCAGTTATTAGTAAGACAAAAAATCGTTTAATCCTGCTGTCGACGATAAGAAGGATTTTTTATTTTATTATTTTAAGCGTGTCAAAGTCATACCGTGATGTTCCCACGCGAGCGTCCTGCTGTAGACAATGCGCAGCTCGTGTGACCCGAATATCGCACACGAAAAATAGAAAGAAAAAAAAATCAAACAAACAAATAAATAAACTCGCTATTACCATGACAAGACGATATACCTTCGCATCGTATATACCTAACCTACCTGCACTCGTGCTCACACACAAATACACACATGTATATTAAATAAATATATTTTATTGTTATTTATATATATATATATATTTCATAAGTTATAAGTACTTGTGTGTGTATGAGTGTGTGTATCAAGAGTCACGAGGAGCCGTGCCGGCCTTGGACTCCCGCGCGAAGACCGATCATAATATAATGATTGTCGGCGACGTCGGCGTGTGTGTTGCGAAAATTTCATTACCGTAGAAATTACCCATTACTTATTTCTTGCGCGCGTCAAATGAAAACGAAAGGCTCACGAAGAGCTTTACGCGATAGCAGGAGATTCCACTGACTGTGGTGTTTATATTTAAGCATCACACCACCACACCATATTATTTAGTCGTTTAATAGAAAAACAATAAAAGTGATTATTGATTACTTATGTCTGTGTGTGTTTGTATATGTGTGGTGGTCGAAGACGCCTGCGCAAGCATTATAATATTATCCGAAGAGACAACTGTTGCATAACTCTGGATTAAGAACCCTTCGGTATAATTGAGACCATCGCTCGTAGCCAAAAGTTCAAATGACCGAAAACGATTCGAGTGTATAGTATTTAAAACGATCTCACGGGAGCTATTGAAAGATGAACAACTCAAAGATAATAATATAGTATGTATATTATATTACAATAGCCTTTGATTGATAAATCTTTGAAATCGTTTGTGAAAACCTATCGATCCGAAAATTATCAAAACGCTAGACAACAATAGAAACGGAGAAAAAAAAATGAAATATTTAACGCTTAGATTATAATTATATAATACAATATAAATACAAAGTTCTATTATTGATTAAATGCTAAGCGTTGTATAATTATATAATACAAAATAAGTAAATCTGTAAAATAAACGTAATGTCGTACACACAAAATACTAAATAGTGATCTATTGCATTAGCCCTTCGAGTTACTTCTTCGAGTTATAAGACTTGGATAATTGTTAACAATTACATACACTCTTTTTATATATATATTATGTATATAAAAGAAAAACGACAATGCGCATATATATATATAGATTCGTAAGTACCCAGTCGTCCATTAGTTTGTTGGTACAGCGATTAGGAATGAAAGGTATTGGTTTTAAATACAAAACTAACGGCCCTCGATCAGTGTACGGTCGTACGGTTCGACGACGGGTGGCGACAAAAACAAAATAAACTCGTTTCGGCGTTGTAATAACCGTATACTGTAGGTATAATACTGCTCGTCTAAACTGCTGCTGGGTGTAAAGAAAGATAAAATTCCTCTGCATTTTATATACCATATAATATATTATACCGGCTAATATTTTTTTAAGGGTGGCGGTGAATTATTATCATTGTTTTTGTGATACGCGCAGTTATATATTTATATATATATATACTCGTATACAAAAACAATATACATACACCCAAAGTACCATATACTATAACATTATAATATATTATACGATAATAACCTTTTCTGTCGTACAGCGTGACTAGTGTTTTCGGGTAAAATAACATAAAAAATTATAAAATGTGTTGTTTATTGACAAAATTCTATACGACGACAGTCGAGCGTCATACAGCCGATCTATTAAGTTATATTCGGGCTAATCGGGTATTAGATATTATGTAGAATCAAAATAATATATTCCAGGTAATGTTAACTTCTTCTCTTTCTGGACAATGGTTTTGTATACAATAATATAATAATAGTATGTATATATTGTATACAAATTATAATATTTGATTAAATTATATTATTTTATGTTTAAATGTTTACATAAAAACGACGTGTCATTATTTATATCTTGCAGGCCTAAAAAAAATACTAAGTCAAAAGTATTGTATAAGATAATACGTAAATTATAAATTTCAAAACTTTCAATCAAGATAGTAAAAAATGTGTTTTTTTTTAAATTTCAAACCGTAATTTTATCTTGTTTTTTTCCTTTTCACAAAATGAAATTTGTTTAGGTAGTACACACCTATACGAGTTTCACTATGATTAATTATGAGAACTGTAAAATTAAAAAAAAAAAACATACAGCTTATAAAAAACAGATAAGGCAGTTAAAAATAACGTAGTTTAGAAAATGGTTAGCTTAATATCTGTTATATAGGTACCTATAGTTGAAAACTTCATATATTTATTAAAAAATCATTTATACCTATAGTTCTTTTTAAACAATCTTTTAATTTTCCTAGCAAACTTGCAGCATATTAGACAATCAAATTAAACAATCAAAGGTATCATCGCCAGAAATTACACCAAAGTTATTTTCAGACATACTTAAGATAATACAATTTATTTTATTAATTTTATCCATTTATTGATAAATGATAATAAAATAAATCTAATTAACTATTAATATTATTTATTCAATTATTATGATGTCATTATATCGTTATATCTATACATAAATATTAAACATGTATTAAATAATTATATGGGTGACTTGAGAGTGACTTTTTCATCTATTATATATTATTTTATTTTTTAGATTCTCACTATCTTATCTTTATTTTAATGTTTAAAACACTAAGTTTACCTTCACATAAGTTCTAAAACATTGGCAAAAACATGTTGGTCATTGGCTTATTTCATTATTATTTAAGTCTGTTATTGATTTCTCAACACGCCAACTTAACGTATAACTATATATAATATAAACATTATAAACTGTTCACAAAAAATTGTAACCACATAGTATAAAGTGATGTAAATGAAAACAAATCAAGTTAAATTAATTACTAATGGCACATTTCCAACGACCAAAAAGCAATGTGTTCATTAGTTGTCACGGCAATACGGGTAAATTTAAACTTCAAAACTGTACAAGTTACTGTACAGTTATATATCTACTTATGTACAATAACAATGTTACTCTAAAGCGAATATTATAAGCTTTTAATTTTAAGACCATTTATTGTGTTTCCGGCGCTGTTGCTCGCATGCCTATAACAACAATGCTGCAGGACGTCAGGTGTAGGCACCTATCTATAGCCTATAGTTAATTGTAATTTGCACACAGCGTCATTTATCTTAAGAGGGTTTACGCATTGTTTATAATTAATCGAAATCCGTGACCGTTTTTGGATTAAGTGGCCCTTGCCGATCGTTTGACGATGCGCGCGCGTGTTATATAGGTGCTTTTATGGATGCGAGGCACTGTAGAATGACTGTACAATTATTGTTTATTAAATTACATTATTGAAATATTAATCGTTTGATTTGCATTCTCAGAACAATCGGGGCGACCAAAGACATCGAGGCTAGAAAAAAAAAATAAAGAAAAAAAAAAAACGATTCCCCGGGATGCACATGCTGAATTCTCACGATCATTTGGTACATTTCACCGTTGTGCAGACGTGTGCGTCTGTGCGCCCAAAATTTATGGCTCACACATGCTCCAGTTTAATATTAATGATAAAGGAAAAAAAAAGAGAAAAATAATGTACATGGAACGATTCCAACCGGCAACGTTTTATCTTATACATTATATATATATATATATATATATTATTATTATTATTATTATTATATCCACACAGAGACTTTACAATACGTGCGGTTTATTTATTTATTTTTTTTATTGTATGCAATAAAGAAAATAACGAAAAAGGCAAACAATAGTATCGAGTTTAGAACAATGCAAGTTGACGTGCGATTTTTTTCACGAAAATATACGTATTCCTCTGCTGCACGATATCAAACTTGCTGCAGATCCCGGTCAACGTCACGATCCGGCCATAAAGATAATGACATTTTCAGTATACAGAGTGATTGCACTGAGTTTCAATGACCCGCGAGGATTGCGTATCATATTTATATCAAAATAATATACTGTTCGTTTAATAAAAATATTTCGGATCTCACTAGATATAAATTGTTCATACATAAACCGAGAAATAAAATATATCCATTATTTATTAATAAAAATAAAATGTTTTTCAATGAATCTAATATTTTTATATATCATCCGGTACAATATAATAATAAAAATATGTATATATATTATATATGTAGGTGGTGACTGCGCCCATTGCAACTGCATTATTCTGTATGCATGTCGTATATACATAGTATGAGGTCGTTCGTGTTAATTCTCGTCGACAATGGTTCTCGTGATTTTCAAATGGTAAATCAACAAGTTTAGTTTTTTATTTTCATTTCTGTTCCAGGAACACCCATTTGGTTTTATTATCGTTTCCTCGCCGATACGAGTACTGCACCGCGACACGTTCATCAGCGGATAACACGCAATATGAAATCGTCTACGCGTTCAAAATGCCGAATACTGCTGTAAGACTATCAACAATTTAACATCGCAAATAAAAAGTTTGTACTTCTTCATATGAATATATAAATTAATATTTAAAAACGAAATTTTTATGCTGAACGTTGAACGTCTTACCCGTGCAAGAGCTTTTTGAACATACAATTCATATAGATTTATCAAATTATTCATGCTAGTTTAGGCATAATACATGGTGTTTGTATTGGTGTTACCTACACAACATTATAGTGGAAATTAATACCAGGAAATAGAACGTTTAGGAAGTATTAATTAATATCGTTGGTATTAGAATTTAATTTCTTCTAAATAATTAAACGGCTTAATGTTTAAAATCTTAAAGGTCACAGTACGAGACCACTTTTATTCAATATCTATTTTTTAAACATTTACAGGTAAATGTAAAGTAGAATATAATATATTTAATATTGAATATCACGAATAACAATATTAGATAGGCAACAATATATATTTTCTTCTCAAACGATATTGAGTTAAAACGGCATATTATTTTATAGTTCTTTGAGATTGGTAAATAATAAGTATATAGGGAAAAGTGTGTGAGAAACTTGAACCTATTTAATTTAAAAAAAAAAATAATATTTGAATTAGATTATAATTAATTTAACATTTTATTGGATTATATTACGTTTTTCTTTTGTAAAATGGTATTTTAGGAAAAATATAAAATAATAGGTAGCATGTTATTCTTAGGTGCATCTTAATTAATATTTTTAAATTTTTTTATGATAAAATTGTAATTAATAACTTCTACGACTTTGTGACATGGAAATGCATTTAGTTTTTAGAGTTATATTTATGCCATTTAACTATATGAAACCGCTATTAGGTGTGGTTAGGATTTAAAGATTTACTCTACAAAGAATTAAGTAAAATAGTAAAATGTTGAACTTGAGCCAATATATAATATCCTATTAAACTAGTAAGTATTATTCTTTATTTTATGATAACTATCTGGTAGGATTCAGTATAAAATTAAGAAATTGATAGCACCAACACTAAATATTTGTGAGACTTATAAAATACTGCTTATATAATATACAGTTATTTATAGATATAATACCTACTATAAATAAAACTTTAAATAAACTTTTTTGAAAGTCTCCCATATTGAAAACTGCTAATATGTCCTATACTATTCTAAAGGCTTAAACAATAATTAAAACTTTAAATCCAAGGAAGTCAGAAAATAAAGATATGAGAATAACCGGGTGAATAATTGTTACATATAAAGATGCTTGAACTTAGCCTGATGCACTGCAGTACGATTAGATAATAGATATTCATATTGAAATTCGGGAAATATTAATTAAATTATTAAAGCAGAAAAAACAAGGCATATACGCTAATGTAACACGAATGTACCAAAAAAAAAAACAGGGACTAAACATATTTGTATTATTTGTATGGTACCTATAACTATGAAAACAATTATACCGCATATTTACCATACAGATAGTGATAGTAGGTTCAATGTTTGTATGGTCACCTCTTAAGTAGAATGTTTATTTGGGCACTCAAATTTCTGCCATCATGATTAGTATTATCGATAGATATTAATACATATTATATAACCGTTAATTTAAATATTAAGTCGTATTTAAAAAAGTATAGTTTAGGGTTTAAAATTTTAATAAGAACTCATACTAATTTAGTTGTTATTACAGGAATAAAAAAAATAAACTGTGGATATTAAACGCCAATTTAATAATTATTTACAAAAACAACCATTGAGTGTATTTATATAGTATATTAATTAAGAATAATTGTGATAAAAAAAAACAATGTTAAGACAAATAAATTGCACAAAAAAAAAAAATACTACAACAAGTCAAAAGCCATGTGGATTTGATAAACTTAAGTAAGATATGCAAGATATCTAAAATATAATACACGCATTACCATAAAGTGTAATAAGGAAAGATTTAAAAAAAAAATACTAAATCACATTTGATTAAGTTTAGTTACAAATAATTATCATAATTGTTGCTTATCGGTATTTTAATTTATATTTCTTGACATATATTATATACTACAAGGAGCATATCACGAAATTGCTTTCTTTGAAGAGTACTTAAGAGTTAACATTTATTTTCGACTCCTTTATTGGCTTTCATTTGGAACAACTTTTAAAACGTTAATAATTCAACTTCTTTGGAGCAATCATAATTGATTATCGCATTAAATACTTAGTGCATGTACAGGACTAGGAGTATATATACATAATATGTATACAAATACTATATAACAGAATTAATTGCTAAATCGTATAGGCACGTATGTATTAAATGTTTAGAGGATGATATTTGGATTTTGTCTTCTTTATAGATGTACAGTACAGTACATGTTATTTTAATAATGTATATACCTCCATTATACTGACCCCTACTATAGTAATATACTATATGTACCTGTATAGGTATTTAATATTCACTATAATTTCATGACTTACAATTTATCATTTTCCAACATACCCATATATAAACAAATGTAACTTTCGCCGTTAAAAATTGAATGGATCTGAAAAATTAACATAATTAGGTACATAAATTGTACATAAACTATTAAAATTTATTTACACAGAAACCCAGGGGAGTCAACAACGTAATAATAATAAAAATATATGTAAGGTATAAATGATCTGAATTTGGGGAGTTGTCAAGAGCTTTCCATTAATCTAAAAGCCAATTTTTTCAAATCATCAGTGAAAAAATGTATTTTTGTAAACAGCCGAGGTTTTTTTAGCCGTTGTTCCAATTTACTGCACGTATACCTCCTTAAGCCTACGCCCTCCGGTTACCATAAAACACTATATTTTAGTAGGTAGTTATTTCGTACTTTACATTGTGTGGTCTGAAATCTATCGTATTAACCTCAATACATATCGTAAATACTTTATACGTAATGCATGTATATATTTGCATGTAGATACGCGATTTACATTATTCTGAACATACTATATAGCATATAGATTATAGGTATATAGGAGTATAAGACATAGGTATATATTATGTTTATAAGCAATAAAAAAATTAAAAGACATAAACATCCAACTCAAATTTACGACCAAAATAACAAATATAGCAATATTTTTAAAATTTTAATATCTGATAAAACGATCCGATTATAATTGTATAATATATTATTGTTTATAATTTATATTGTTGAATAATATTTATGGTGATCTATGAAACTATATATTTTTTAAAATAAAAGAATAGTTAAATAATAAAACACACTGTTAACGACATACTTACTGACAAAAAAAAAAAAGAAGGTACATTTTAATCATATTTATTAATAAATATGACTCCTAAATATTAACATTTGTTCAGTTTAATTAATAGCAATGATTATTGTAATATACCTATATAAAAAAAATGTATAAACAGTATTAAATATTGACAATATTATATTAATGTCTGTGTATATACAAAATACTTATAAATTACGTATCAACATACAACATATTACTATTCAAGAATAAAATGTTTTTTCAGTTTTAATAAACCAATTGTTTTTTATCATTATAATATTGACCATAATATGAACTTAGCGTATTAAAACTAACAATACCTGTAATTTTATCAGATAAAGGTTTTTAACGTGTTATTATAAAAGGAAACGAAAAAACCGGTAAAATATTAAATTTAAATTAATGAACATATACATAATATACTGTAATATATTAATACCATTATTGATACAAATGCATAATACAATGTTATGCTGTAGTTATTAGTAAAATAGTTACTTAAATTAGTAATTATTAATTATATATTAAGTATTAAGACAGAAAACTATCTATAGAGATTTAAATCGAAAAAATATATATATATGCATTTGTCCACATAATTTTTCCATCCAAGCAAATCCAAGTAAATAAAAAAAAAATTAATTTGGGTTAAATCCCTTTTAATATTTTTAAATGTGATGAAAACAAAAATAATTGTAATTATGATAATTATGCTATAATCGAGGCTATAATAGACTCATACATAAAATAGGTATTTTTCGAAAATCCTGTATAAAAACATCTTGCTAATTTTAGTTATTTTAAATGCGTTTAGCATTCTGACAATAATATTGCTTGTGGACTTTATACGAACAAGTTATTCGGTACTTACATCATTTACAAAACTGTTTGCCGATTACTCAATATTTGTCATAATATTATTCAAAATAAACATATAGGGAACCTAAATTTATGGCGCAGTAAGTAATGTTTTAACGAATATTGTTTATGTTCATCAATTTATCATATAATATTTTAGTTAAGGACAATTAATATTAATTATCTTATTAGTAAGAATAGATAAAAAAATATATTTAAAACATATTTTTGGTTAGTGACCGGGGTAAAATATCAGCCAGTAGAATCAAACAATTTTACATTATATTATTTATATCATACCTATTAAAACACAAAATACATTTAATATAAATCGTAATTTTTACAACTTGAAATAACACGAGAAGTATAGATATGAGAAATTTTAGCCGCTATATATAATAATATGTTTTTAAAGGAGTAAAAAAATACAATATGTATTTGTTTAAGTAAACGAAATACAAGTATTTATTTTATAGATAAAAAATTATAGAATCTTTTCCCAATGAGTACTTAATTAAGTGTCAAAAATGATTAACAAATTTATATTTATTTATATATGTATTTTCGTTTTCCATAAATATCATGGTAAAAACTAGAAAAACTATAATGCAAAAATGTCTCGTATCTAATTATTCATATAAAAGTGTCAAATAGAACTGCAAAAAACAAATTAAAGATACCCCATATGACGAGACGTTAGATTTTTTTAAAGTAATAATGTGCATACAAATACTAAGTGTTAATTTATACCTAACTAATTGCACAAAGAAAAAATATTAATTATTTCACTTTCTCACCAATTTATAGAAAAGTTTATGTAGAAGAATGTCCAATACAAAAATACATGCAGTCAATATTATATAATCTAATATACATATTTAAATGAAAAATTATTATACCTCATAAAGTTTATATTTTGTAATACCTATGAAAATATTATAATAATGATTTGAGATTTACATATGATTATTATATCTATAGTTATATCATATACTCGTATACAGTGGTTCATTAAACATACTCGTCACTCTCATTTTTCTCTTTAATTATACATATCTGTATTTAAATTTTGATTTTGGGCTATTTAAGGAGTATTTTTTGAGAATATAAAATTCTTTTTTTTTATGAAAACCACTCTTTTTTACAATACAATATTAATTGTAGAATTTGTTTTAAAATTATATAATTTAAATGAGTAGTTTTTGAATTATTATACTTTGTTAATCAAAAATAGTAGGTACCTATACTCCATAACAAGTTTGGATGATATACCTAAATTACGGTAGTTTGAAATTATATTTGATGGATATTAATCTGTTAACATTTCATAATTTGTAAAAAGTATACAATAATAAGTACCTATAATAGCTTAGATTATTATTAATATATTATATTTCATATTTTATGTAAAATTATTTGGAATTATGGATAAATATTAAATATAAGTATTTTAAGTATATAAACATTTTCATAATTCAAAAACGTTTCGTTCGTACTTCGATTAACATACCTAATAATTTTCAAAAAAATAAATTTGCAGTAACAGGTGGTTCTCATTAAAAAAAAAAGTTTGTATCACTACAAGATAAACTTTTAATAGTATAAAAATCTAATTATTTGATAATATGGACTCTCGGTAAACCTGAATATTAAAAAAATCGGAAATTAAATTGACAGATTATTTAAAAGGAAGGGGGTTTAGCAGTACGTTTTAAATCACCCTACCTATATAAATATTTTAATACTAAAAATAAACAGTAAAAATGTGAAATATATTTTTAATTTTTATTTGTTTATTTGAAAGAGTCAGTCATTAATTTAGTAAATACTAAACAACTTATAATACATAAATTAAATGATTATCTGAGGCTGAAGCTTGCGTTGGCTAAACAATAGGCGCGTGCTATAATATACGTATAACGTCCTCGTTTTCGCGTAAAAGGAGTAAATCTAAAATAAATGCACTTTTATGTTTGAAAAGTCATATTATGTGTATTCATTTTAGTGCTGCAATGTATATTTTGTAATGAACTTGTTATAATTTTCATAAAAATATATGTGACTGAATAACGCGTATATTTGTTTAATATTATTTGCGATAGTTTTAGGTAAATTACGCTGATAAATTATCTACTTATATTATATACATATTTTTATAAAGGAATAATTGTAGTTTATCATTAAATGCGAGTAATTGCTTTTATATCAATTATGTCTACTGATAAACTTACCATCACATATACACAATATACATCCCCGAGTTCATTTAAAATACGTTTGTTAAAGGTTATATTTTGATGACCGCCGATCATGAATGAAAATTCAAATTATCGAGTTTATAAAGTTATACAACGAGTAACGACTGTCGAGAAATATAGTTAATTTCTTATCAATTAAAATATGATTAAAAAAAATATACCTACGTACAAATCGGTTCTTTGATATAAGTTGGTTCGAAAAAAGTATAACATGCAGTTACAAAATGATATATAGTTATCACATATTTTATTATTAATTTTTTTTTCATGTTAAATTTTGCAATAAACCATGCATTACAATAAGATATTATTAACTATATTTATACTAACCTATATACTTTAATATAATATTGTTAATTGTCAGTGATTTTGAAAGAAAATATTTATGATTTTATGTATTTAACTATAGGTTATAAAGCCTATCTAAATAATGTTATCTCAATAACTGGTTGAAAAAGGATCTATAATGAATTCTGTGTGTACCTCTATGATAAAGGTCGTATCGTGTGAATGATTTTTTAATGTAGGTACTCTCGGCGAAACATTTCCAACGTACCTACCTAATTTAAGAAGATTAGGACGTCGGTAGAAAACTTAAATAACGTCGCAAAATATAATAATATAAAATATAGTATTACTTACCGAATACGGTTTCGAACTCAAGTCGACCGGGCACCACTGCAGTAACGACGACAATAATCGTGACGTTGGGTAAACGGAATCGTACAAACAACAACGGACGCAGCATACACAGCAGTAACATTCGCACAAGAGAACGCACGTCGCCTCGCGACCATCGCGGAACTGAACGTATAACACTGATACTCGGGCACGCTGCCGGTGCGACCCGTCGTCGTCGTCGTCGTCCCCCCCCATACCCAGTCCCGCGCGGCTTTTCTAAATTTAGCGCTGACGTCAATTCCCGGCGTTCCGATTGGCCGACACAGCGGCCCGCCGGCCAAACCTATTGGCCGGGCGGCCCAGCCGGGGTTTGGCGGGCAAATTCGATTTTGACCGTTTCACGCGGCCGATTGTCACGTGCAAACGCACACGCACACGCACGCGCGCGAATCCAGTCCCCACTTGCACGCGCATCAAGGCCCGTAATCACTCTGCCCGACCACGTCTGTCGTAGGTACCTATAGTATTGATAACGATATAATAATAATATAATCTACCGCCGCTGAGAGTACCTACTTATATAGCCGTACAACAACAAACAACAAATAATAACAACTAAAGAAATAATTAATAATAGTAATAATATTAGTAGCATGTCGGTATGTATATTATATTGTACATCTATATACGCAATAGTATAACGATATATAATATGACGTATATATGTATAATGTAGGCTTATATATACCTAAAGCATATATGCGTGCGCAGACCTGAATTTGGGGGGGTGTCTACAATTTTTTCGGGCCCTTTTCTTAATTTGGGCCCTCTCTTAATAAGACATGTACATATTTTAATAAATATAACATATTATATATCATATATTTACAACATATTTTTGAAAAAATATCATTTTTATTCTAGTAACATTAGTTAAAATACGGAACCATATAAATGCTGTAGGACTTAAATTTTAGGGCCCCAATTACATGTCGGGGTCGGGGCGTGCCCAGGCACACCTGTAACCCCCCGTGCGCACACCTATGCTAAAGCGTGATGCGATATAGCTGATATAGGAATGAGTGTATAGTGTATAACAGTGGCGGCTATCTTAAAAATATAGGTGTAGCGAAACATAAGAAGTAACCACCCACCCTCAATAATATTTATCTATATAACATTCCATCTACTGAATAGTTTATTCGACTTGTTAAACAATAAATGAGTTACTATTACACTATTAAAATATTCCAAAGTATTATTTTGTATTATTCGCATACGAGCAATTACATAGACAACCCACCCCATCCAACTCTAATTATAAAGGTGTTGCAGGGGCTACACCTCTACTAAAGGATAGCTAGCACTGGCGTATAATATGTATATTATATTTACCTACATCGTATAGGTTTAGCTTTACATTGTTTATAATATGCATTATGCATATATACAATAATATATGATGCCTACCATAATAATATGTCTGCGCACGATTACGAAGCTAATCGCGATGACACCGACATGGGTAAATCCCGAAATCCGTTAATTTTCCTTGAACTGTAGAGGTATATTATACATAGATTTATTATAGGTTATCTATACTTATAGTTATCTACAAAAATTCATTGACAAAAAATAAACCGATATAATCGATATTATAATATTTAATTACCTGCTTATATATTATGTTTTTAATCGTTAAAGAAATATGCATAAAAATACACACTTTATAAGTATTTTTTTCTAAAAATATAATTTATATAAAAAATAAACATCGATCCTTTTAGTTTTTATACACTTGGAAAATAATTTATGCATTTCTAAGTAATAAACAATTCAAAAATTCTAAAAGTATTATACATTTAATTAATTAGAATTACTATAGTTTCGATTAGGCTATATATCGACTGGACTATATATTTAGGCAAATTAAATAATAGAATAATAAAAAATTACTATAGAGTACGTGCTTAATAATAAATTAATAAATATCTTAAAAAATTAATAATTAACAAACAAGGTATTATCTACTATCTATAGTAGTAATATATTAAATACTTTTTATACATTATTATTATTTATATTGCTTAAAGATGGCCCAGCCTAACCAAAATTAACAGTTTTAATTAAATATATAATAATTTTGGAATTTGTAAATTGATTTATAGGTACTTAAATTATTACGATATGAATGTATTATATTTTTCTATAGGTTGATATAAAAACTATAAAGAATCAATATTTAAATTTAATACATAATAATGGTATTCTATAATGTATATTATGAATACCACAGTTACAATTAACTATAAATTAAATAATATAATATTTATATACCAACGATAACTATTTAAATAAATTATGAACGATATATATATATCTATAATTCATCTATATCTACCACTATTATACATACATATTCGTACGTGTTTATCATATTTTTCAAAGCAATATGAGTTAAGCGACAAATTTAGTACTTACTATAATACTTGTATGATAATATTAACTATATATATTACATTAATATGTCACTGTATCAGTGACACTGTGCCGAGCGCTGTCAAGAATTTTGTTTTTGGTTCAATTTTTTTTTTCTGTACCAATGGTTCTTTTATAGTTCTTTAAGACGAATCTTAGATGCATTACTTAGCTTTGTCATTGCAAAGTTGATGAACACACCTATTAAATAATATACGCGAATGGAAAATTATTAAGTAAATACGTTGTATAGATTTATTATACATTAGTACATTACCTAATCATTTGAAATTGATACTACCGCTGAAAATTATTTTAGCGACATGTAAAATACAAGGTTTACTTTACATATAGGTACAATTTTTACACTTATGTAGTGATTCTAAACCAAGTCGACTATTTACATTAAACATATTAACTATAACTACTGAAGTTCTCAATATAACGAAATAATAGTAGTAGTTACTTACATCAACCATGGTTTGGATTCATCTAACTTAGCGACAAAATTGTGATCATTAGGTATAAAAATGTAGTTATTATACCTATCTCATATTTATAAATACATTATATATACATTTTTATTAATGCAGTAAAGTATCAGTCGCATTTTTGAATAAAGTTCATTCAACGAAATCAATTTTTAAACATTCATAGTAAATAACGCAATAATAAGAGCTGTCAAATGCAGTATCAATACTTTTTTTGTGTTTCTACATTTCAATTTATTAAAAATTTGTATTAAAGGCGAGTCGTGCACGCATAGTCAAATTATAGTCACGATGCATATATAGCGTCAGTATAGGCTAGCTGCACTGCTGTGTTGTATCGATGCAACGTATATACCTATTATACATAGTCTACTGACTATATTATACTAAACATATTCTGTATGCTATCTCTGTCTAATGTCTAGTCATCCATTACACTTACCATTATAATATAACTGTGATATATATGACAATATGGTCACTACTAAATACAATGACTTACAATTATATGTAGGTACTATTTTTGTTAACGTCATATCATTGAACTAACAATAAATTTACTTATTTTGACGAAACTACTGTATAAGCCTGGTTAACGCGATCAAGTGCGTGTTCCGTTATAAAAAATAATATAGTATTATTATTTATTAATTCGGCTCAATATTTTTTAAGTTAGCTATTTTAGAATGTTATTTTCTTCCCCGAAATCAACAACAGGTTGTCTAATGACGTAGTTATATAAATTAATTAAATAATTTATAATATATGTACATAAAGATAATAATTTATAGATATACCTTTATGTAATATTATTAGTATTATTATTGCAAGTCACAACCAACTTATCTGAAAAAAACTTGGATATTAAGTGTGAATATTCAGTGATTAAATAAATACACAATAATTATTATAATACATGTAGCCTAATTTTATTAATTCCTAAACATTTTGAATTTCCCTGTTTAGTACCTATTATTATAATACATATTAGATATATTTTATGCATTTCGTATATACCAATATATCACCACCATTAAGTTGGCCCAAAAGATAAAATATAATAACTATATTAGTCATTCCCTACAGGAAATATAATTATAAATACACTGATCACTTGACCTTTAAGGGGTAACATTTTGTTTAGCTTATTCGTTACATCCTATGTTTCATACATGCGCTCTTATTGCAGCCGTGTGCTATGTGTGAATATATGAATATGAGTATTTATGTATATATTATACCACTCACCAGGTTATGTAGGATAACGAGAGTTTTTCAACAGATAAATATAATTTATATTGAATCTTTGAACTTTCAGTCTAGGAAGGTATGTATAATATATACCCACCGTTGTATACACATCATATATAGCACATTAGCGCTTTTATACATTTATTAAATATCATTAAATTATATTTTTTTAGACAATCGCACGTATTTATGGTACGCATATTGTATGTGAGTAAATCTTTAATATGTCAAAATCGAGTTTTGCTAAATCGACGATGATGACACCACCGAAAATAGATTTTTCGTTCAGACTTGCGGAATCTGACGTTGCAAATCAATATATTTTATGCTATTATGAATATATATATATATATATTTGAATATTGTTGTATATACGGCGTATAAACAAGCCGGTCAAATATATACGATCCACCACCCCCGCCCGTGCAGGTAGTACGCGTCTAGGACTTGTATTTTATTACAATATTCTAACCGCGGAGACGAAAAACCGCTGCACGGACGTCGGACAGCGACAGTACCTATTCTAGGAAATTATTATAGTTTTTCATTTTTTTTTTTTGTACCCGATGTTTGTTTATAGACAAGAAAAAAAAATCGATTGTCGCGTAAGCGCGGATTTTATTTTATGTTTTTTTTCTAGCCATTACTCTTAAATACATGTTGCAAATACGGCTTGCATTGCAATATTAAAAACTCGACGATCGATTCGGACTGCTGTGTTTCACTATAATTTCAACGTGTGTGTGTTTTTTTTCGGATTAAAAATATCAACAAATTGTACGCTCTGGAGGAAAAATAATGAAGTCATTCAATGATATTATTATGATATTATATGTTTGATGCCTGCTGCGTTAGAGGTATTTTATTTCAAACTTTCTATACTCACATGAAAAACATTCTGAAAATGCACAATTTTCTACCAGCCACTTATCAAATCTACATAAAAATACTTAAATAATACCAATTAAAGATTATTTGTTCAATAATTAAATTAAAATTTTTAGAAAAGTATATTCTGCTACAAAATATTAATTTTAAACAATCGCCGAAAAATATAGTATTGTTATAAGAACCTAACAAAATTAATTTTTTTTCCCAAAATATGTTTATTGTACTTGTGGTGTATCCAACAAAAATAAAACCTTATTTTATTGTTCACTTAAATCGTTCATAAGAACTTTATATTGTAATGTGGTTCAAACGAAAGTAATCTTCTACCTCAAAATTTTTGTTAGTGGTACAGATAGGTACTCAATACTCAAAATTATATTATATAGACTAATTTTAATTTCTGAAATAATATATATTATTGATTATAAAATTGTATCTCAAGCTATTTATTTCTATTAAGATAAGTTCGACTCCAAATTGTAACCTCCGAGTCCCAATTACAGATATAAAATGTAAAAAAAATATTTTAAGACTGTATTCTGAAACAATAAATTATGTCAAAAGAGATGAAAGCAAGTAACCACTCTGCTGTACAGTAGGATTTGAGTGTACCTTATTTTTGAATAGGTCAATGTAATGGATGTGTTAAATTGAAATTCATCATTGCATACGAAAAACGATTAAAAATGGAAACGATGTGTCAGCCCATGATCATATAAAATATTAGGTACTATTACTTATTTATTAATATAGTAATTAATTTTATAATAACTAATATGATTTAAACATTTTAAACTATAAATAATAATTAATAATATAAAATTAATTTAAATGTTTAGAAATTGTTACAAAATATAATGATTTACGTGAAAATTTCAAATCCCCTTCGAAAAATATTTTTTAAAACAATCAATACATTTTAAATTTAAAATTATCAAGTTTAGATAATATATATTATACACGTGAATCGAGTTTTTTTTACCTCAAAAATAGTCAAAATATTTTTTTTTAATTTTACCATGTACTTTTAGAAAAAGTAAATACAAAAACGTTGTTGAAATTTCAAGTATCTAAAAATTTTTGTTTTGTGAATTACAACTAAATAAGAACATTTTTAGATCAGGTTAGGTTATAATATACTTTATATATAATACATAATATATAGTTGATATGATGTTGTATTTATAATATAGGTATACACAAATACACATACATATAATATACATATGTGTATCTGTGTATAAATTATACAGACATTTCAAATTGAATCACTGCAGAAATGTATTGACTAATTTCAATGGATTATATTTTGACAAGACATTTTAATTGTAAATTAATTTGAACGTATTCAGGAATATTTCAAAACTTTTGATTATACAATATTATATACTACTCAGGTTATTTCTATACAAACTAAATAATTTTAATTTCTAAAAGATGCATTAAGTAATATTCAAAATATTCCTCTTAATGTACTATACCGACACAAAAATATCCAAATATTCATAATAAAATATGTATGATAAAATATACTAGTAGTCTTAATGTTTATGATAGGTATATAATCTACTATACATATAATATTGATTTACTGTCTTTACAGATGATTATATTGATAAATTGCCTTAAAATTTTTTTCAAACATTATACCAAGTGAACAATAAATTTATTTTTTCTAATAATATATGCTCATCAATCGTGAGTATATCAGAAAGTCATAAATTCAACTATTAAAATAAAAAAAAATCTCTTTAATGATATCTGAACTCTAGTCGAATGACATTTGGAATTCAAAAATCACGAATAATATTATATAGGTACTCCACACAAGGCGTATGTAAGTTCCCACACAACACATATTCTATATAAAGTAAAATTCAACCATACGTAAGTTCTTACACAAAAAGCTGCAGTACATTATTAGTTTTCTACACGAGAAAAATCCCGTATAATAATATGTAAGTTTCTACATGAATAAAAAACATTCAAATTTTAAATGTGATATTTTTTACACACAAAAATATGTTCTTTATTCAAACTTTTGACTAAACATTTGAATGTAGTTAATGTGGTTAAAATTATTTTATTTATATTGTGTCGTGTCACATAAAAGCGTTTTTTAACCAATTTTTAATGATCTATGAGAAATGAATTCAACAAATTGGATTATTCATTCTATTAAATATAATACGTTTTAAAGATAAGCCTGTAGATATAGTTAGTATATTATACTTAAAATGTTATATATTATTATGTTTCACACGTCTTGCAAATACAGAAATGAATGCATTTAGCTGTATCTTCGCGTACACTATGTATATATATATACGAACTAATAAATATGAGTGTATTTTTATTCACATATGATACATATAGTACAGTGAATTTTTTCCTTTTAAGAACTTATCGCATTTAAAATATTATAAAAATAGTATTTTGTACTTCTATTGATACTTATTTATTCATAAGTCATTAGTTGTGATGGTTTTTCGTTGTTAATTTAAGTAATACTTAAGAATTTAGATTTTATTTAAACAGACGTGTTAGGTTAGGTGACTGAATAGTCGGTTCGATAAGAACAATTTCTATTATTCCAAAAATATGATATAATTTCTTAAAATATTATTTTGTTGGTTACTATTGCAATAACATAGTTATAGCATAGTATACTAAACAATTTATTAAAACTATAATATTGTACCCACATATTATATAATATAGGCATACGCATATGTATTTCCGAATGACAACGGTTTTTAATTGAATACAAAAAATAATAATAATACATTAACATGATAATATAAACATAATATGATATATAAATTATTATTATATACGCAGTTATAGAAATGCCAACACTTTCAGTTGATCATATTTTTTTTCCACTATCAATAACTGTATAAGAGTGACGAATAAAATGATAGGTACTCACTTTCGATCGCGGCTCTTTTTGGGTAGGTAAAATAATATTATATATAATTTTACATAATATATTTGTACAGAAAAAAAATTACAAATTCACTAAATAAAATAATTCAAATAATATAATAATCAGTAACTTTTATTTTGATATTAATGGCTTAAAAATAGAAAATAAAATAATAACTCAATAAGACGTATCATCGAGAGATGAGTGTTGTACGTAACATTGTAATAAAATGATTTGTGTGAAATTAATCATATTATTATACGTTAATAGGTACGTTAAAACTAATGAATATTAATTTTTGATTTAAACTGCAATATTAGAGTAATAGCCTATAGGAAAGTATAATATAATATATTTTATAAGCGAGTATTCAATACAACACAAAAAAATTCATTGACTGTTATATAATGGTGCTGAATGTGCACGGTTATTGAATACCATTCATTTAGAACGTTGATATAAATTGTCTTAGTCTTCAGACGCGTATTCCATATTTCAATATAACTAAACATAATATACATTATACGTCATGTATTATAATATGTATGTTTATTTTAGGTACCTACTCATTAATTAAAATATCAATAATTATTGTTCGAGCTAGTGTTCGTGTATTATATATTATGTTTGTACCTATATATTATAGATAGGCACATACGCGCCATCAAACCGAATAAAAAAACTGTCGCGATATTATCTCAATATAAAAAATGTCGTTATAATATAGGAATATAGGATGCACAGTAAGTATAATATCATAAGCCCAACATACCCCGCACATAATCAAGGAGAAATCCAATATATTATTTTATGTTTGCATACACGTCACACAATCCATAAAAGTCACAACTCATAAGACGTCATAATAACAATTTCTCTCGTATGGGTACCTATAATATATTTGTACAACTGCAGCAGCATGCGCGCTCGTGTCGTTTAATATGACGTGATGACAACAGCTATTCGCCATTAGTACCCATGTTTATACATATTATTATATATTTCTGGTATAAATGTATGTACTTATACGAATGTACTTATATACCTCTGAATAGTATCCAAAGCGAAATAACCGTATAGGTAATACATAAAAAACTCCTTTTTAGACTTTTAAATTAATAAGGCGAATTTGCGTTAATATAACGTATTAGGACTATATAATACAATAATATTATAAAGTTCGTACGACTGAATGATAATTATCCACAGCAGATATCGCGGCTTTTTATAATAATGTATTATTATGATCGCGTGTTCACGTACATAATATTATAATATTATAAAGGTGTACCTACGATTATTAAGAGTCATGACGCCCGAGAACCGGTTACAGTAAAAAGGAAAAAAAACATTTAATATCTTCGTACATGAACACCAAATACCTATTTCCGATATACACATTAAACACTCAAAAACTTTGTATATTCGACAATACAAAGTATAATTGTCATGGAACTTTGAACAATTAAACGTGTCAAAGTTCATAGTTTAATATAGTAGGTATGTACATATCATATTATGTATTGTAGACGCATCATAATATGGACAAGTTCTAATAAAAATTAAATAAACAAATATAATTGCTATTATAATATATTAACACTATATTCACATATAATACGTAATATTTTATATTATACAATAAATTAATCGTTGTTTATTAGAATCATTACAAAACAGCTATATAAAACGCGGTATTATACGATTGCATATCAAAATAAATTATCCTGTGTTTATTTTTCGCATATTTTATGATTCGAATTGTCTTATAATAATAATCATCATCGATGACATCACGTCCTGAGTCCTGACGGTTCTCACTTTCAAGTAAAACTAAAATCAAGACTATTTTTTCTATAGTTGTATTGTTTCAGTTGTTTTTTATTTTTCAAGAAAATGTTCTAACTACGTGGTTACTGGTTATATATATACATTTATATTATAGAAAAATTTTAAACAAAATATTGAGAATAAATTAAATGCATCATTATATATTTGTCTCTATTTACTGTGTACTTCACAACATGACACATTTACCTACATCATATAATATATATATCTATATGTACGTCCAATTTATTGAGATAAATTAGGTCAAATTTAAAAATTTCAATGGGTCACTACTTGATTAGTATACAGGAAAAATAGTGAGAAAAAAATAACAAATTAAAAATATTGAAGCAAAATTATTGAAACTGAATTATAGAAAAATAAATAAATTACCTTTGGCAGATAAAATTATATTATTTTTTAAACTTAGATAATCAAAATGCAGTTAATTACAACAATAAGTGACAACTGTCTAGACTCAAGGTGATATCCGTTATAAATGCGTTTAAAGAACTAATTGATTCACAATTCTACAAAGATAACGAAAACATTTTACAATCTCTTATCGACTACATAGAAGACAACTGTATATAGACAGTCAATCAGTCGGAGAAAAAGTTGCAAATTACTAAAATATTAAATTATATTTATTTTATGGAATTGTTACGAATTGAAAAGTAGCTCATTGTTAAAAACACCTATAGTAGTACAAATGTAAAATTCATAATTAAAAATTTATCTATAAAATTATGATGAAACACAATACCTTTTGTGAATACAATTAATGAAGATAAATTAAATTTCACTGTTTTGAATTTCGTAACTATGTAAATGTGACTTATTTTTTTCTCTATTTTTCCATTCACTATTTGGTTTTCGCCACTATGGCCTAGAATAATAATTAATTTATCCTAGTTAATTTACCAATGATGATCCACTGTATGTAGTTATACAATTTATTAAATTATATAATATTATATGCCTTTGAATATAATAGTTGTTTATTAACATATCTTGTGAATTGTATGTATGCCCAAAACTATAAGCACATTTATTTATTCTCGCGGTCAATGTCATATATTCTACATGCTGTACACAATAATACACATATATATTACATAAACGTATTACACAAGTTTTACTGTCTATGTATGCGTTTGTTTGGGATAAGTTTAGTTCTAACTGAGAAACATAAATAATAAACATAATTAACATTTCAATTAATATAATAAGTTTCTGGAATGTATTTGTATCCACGCACATCGCAGTTATTTTAAAAAAACGTCTGAATATATATGTTATTTTATTATTTATCTTTGCCGTTTCCATATACAGCATCAAAATATATTTTAGGATTTATACTTTATATTTACCTGATAAAGTGATATAATACTGTTAAGAGATTTTATCCAATTTATAGAACCAACTGTGATTTTACAGTTACCATTTTATACATATAGTCATATTATACAATTAAAACCTTACTAAAAGAACAAATGAAAGTATAAAAACAAGAAAATGTTCAAATACTTTGTTAAATATTAGAAGAGTTGAACATAAATGAAAATATATTTATAATCATGTCAAAGTATAGTAATAATGTTATCATATTATTATTAGTAATTTTTTTTAGCATAAAATCCTTATTTTTTCATATTTTACACTAAAAAAAAAAAAACATAATAATTTCTAATAATTTGTTATAAATGAATATAAGTATTTTCTACAAGCCAAAACATATGTTTAAAATATGTTTTTGAATAATTAATTTAAAAAAAACAAAATTTTATACTATATACCAATACAATGTAACACACAAATATGTTTTTTTTCAGTAAATAAAAAAAAATAACATCATTTTTAAAAATAAAGTTGTTTTATTATCTATAGAGGCACCTTAAATACTCAAAAAAGTAAAAACAAAACCTATTCAAAAAAAGTATATATTATAAATTGATACTTGAATAAAATAAAATAAACAACTATATTATATATAGTATATATTAATTGTTAAGATAGGGATATGTCATAACTCATAATTTGATCGAAAAATAAAGTATTCAACGTTTCAAAAGAGACACGAGGCCTAATGATTTAGAATTGATTTCACAATGACTTTATAGTTCAATATGATTGCAGATTGGTTCGATATTATTGGTAACTTATATTATAAATATTAATAGTGTAAATAATTCTTATTGTTCTTCTTATTATTATTTGAATAAATATTTTAGTTATATATATAATAGTAAGTTGTAATAGCTCTTATAACCGTTATTTAATTTACATTTATTATTTTTATGATAAAAATAGTTTAATTATGTAGCACGGAACTCGTTGATCAAACTAACAGTTATATACTTTTATTATAATTTGTAAAATATTAAAAGACATAAAGAACTTATTATAATAAATTAATATTTACCATTTTTAGGACTTTATTTGGACATGGTTGTCTTTTGTTTTGATGGGTAATGGCTGGTATGTTATTTAGTAAATAACAATAATTATCAATTTAAATATTGAGAATAGTTATACCACTCTATGAGTACTATGAGTACAACACATCTTAAAAAAAATAATTCAGTCTTTTCACGCAACCTAAAGGAATTAAAAATTACCAAATAGGGTACCTATTTTATTTAAAATTAATATAAAAATCTATAATACTTAAGCACTTGTATATAGTATATTTGAAAATCAATACCTTGCATTGATATATGAGAATAAATGATCAATAATTTGAAAAAAAGTGTACAAAACAATGACTTATCAAAATAATACAATTAAAATAAGCAAGTACGTATTTTATAATCCTTTAAAAGTTTTTATGTAAAATGTATTAAGACAAAAAAATTAAAAATAAGTAACAACAATAAACACCTCAGCAGTGATAAAAGTTTTAAGTATTTAACGATAAGATGTTAAATTGTATGTAGATAAATAACTATTATAAACACTTGAAACATATTATAACGTTAATAACCTTTGATGTCAAATGATCGATAAAAAAAAAAATTTGTTACTCAAACAAATTAAATAAAGTATATTATAAGTGGTTTGGTAGGTACAGTTTAATTGTTTATATTAAAACATATACCTACTCATGTAGAGGGTTACTTAACTTCCAACCTACAACATTGTTTAAAATAATGATAATTTATAATAAAATACTATCATTGGTGTTGTACATAATACACTATAAAAACTAAACAGTTAATATATAATTATATTTTAGTCGATCTGCGAAATGGGTAATGGTTACTGTCAGAACTTCTGAATGAAAAATATTATTAACTATTAAGTAATTATGCAGTACATGTAATATAACTAGTAATACTTAGAATAAAATTTAAAGTTAAAGCTGAAATTATCAAATAATAAAAAAAAATGTATATTATATGTACCTATTAATGAAACTCAATATAATCATCAAATTTGAAAATCTCTTGAAAATAAATTAAAATAAAATAAATAGTAGGTTCATAGATAATACTTATTGAAAGATTAATGTATTATACATAATATACTTTTGCAGTTTTGCACACACTTATTAATATTATAATCGATTGATATAGAATTGTGATTTGATTCCAAGTTTCAATGAGCATATTGCACAAAATTAAACAATTTTTAAATTTTATAAAGTCACAGAAAAATATTTAATTTATAAGCTGTATTTAGATTTTTGGTAAGTTCTTTAACTGTATAAGTTAACTAGAATGCTAAATATACAAGTCCCAGAGTATCAGATAAATAAAAATATTTAAAGAGTAATGAAAAATTTAATTCAAACTGCAGCCAAGATGAATATGTTAAAAATACCAAATCATCGGAATTTTTTTTAATCATAGTTATTGCATTTTTGTTTTATTATATTATCGTATGTACAATAATATTTTTAATAACATACGGAGAATGGGGAATCATAACAAATAAGTTTATTATAAATTTGTAGTTTTATTTTTTTTGAATGACTTTAATTTTTTTCTGTACCATTTAAAATAAAACGTAAAATAATATATTTTATTTACAAAAGAATATGTAGGTAGTTAAAAAATAATAATAATAATAACCGAGAATTAAATACATTTATTATGATATTTATGAGTAATACATGCATTAAAACGCAAACAGCAATTCAATTACGAACGTATTATTATAAAAATTAAGCACGACAAACAGCTATTCCTTGTAATAGTTGTAAATACGTAATGTTAAGACTATACCAGAGTATGTAGTACTATATTATACTTGATATAAAACTATAATAGTAAAAAATTCAAAAACCGTAGAATTAGAACATTACACTTATTTCTCAGGAATGACAATATATGATGTATTATTAAAACAAATTATCGTGATAATTAGATGCATATTTAACAATTCTTTACACAATATAATAAATTATTAATTATTTATTTGTCAGTTTGATGGCATCAATAATAATAATATTTAACAGCAACATATGATTATGTTTAAAAAATAAAACCATGAAGTAAGATTAATGAATCGCGAAAATATATATATTTAATAATAATATCTTAATTAGATATCAGTTCTTTGTGGAAATACTATGAATTAAAAAAAATATATGAATAATAAAAATTATATTATTTGATTTTGGCAGCATAATATCTCGTACGCCCTAACTGAGACTGATATACCTCTATATTGTGTTATTATATTACACATACACCGAACGGAAAAGAAATCTCGTAACTTAAATAATATTATATTATTGAATAGTATTTCGTTTTAAAACCTCCCGTCGAGCGAGTACTCGCGGTATCGATTATCCGTTTCTTTTATTTTTCTTTCTTCCCCGCCGATACGAATATTTATCACTTTATTATGTTTTTGAACGTGATCGCGGCTGGCATGAACAGGTTACAGGTCCGCGTGTAAAAGTGATTTTATTTCCCTTTACCTAGCGTATACTATGTTTGATCGCAATTGTGGGCGTTTATTTACGATTATTAAAATTATTTTTTTTTTTTTTTAACATATTTTTTCACACGTCGCGCATCGTCGTCTGCTGCGTTGTCTAAGTACTTAAGCCGCGAAAAACGCTAAGAAAATCTCTGGTCTCCTTCATATTATGTAATAAAATATAGGATATAGCAGATATTATTATTTTTTAATAAAACAGTCTACGATGTCTTAAAAGTAATCTTATAATAGTGTATATGATATATAATATATATATTTTGTAAGATAACATGAAAAATACATTTTTTTTAAAATATTTTATATTATAACTTTATATAGTCATGTGATAATGATATAATGTTACCATTATTGATTAGAATATGAATATCTTCGTTTTATTTTCTGTGTAGTATAAAAGACGTACGTTTTAATTTAAGCTACATATTTATTTTTACGTAAATGTGAAATAAAACTATCAGCACAAAGGGCACAATGATTATTACAATTATTGAGTCAGATGTTATCTGTATACGTAATTTTTTTAGAAATATTATTGCCAAATAAACGGGTGAAGACTTTCTGACAAGATCGCTGAGGTTACACATCATTATTCGTATCGATTTAAGTTCAGATTTGATTGTTGAAAACTTTAAAGGGTTGTTTAAAGTTTTAAACACAGTATTATGTGCATTAAATAAACAAACATAGAATATTTTGTGGCATCGATTCCAGATAATGCAACTGTCAGACTCATAACCAATAAAAGCTGTGTGACCGCTATCATCAGAATACCATCTTTAGGTACGTCGCACAAAATTTAACGGGCTTTCTATTATAATATATACAAAAATATATGCGTACCTTGAATAAACTAAAATATATGTTCATATATATTATTGCTGTTATATTTTTATTTCGATAGAAAAAACATTTCAGCATATCGAGCAATATAACATAATGATTGGTAACAGGTGATATACCTGACGAATTCACCAATAACAAAGCCTGAAATTTACAGTTATTCGGCTTGGTAATAAATATGCTGAAAGATTTATGACTTTAATCATGGTTCAAAACACCAGAGAAGCATGCGAAGGATACACGACAAGTAATAAACATAAATAAATAATAATTTAGTCAAGATTAATAGGATTTACGTGTTGAAATAGTATTCATGTGATAGGCATATATTATGTACATATGGTTACAATATTTGTGTGTGATATTAAGCAAGTATAAGAGGCCAGACATATGAAGAAGTCATCGGTGTTTCGATGATTTGCACCGGTTGTCGCTGGCAATGTGGAATATATTATATAATAAAGTTGAAGAAAGGTGGCAACTGGTAGTGAAGGCATGAAGACTGTCAAAGTATTGTTTGATTATTACAGTGGCGATTCTCAACTCCGAATTATGAGCATGCTCATTTATCATAATATATTATAGTATGACACATTCGTTCCAAAATTAAATATTTAAAAAAAACAGTTTTACTTTCAATATATCAAAGAATTATATTTTATATATTACAAGATTTTAATAATTTTTATCGAGTTACTCAAAATACCTAAGTTCCTTTCTCATTTTTTAATTTATAAATTAAATCAATTCTTCTACAATATGAAATAATGTACTTTTAGTACAGCATTAAAAACGGCAAAATACACCAAAACGAAAAAAAAATTATCATACTCGTACACTAGCTCGAACATAAATAATAAAAATCATTAACGAAGCGTAACTGAATGAGCATGCCCTGGGTGGTTAGATAATAACTGCGGCTGCTATAATAGAATGGGTTTTTGGAATAGCTGCTATTTTACAGCAATAACAAGCATTGTATAGCTTACTCACACAAATCAGAGCATGCTCTGTCCGTAAAAGTTACGATAAAATTATAATAAAGCACAGATAAGTATAACAGAAATATATGACATTTCTGTCATACATTATGATTTATTTAAAATACGTAATGTCTTAATATATTATTGACGAATGATGATAAAATTATTTTTGTATTTTTACTACTTATGTTTTTGTTCTTATGCAATGTATGTTTAGAATTTCCGGAAAATTTGACACTGAATTATTATAAAAAATGAGTAAATTATATTAAAGAACCGGAATAAAGTGGCATATTTACGGCCCAAAAATCAAGAAGAAAGAAAAATTATGAGATTTTAGATTACACACGATTTCAAGAATTGTTATAAGGGTTATTACTTATTATTATTAATTTCAAACAAAATACCATTTTTTTTATTCTTTTTAAATTGAAAAGTAATACATATTATATACATTTTAAGCATAGTACATAGAATAACCAATGACATTAATAGTTTAGTTATATTAGTAAGTAAATGCATATTATTGCTACATGAAAGTCTATATATATTTATCTTATACGTTTTAAAGGCATGTTTGAATATATGTTAATAGTGTTATCACGAAACTATTAACAATTATGATATATTTTTATATTAATAATTTATGAATTGCATTCATCTACAATTTTAGATCAACGTATGCGAGATTTATGTCTAAAAATAAATTAATAGTGTAATTAAATACATAAGATATTTTTCAAATACAAAACAGCCTGTGTACATTGCGTAGAAAAATAAAACCTATAGAAAATATTAGAATATTTACAAATCGAGACATTTAATGATTTAATATACAGCAATTCAATTATATAAAAAAATATAGGTAAACGATGGGTGGATTTATTTATGCAGATAATAAAAAATAAAATCGTTTACATTTTTCTTACTTTATTCTATTTAAAAGTTAAAATATAATCAAACTATTGAAGTATGTGTACTAGTATACATACTCAATTAGTACACAGCTAAATGATAATAAATAAAATAAAAAAATATAAAATTAATATTATTTTCATAGGTAGATAATATACTAAATTAATACTTTGATAAACGAAAAAGGAATGATAGAACAATAAGTATTATCAAATAAAAAATAATAATAACAATTATTAGATAGGTATATCTAGTAAAAGTTATTATTTCTATGATAATAAAATCATTGATAGTACTTATATATATATATATATAGTATGTATAAATAGATTAATTCCAGCAATATATTTTTACAAAATAGCATGGGAAAATATCTTATAAAAAAAAATTTAGATTTTATGTATTATATATTTGAGATATATTTAATGTTTTTTACCATTTTTTACATATAATAAAATTGTAGGTAATACTTTACGTTATTGTATTAGGTACCTGGTATCTACACAGATTCACTAAGAGATAAGGCAATTCTGCGGACTACGGGTAATTACAATTAAATAGAATGGGTTTAGCCTCTCCAACATAACCTTTGCAGTTGAGGCTTCGTAAATTATCAAAAAAGTGATGAATGACTGCATTGACAGAAATCTGTAATGCATTTTATGTTAACAAGATAAAATGTATTAAACTTGAAAATTGAACTTCTATTAACTAAAAACGAGCACCATTAGTGATAAAAGTCAGTTAAGAAAATGTACTCTACAAACTTTGTTCACTGTCTCATTAATCTTGATCAGCTTTATCAAGAGCTCTTAAAAGTTAGTTCAAATAACGTCAAATTATAGAACTGCTATGAGAAAATTAATCTGATATTATATTGTTTTGAAAATTGCCAAGTTGAATCCATTTCATTTGAAAAAAAAACATATAGGCTGGTATTCATTTAATACCTTAAGTAAGTACAAAAATTATAATATAATTATAAACGAATGCAACACATAAAATAATAAAATGATTATTAATAATAAGAAAAAAATATCAAGGAGTTAATTATTTAACTACGGAATAAGTGATACAAGGACAAAATCATAAAAATAATATATTTTAATGAAATCTTTTTGATCAGAATTATCTGATAAAAACAAAGAAACCCAATAAGAAATATTTTAAAACGTTAATTGGAATTAAAAATACATAAGTAAGAAGTTTAAGTGTAAGTAATATATAATTAGTGTTCTTTAAATATAAATATGTTTGACATAAATTTAATTCTACTGTCGACATTGCTAGATACCATTACCGAAATTAACTTTTATCTTTTTAATACAGTTTCTATTGATATTCAATTTAAATTCAAACTTACAGTAATGTTAAGTACAAAAAAAATATTTAGCTGTAAAACTTTTTAAACTTATAATATAGAACACTGCTTTAAAATATGAATGAAATTTACATTTTAATTTAAATATATCTATTGACTTGATATGACTGTGAATAGAGAAAAGCAAAAATTTAAATTACATAAAGTGTGTATAGTATGGATAATTAAATATTATTTAAAAATAGTTAAAATTTATACTCTATTTAGTTTAAAAGTTGATTTGTTATGTGTACTTAAGAAATGCTATAATACTCTGCAGTAATTAAAATTAAGTCATTCTGAAAATCACAGCAGGTTTTTATCCATGTGTGTAGAATTATATTAACAAACATTAACTTTTATTATAATACAATTAATGAACAATGTACTTACATTTTATTTAAAAAAAATATTTTAGATAATCACCAAACCGTGTAAAAATGTACTACACCTATGCACATTGTATATTAAGCGTATTATAGTTTATAATATTATACAGTTTTATGGGTAGTTTAAATCTGATGTGTTTGTGTCGTTTGATGTACATTGGACTACTTTTATATATATAATATCTTGTATTACCTATTATTAAATTCGATTGATTTAGCTAAAATTATTAATTGTTTTATAATTTAATACGTATTTTATATTAATTTTTTCTTCAATACTTTAGCCAGAGATATTTGCAGGGTTTGTACTTAAACATTTCTACAAATTATCTACTTTATTAATTGTAATAAATAACTATGTAACCCCCGCCTCCTCATAAATCTCATGAAATAAGTTGTATTGGGTATTTATTGGTATTTGAATTTTTGACAAATGAAAAAGTATCAATATAGACTAAAGATTTTTTTTAAGCTGACGGACGTGATATTTTTCATTTGGAGGGCGTTACCAAATTATGTATTACGACTAATCTCCGTTGTCCTTGTGTAATTTTAGAGATACGACATACCCGTTTCATACAACGCCAATAATGGATTTATAGAACACGAATACCTTGAAATTTTCAAAGAAAAATAATAAGATACCTACATATTATACTGTAGACCATTTAATATGTGTGATTACATTTTTTGATTTTATGAATTATAGATTATTCAAGTTTTAGAGAATAAGTATCTACTTAAATTTATTGAAATTGTGGGTTTGGGTGCAGTTATACACCTACAATTTGATGAAAAAATACCCCAAGTTATTATGTATTTATCAAAACTCAAAAGTAACTTCTAAACTTAAATAACTTTACTAGTTAGGTCAATAATCAAATAAAAACCATTGGAATAACCCATTAGGTTTTTGATTATTGTTTTATATTTTAGATGGTTGCTAACGATATTATATAATACCATTCTTTTGACTTGTTCCTAACTTATAATTATATAACTTTCATTAAATTTAATTAATTAATCATAGTAAACAAATAAACAATAGATATATTTACATACAATTTATTTAAGTTATTATTATTTTTAAGAAATTTTGTTGGAATTTTATTCGAAGAAATTAATTCCTAATGTGTTTTATACTATGTGGTGTATATAATTTTTATATTTATGATGAATAATAAATAGATTTAGATATGATTGAACAAAATAATATTTATTTTTTTATTTTATTTACGTAATCTATTAAGGCTTCAAAATCGATGGTTATTATCGTTACTTTTAGATTAGATACAAGTTATAAGTAAAACAAAATAACAAAAGTAATGTTTATATAAAATAAACATAATTTTTACTTATATAATATGTTTTAGGTTGTATCATTTTTAAAACATTATAACGTTCAGGGTGGCCCATAATGTGCTGACTTAATAAAACAAAAAGGTTGTAAAGAGTTCTTAGTCATAATATTTTTATAATACTAAACATAATTGATCATTTTGTATAAATATTAAATTTTTAAAGAAAAATAACACAAAACATTATTTATTTTTATTGACTTTCTAACAATAATAAATAATAGTGATATAAAATTTAAATGATTTTGTAATATATTTTATAACGCATTATGTAATTTGCATTATCGTGATTATTGTTATTCGAACAACAATGCAATTTATATATAATTGTCAATTACACTCACTCAAACGCATAAACCATTTTCAAGAATAAAACGTGAAGGTGTCATTGTAGTAACAAAAATCGCATGTATGGTTATATGAAAATATTATGATCGAAAACTATGTGCATTTTGAACGGTAAGGAAAATGTCAACTGTAATAAATGTGTTCTTTAATACCAAACGATATGTATGCATACATGTATGCGCATGCATTAAATCTGAAGAAAAATGTTTTTGCTATAATCAGATAAAGACAGGAGCTGAACAAGCAAACATACATAGTTCACCGCCCACTGTTGTCTGACGTCTATCATTAGTCACATCAAATATTTTTGAAACTTTTACATTTTCGCTACATACTCGTACATAGATCTTCACAAGTTTTAGTTGGTGTACTAATATTTTTGAATTCGTGCGAACCATACATACGTCTTATTGTAGTACACAATTGTTTTTTTTCTAACGAAATGTAGTCTATCTAGAGTTTTTTCTGTAAAAATAAATTCTTTAGTATAATATTTTGTATCTATGGACCACATATTTCAGCTAATAATTTTATATTTATGTTATTATTATATACATCAAAAAATTACAAATAATAATTTTTGTATGCGTTAAAAATTGTATTACTTAACTATATTATACGGATAAAACCGTGTCCGCTGAAATTTAAATAGTAGATACCTGTGTAATAAAACCCATATAATAATTAGATGAAAAAAAACTTTTAGAATAATTATTGTCATTATTACTATTATTATAGGTATGCACAATATTATTTTTTGTATACTGTTATCAAATATTAAGAATGAAATAAGTGAAACTTAAAATTAAAAAAAAATAATAATTAATTAATTAATTAATTTTTAATGGACTAATAACGGCATACGTACAGTGATACTATTTTACCACTATTCCCATACTAGTTTTAAATTACAGAATTATTTTACTTTATTAATTAATAACACAACTAAAAAAATATATTTATAACGGGTAATCAATTTTAAAAATTTTTATCTCAGTCATTAATTTTATAAAAAACATAATTTTATTTTTTGGCTTGAACAAACTTCTATTGTTTCTATTAATATTAGTTATTACCTATGTTTGTTTGTAATGACTAATAATTTTAAACTATCACGTTCGCGTTCATTTAAATTTGCATTTAGATGTAATATGTCACAAACTCTCAACTGCTGTAATAATCGGAAACCCACCGCAATTTCGCTATCGTATTTATTGCTGTCCGTGCAGAAATATTTCCAACAGAAGGTATGAAACTAGAGATGTGACTGACCCATCACGTCGATTTAGATAATTATTGAAAACTACCACAGAACCGCATGCTATTACTTAAAATATTAATTACAAATATATACACAGTGAATATTATACTGATTACTGATGTACGATATATACGATTATATAATGATACGATTTGGGTGGTGCAATATGGAAATTAGAAAAAATGACGTTTCCACGAACTGAACATGATATACTCAAAATAAATGTAATTATGCTTAAAAACTGGTATGTATTCTACCGTACAACAAAAATCTTAAATGTAATGCTTGAACGTTATTATAGGTCTACCTCATTTCAACTGTCGTTAAAATAAAAACCTAAATCGGACTACAATATAGAAAATACTATTTATCAGAACAGCTGATTCAACGAAATCGGCAGTTAAAATAAAATAGTCATATAATTATTATTCGTTTGATTAATAGCACAAATGAATATACAAAAAAATAATTAATTTAGAATATGTATACTTATACTTACTGTATAGTGAACATTTTAGGTTTTTGTGACTCAGGACGGCTATTAAAGCTTCTTAATCCTATCATTCTATAATATCAAGCAATATCAACCTTATTAGATACTATTTTTGATGTTAAAGATGACCATTTTATTACTACTCTCCTTTTTTGTCCATCAGAATTGTAGTTATAAATAAATATCCTATGGTGATAGGGAAAATTATCTATATAATAATTAATAAGACCTGTAAATGTATATGTTGCTAAATGCTAATAAATGAAATAATAGTAAAACAATAATGCAGACAATACTATTACTATTGTATTTAGCTTAAGCAATATTAATTAAATATAAATTATTTCTGACAAAATGGCGTGGACGTAAAAACCTTGAATAATATCTATTAACAATATAAACACATGTGCGAATTAAGGATTTTGGGCGAAATTGTAAATTTTATAAAATAAAAGTAATTAAGTAAACACTTTACATCAAGCCTGTAATTATTGTCACCAGCATGCAATTATTATATTCTAATAATATTTGTTAGTTCATAAAACACAAATTGAGTAAAAAACTCTAATAATATTAGGCTCGGTATTAGGTGCAAATGACAATCAATTGCAAATAGACGGGTTAAACAACTAAATGATCTAATTTACGAGTACGTCGTGCAAATGTTGATTTATTTATTTAAAAAAAATTAATTTGATATTTTTTGTCAAAATTTAACTTAAAATGATTATAACAAATAAATACCGTGTTTATGAATTCTAAATATTTTTAAATTGATTAAAAAAATTTTATGCAAAATCTTGTACTAAACATTCAAGTTATTTAATAAACCTTAAAGATTTTTATAAATGCTTTAAAATAATAAACAAAAAAGAAAAAATTTAAAATTCAAATGCCTATAAACAACTTAAATTTATTCTAAACACTTTTAAAATTACATTGTTGACTACATAAAAAATAATAGAATGTTGTTTTTTTTTAGATTACTTTTTAATGACTTATGATTACTAAGTTTGTTTTCAAATATGAAGAGTCATGACCGAGAATCACTTTGTTTATTGAGATTATATTATCGAAAAAGCTAAAAAAAATATTATATGTAAATTGTATATAAATAAATGGAAAACGATAAAAAATATAGTGAAAATTGTACCATGCATACAAAATTGTAATATAAACATTTAATACAATTTCCGAGTATCTACAGATATGGATTTATTAATTAATCACAACAAAATAACAAAATTGATTTTTCAAAAACTGGGTTTGCATAAAAATTCAAAGCATTTTCTAGTTATTTTTTAGGAGTTTTTTCTTCATTGAAATGAAAAGATCGGATCATTTTTATTGTTCTAAAAGGTGATAACAGATATAGAAATTTAAAAAAAAATGTAATAACACAATATACATATCATTATAAAATTAACGCATTTATAAGTCATGATTAATCACTATGCTCAGAATCTAAAATATCTATTGATTAGTTTTTTTCTTAAAAAAAGGTTTAAATAGTGAATTATACTTAAACTACGACTTTTAAAATTAAATGAAGTAAAAGGCTTTTTATGTAAACAATAAAACATTTAAAATTTGATTATGTGAACATAAATGATCAATAACTTCAATGTTGTTATTTATTAATTGTGTTACCTTATGTTTGCAATAATGATTCAAAAGACAACATTTCCGAACCTGAATGCTTAAATTTATTCTACTTTTAATTATTTTATTACTTAATATTGAAATTGTATTTCAGTATTTCGCAATAACTTAGCTTATAGATATTGTGTATAGTGTATACTAATGTTATCCTATAAACATAATTTAAATTAAATACTAAAAATTGGATTTATTTTTCATGACTCACGATTATACCAACATACGTATTTTATATTTAATAATGTAAAACAATATACAGTTTATTATTTGTACTTTCCATGACGTTTTTATCAACTTTATATTATAATAATCTTAATGATGGTATAATGTATATTTAATATCTCAATAATCAATTAATTAATGTTTGAAATAATGAGTTAATTAAATTAATTTTTTTTTCATAAATAATTCTAAACAAATATCACACGACAGTGTCGTATTCAATTAATTAACTGAATAAGTTTTTGATTATAAATTAAAACCAAATATTAGAGTAAACTAATAATTATTCTATAAAACGGGGTTTCATTACGACATTCAAAATGTGTTAACTAATCTTCACAAAATAATTTTTAGTAATATGACGCTATATTATAATTTACCGTGTCTTTAATTACGCTTTTTTTTGTATAGCGTACCTTTGATTATAAAATGTAGGTATTTAGCTATTTTAAATCAACAATACAGCAAAATCCCTGTATACTTAATTATAGGACATGCAAGCAGTCTTTGGTGATACATTGAACATGATAAAATTCTTCCTTTGAATTATAATGACGAAGCAACCGTGTAGGATACAACACCAGCTTCATGACTCATAACTTATTACCAAAAGTACCGATCTAACATTACTATGGTCTATGCATATATTATATACAATCTTAATTCAATAATTATTTCGTTTAGCTTTTGAGTACCTAGAGGTGTATGCTATAAACATTAATACACGAATATTACTAAAAAAAAACTATGAACAATCAGTTAACTCGGTCTTTTGGTTGAGGTTTCATTAAATACTTATACATTGTAGATACTTCCTTACATTTTATATACTACAGTTTTTGACAATTTTTTCTCGACACAATCTTTTTAGGACCTATACACTATAATATATTATAGTCTGCGTTTAATTGCCAATATTTTATAGATACACTGTATAAAACTTCGATGTTGTTGAAATATATATAAATAATATACAATAAATTCATGTTGAAACAATATTTTATTATAAACTGAAAGAAAATGTTTATGTTCCAACAGAAAAAAAATTATTTTCACTCCCTCGTTCTTTCGTTTTAGAAAGAGGCAGTTTCAATCTAAATTTTCCTAAAAAAAAAGGGAAAGCGGTGTAAACTGTAAAGCCGATAGCATCAGATCTATACGCGATAGACGTACTCTATACTCTATAGGTCTACCCGCGATGTGGCCTTCTTTGTTATAATATGTTTACCAGCGTATGTTATCAACCTTCCCGGCATAACCCCAAATTTTAATGATTTTGTGTTATTCTTCAAAATTAATTTTACATAATTTACAAATATTATTATAATAATATAATAGGTATAAACGTTGTAATAATATAAATCAATTTTCATCAACAATTTTTTTTTTGAAAAACGCCGCAGACAATGGCCAACCGTCAACGCAGAAAACCTTGATCACAGGGTAAATCTGGTACGATGGCAAGAAGAAATATGATATGTTTAACAATGAAATAATATAATAAGACTACGAGCTGGCCAAATTAGCTCGTTAAGCTTGTTAGTTAAAACAACGCCGCGGTTTAACGTGAGCGCCGCCCAACGGCCTTGTGTATAATACGTTTAACCGGCATGTAGCTCCTAACGATTCGTTTAAAACCTTTGACTGTCGCGTAAACGGCTAAACATATGTTTGACAACAACGACTTTAATTAAACTATAAATAAACACGTGAGAACAATTTAATATCTTATTATTATTATTATTATTATTTTTAATGGCATATTTGTCAAGAAAATTTAAACATTAAAATACATATTAACATTTTATGATAGGTACGCTATCATGTGAATATATTTTGACAACAATTCAAATTTGTTTTTATTAGATTTCGTAATACTTACAACAATTTAATATTTTGTAGTATTCGTAATAATTTATTATTAATGCGCGTGAATATTAAGCATCACCTTATTTTTAATTCCAGAGTTACATGATCTGCATTTCACATATTATACTTATTTATGTGTTTATATTCAATGTATGTATGTTTTATATAGACTATTCTATAGAGGTTAGTTGTTTTAAGTTTAACCAACGAAACTAAGTCGTTAATGAATGTGTGTATGAAAATATACAAGGAATAAACATGGGAAATAGATATAAGTAATAACTAATAGGTAGGTAGGTATATATTAATATTTCGTTTACATTGTTTTTCATTGGATTTAAAAGTTGATTGAATATATTATTTTAGTTAAGTTTAAGTATAATTTAAATTTATCGGTTATTACAATTATTTGTATTTAAATTCAATATGTATACTAGTGATAGCTGTTTTTTTTTATGGATTAATTTTTAACCTTAACTTAGAAAATAAAACATTTTACGAATTTTTTACAACATTTTCATATTTTTAAATTATTTTTGTATTAATTACACGACATAACAATATGAATAATTTGTATTTATGATATTTAACTCCTTAATTTTCCATACATTTTTTTATCCGTATTGGGCTGTATTCGTAGATTTTATTAAAAGTTAAAACCATTAATATATACGTATGTATAGGTAGATAATAGCTCAAAATTTTCGAGTCCTTGTATTTTATTTTATTTTTTTCTTCATTTTTAAGCTACATAATTGATGATCGACCTGTACGTGTACGCGACCTCGGGACCAAACGTCAAATTGAATGCCTGCACCGAAATACTGTATTTTGCCCATCCGATCGGTCACGTACCGGTAATTAATATTAATCTACAATATGGTTATGAAAATAATAGGCGATAATTAAACATGTCCACGAACACGACGAGACGTTCTCGCGAGGCGGTTGAACTTTGACGGCCTACTACGATGGAGGTGGTCTCTACGCCATAAAATTATATTATTATTATTATGTATTTTACCAATACACAATAGCGTTACATTAAACTACAGTAGTGGTTGACGTTATCAGACGGAAAGTAAAACTTATTTAGGTACGTGTAAACGATAACACTGTTGTCGAGACGCTTTGCAATAATATATTAATATCACTCACTCGAAATCGCTCGGTGCTCACCTATGATAAATATAATATGAAAATCGAAAATTATGACAATGATATTTTACTGTCTTACATATGTTTACTGAAGTAAATTTTCGTGTCAAAGTTGTGTGATAAACATTTATTATGATAATATACATTATACCATTCATACCTATACGTAGGTTTATCTCTCTCTCTCTGCATGGGAGGCATAAGCACACTCGTCTGCGAGACCTTGAGACTGAATCGGAAACACCGTGAATTACTTCGAAAAAAAATCAACGGCTAACCCGAGTAGTTCCTCTAAAAGCCTGAGACAAATTACTATAATCAAAAAAAAAAAAAAATACTCTATTATCAGCGGACGAACCGACCGTTAATATATTATATAATACTCACACAGCTATCATTATTTTCATCGGAACGTTTCAATTAAAAACACTCATCGTGCGCCCGTATAATACATATATATATATATATATATCGTACTATATGCATTATTATGTACGTTGTATTGTGTATAATTGATGTGTTTTTATGCCGCGACCAGCCCTGATCGTTGCCGTTGTCGTCCCCCGCACACATTACGCGAAAAAATAAGAAATGTATATTATATTATTGTATCGTCTGTCCGAGGTCGTTTCATTTGACACGGCCGGATGGTTAAAAAACGGGAAGAAGGAAAAAATACAATTAATTTTTGGTCGCCGATCGGTCTCACGCCGCCGCAAATACCGTTAACTACCGGAAACGAACGTTGAACGTATGTTCTCGTCTCCAGACTCTTCGCATTACTATAATATTATAGTGTGTTGTGTTGACTTATTCTTGGAGATAATAATTATTAAAAAAATAATAATAAAAATAATACGCATATTATGATAGCCCATTCAGAGTTGCTCACCTCTATTAATTTATTTACCTGTTTGTATTTTAGTATTTGAGCTATCGTATAATATGCATAAGTAATATAATATATTTGGCTAGGGATAGGTTATTTATGTGAAATTAGTAAAACATGAACCATCAATCTTCGTCTTGATCGTGTGTGGACATATATTTTATCGGTTTTACTCAAAACGAAAACTCCAAGGATAAGCAATTTATAAAATTGTATTTACTTCAACCGCGACCTTGTAAAGTATGATGAAAAATACCTTCTTGCGAGGAAAGTTAAATAAAAAATGTTTATTCCATTTTTAATAGATACCTACAAATTGTATTTATTTTTTTCGTCGAAATGTTAAACTATATGGGGTAAGTAGGTACATTGCTTACAAATATTAGTATTTAATATTAATATTCAAATAATACAAAATTCAGATATTTTATATCTATATCAACTAAAATAAAATATCAAAGGCAAAATTGATTTCTTATTATTGTTTATTTTTTGTTGAAAAAAATCTGTTGTTCCTTTTTCTGAATCTATGCATAAAAATATTCGTGTAAAATATTATAAACTATATAGTATTGCAAAAACAAATCAGCGTTATTCTAAAAATTGTTGATAAACAAATAAATAATAAGGTTAATCAATACTGAAACTTGATTCGACATTTCAGCATTTGCATTATTATTGGCGTGTTACAGACATTACAGTTGTACACATAAAAACAATTTGTATTTCTCTATTCCAAAGCTTCAACATAATATATATTTATATTATATACGTGTCATATGATTAACAGTAATACTAAATAAATATATTTTATAGAAAACCTGAAAGCAGCTGGGTAGTGTGTATAGATTATTTCATTAATTAGTTTATACAATTGTATTATTTTAATTAGATTATGTTTTTAAGTAGTTTTGAAAAAGGTTAGTGAGTATAGATACTGTATATATATAGATCTTTTAAATATTATTATAATTATTATTGTTCTTTACAATTAGGTATAATTCATTTTATATATCTTATAATAGAACATAATTCAAACTAGTACAGCTAGTAGCCTTTCATAATATGCTAATAATGCATCGCGATTCGCGGTAGTTTAATAATAAGTAATTCGAGATTGATATTATTCCGTATAATGTAATATACCATCCTCGCATTTACTTATAATACAATATTACAACTCAAAACCATTTAAAACCCAAACGGTAGAATTGCAAAAGCGCTGTGTTGCACTAAAATTCTGCATAAACCGTTCCAACAGTTTACAGTATTTAGCTGATGGGTATAGATTATAGATATATCATTTTGAATGAATAATTTGTCTACGCCTTAAAAAGCACGTTATAAATGAGTTATACTGATATAGCATACTAATGTCCATAATACCTACAACTTATTAAAAGTACGTTTTTTATGTAACGCTATTTCCTTTTAATGATTTTTTTTTCTTGTTATACATTACAATGTATTATGTAATAAATCAATAAACAGCTTTAACTAAGTATGCATGTGATGCGACGTGAAAATATTAAGAGTGCTTTTAATATAACATGATTTGAGTGTTATAATAAAATTATTCACGCATTGCATTGGTTTTACTATTCATATCGATTTTAATAATGTTCGCAAGATAATAATCCACTCTGCATCTTGGAACTCGACAATTTTGCTGTTTATTCTTGATATGGAACTTTCGTAAAGTTTTTATTTTTATCGAATCATGCAAAACCGAGTCTATATCGTCGCCGTCGTTTGAATAAAATCAGCTCGAAAATGTTGTTTAAACAAATGCGAAACTTTGAAAGCCCTGAAGCTACACATTGAAACAGATAAAACTAACGATTTATATTTTATTCATATAACACTATTAAGTCTAGTTAAATAATTTATCCAACATAAGCTGCAATAAGAATATTACAAGGAAAATATTAGATAACATTTACGGTTAGTTAATTTACTTTTTAATTTACGTGGAAAACATACATTATACACTATACATATTATAGTGTATTAACTATAAAATTAATAGCAATCGTTCAAATTTTGTTTCGAAACATTCATTTGAATATTGCATATTTTATGTCATTAAAAAACATTTTTACGCTTAAATATTTTAAATCTATTTTTGAGTTTCCAGAAATGTTAAGTGATTTCAGAAAATTTTGTTGTTCAAAATAAAATATCATAACATTCCAAAGTATCGTGAAGTTGACATCAAACCATAAAATACACAAAAGGTAATAGTTTTGGAAAACATTTTTTTTAATTATTCCAAATTAACAACATGATCTCACTTTATATCTCGAAAAGAAAGACTGAAGAATTTTTATTGTTCAACGAAAATTAAAATTGAAAAAATTAATTAAACGTAAAACAAAAACGATAATTAAATCCCCTTTTTTAGTGTATATTAGAAAATGAACCAATGATAAAATGTCAAAAACGTTTTCAAGTTCTAGTAAAAATAAAACGTTCCCCATTCAAACACACGCAATACTACATGATTGAATCCGCCCATCTATGACTTGCACACGAGATAAATACTTTCTCAGTAATATTATGTAAACGCAATTTTTGACATGATATTATGTTTTTTTAAATAACATTTCTGTGACACGTACCAGCCACTCTTACCTTTAATTTGATGTAATTTTATTTTATATATAATATATAAAGTTGGTGTGGAAGTGTCATTGGAAATGTGCTGAGACGCTTTATAATACTGTCCTGCAATCGTACAGAAAACTCACGTATGGTCTCTATTAATGAGAACATATTATAATGCACGAGTTACATGTATGGGCTACAGCAACGCGTGCAAATATACGAACCTCTCGCACACACGCGTGAGTGGACTTCAGCCGTTTCCACTAGAAGAACAGCATTTCCGCATCGAGCCGTCTAAAGAACGAGATAATTATGTCATTTTGAACTTTTCACGTTTTGTGACAATAGGTATACCTATACACACCACTTGTATTACTGTGTGCTTGTACGCTTGTCGCATTTTTTTCTACGCATTGTAACGTTAATCGTACTTGATATTTATACATACTGCAATTCAAATTTCAGACTCTTAAGGTAAATATTAATATATCATAGTGCAGTCTGTAAAACGAAAAAAAATTATAAAGTTTCAGAGCAGAGTAACATACGTAAATAATACTTTTGGCTAGTTGCCTTTAATATTAGAAAAATAATACATAGTGTTCAAAAACGATATTTTAGGTGTACGACGTACGTTTTATACACATTTTTGTTTGGTCCTAATCACGGATGGATTTAAGCTCGAAGAAAAGGTATGGAATAAACCCAAGGCATAACACATCCACTTATATAATACAAGCCATATAAATAGATTTAGGAAGGGATAGGGAACCTGCTAAGGTACAAGACTTAATAAAATATTAAAATACTCGGGACTGAAAAATATTTTTTTGCATTCACTTTAAATAAATTGAAATATATTTAAACTTAAAATAAATTGATCATCTTTTTTTATTTAATTTTTATATGTTTTTATATTTGTAGGTACAATACTATTACATATAAATATCTACTGTGATTTATGAAAACTACTTTATACTAAAAACATAAGTGTCAACGATTATTTATACGCGTCGACTGATGAATAACTATATTATACTTAATTTTTTCTTCCAATAGCCACATAACAACACTTATATTTATTTTTGTCACTAGTTTAATTATTTATTTTTACTGTCTTATACCTATAGTGACTTGTACGGTATTAATCTGAACATCGGCGTTCATACGATTATACGAATGATTAAATAGTTTTATAATTTATACCATTAAGCACATAAATAATAGTGACCAGTATTCAAAACAATTATATATAAATTTATAATATTTGAGTTTAAAATATCTAAAGAATATGGCTAGTAACAATAGTATCATTTATTTTTAATAAAATGATTCCATTGGTTATAAAAAACATAATATTAAACTGTATAATGTAAATGTAATAGTGATTCAACATTTTTGTTTCCCCCATTAGATCATATTAATATTCAAAATAAAGAAACATTTTTGATATGAAAATTTTTCTGTTTAGAAACGTCTAAAATTTTTTGTAAATTTTATAGTGTTTTATATTTTTGTGATTAATTTTAGAAATTCAAATGGAAACCTTTATTATTTTTGTAAACTTAATATGATTACATTTTTTTAAATAAGCTTTAGTGATTTAACAACTAATTAATGCAAAACTCTATGCTTGAGAGCAATTTAAAGTTTGATCAAAATGCAATTTCTAAAAACCATAAATCGTGAGATTGAGGAATTTTTTAAAAAAAGAAAAGTTTATTAAACCTAATTTTATGTTAGTTAAATAAATAGTAAATACACAAAAAGTAGATGACCATAATTTAAAATTTACTTCATTATAGAAAAATGTTAAGTTTTATATTTTATCTATATATTAAACTTATAATAGATAAATCTAAAAATTTAGTCACGATTAAGTGCATATCTGGTTTAAACCAGAGGTTTTTAAACTTTTTCCCCGTAGATCACGTGCCAATTTTTTAATTTTCTTAGACTCCTTATGTTGAATTTGTACAAATTAATGTAATGGTATTTTTTATAGCTTAAGCTAAGCTTTTCATTTGAATAAGAATTACTATGGAATGATCATTTTATAATAATGACAATATTTATTTAATTTTTTAATTATTTAAAATACAAATTAAATCTAATAACATAAAAAATACATAATTTTAATGGGAGGGGTGAGTCTGGTGCTTTGATATTAAATACTGTTTATCGTTTGCATTGTCGCACACGCGTTTTTTGTAAAAAATACGATGCGCACATTTTTGACTTAATAACTGTCGTGAACCCCTATTTATATTTCATACATCCCCATTTTTTTTTCGTTGACATGGACTTCTTGCAGGTCAGAATCGACCCCGGAGGGTTGATATAGACCATTTTGGGAACCTCTGGTTTAAACAAATTTGTAGTTAATTAAAATCCATTAGTAATAACTTATTACTAATAAGTTATCTTGTTTTTAAGTGTTTTGTAGGTATATTTTAATCCAATAATTTTATAACCAAACAAATCTACATGCATGTAGTAATAAACAGAAGAAAAAAATAAGAAAAAAATAAGCAAACCATTGGTTGAAATAAGTAGTACTAAAAATACAAAAAAAAATATTTGAAATTGTAATTATTATTTAAGAGGGTGTAATAGTATATTTTTCATGCATGTGAATTATCGTATTATAGTCACAAAAAAACTTCATTATTGTTAAGTTCACATAGTTGAAATAAATTTATCATAATTATTCATGATCTTTTGTAAAAATTATTTAGAATATTATGTGTGTCTATACTTACCTAATATTTTCAATTTTAAAATTTTTGACCAATTATTGTATTTATATTTACTTTTATTATTTATAGACTATAGTAATAGATTATTAATAAGAAAGTTTCTTTGAAATCAAAATTAAAAAAAAATATATTGCTATATATTTCAACGCGTATAATGCTCTAATCTTATAAAGGTACCTAACATTATAACGTAAAGAGAAAAACTAGGAAAACGGGTTTAATATTGCAAAAGTATCTTAAAAATCATATATATATATATGCTCTTAAAAATTGGTGAATATAAATATATAATTTATTGTGATTTATATATATATTTAAATCTATATTTGTGATTTATGAAAAATTATAGTTTTTCAGTACAGTGGCGACGCCAGGGATGGGCTAGGTAGGGCCATGGTCCCAGTTGAAAATGTCTGTCCCTACCACTGGCCTAACCTTAGACATAATAATATACTCATTTTTAATTTTTTGTGGCCTTGCCTTATAGTTTTTGGCCTCCTATTGGCCTTACCTAGAAAAAAATCCTGGTGCCGCCACTGTTTCAGTGACTATATTTATAGATGTTATAATTGTTAATATAATATGATATTGACGTTTATTATTTAATTTTAATTGGTTTATTATAGTAATAAAACATCTAGTGCGCATTGATTCGTATTATGTAAGAGAAAATAAAACCAATAATTTTAATAATACATTAATAAACATGAGTAGGGTGGGCATTACGCGTATTCCCGTTTGCCGATAGGATACTGCGAAAAACCCGGCGTAAATGTACGCCCTGAATTGTATAAAATGCATTATATTATTTATATTGTATTGAGAATATTGAGACCGTGTAACATTATAACAAAATTATTATGTTATGGAAATGCACGGTTCATCGGTTCATGACAATATCTTACCAGCGTTTTAATAAAAGAATATTATCATCTCTTAAAGATGAAACAATCAGTCAGCCAAATTAAAAAAAAAAAAATTGAAGAGGTTTGTAATATTTATGTAACACGTAATTTAGTAAGCAATAAGTCAATATTACATGTATTATAGTAAAGCAGTTTAAAAATATTCGTCTTCAAATATAAAGGATTTTTATGAATATGTGTCGTAACTATTGCAAATCAAATATTATGTAATAATATATGTGTATTTATATTTTTTATTATTAAACTTCAATGCAATATTTTACGAATGATATTAACAACGATAAAATTATATTTTTATTAAATGTAAAAAAAAAATTCCATATATTTGACAATTAAAAAATTAAATTATGTACCCATAAAAATTAAATTTTTCAGAAGCAACTAAAATATTAATATTTTTACTAAAATTAATTCAATGAATGTTACCTATAGGTATTGGTTTTGTTCAAATTATCAACAATCATAAACCATGAGTTAATACAACGATAATCGTGCAATTAAACCCGTAAAATTATATTACTACTCAGTGATGTCGATGAACTATATATTATTGTGTATAGTATTATGTTTATATAAGACGGTTGTACAAAATAATTTATATCTATATGCTCACATTGATATCCAAAATTGTATAAGTGGACGATTAAAAAGAAAAAAATTTAATAAAAATATGCTGTGGAATGCAGAAAATGCTCAAGCGCTTTATCAGACCCTCGGCATCATACACAATCTGGGATCAAAAACATAAAATATTGAATTGTTAGGGAACACGTATTTGCATAAGAATATAAATATTACCTGATAATAATATGAAAATTAAATTAAAAAATAAAATGTTAATAATTTAATTATACTGATGATTTTATAGTATCTGATTTTTAATGATCGATAAAAAATAATTTCAACATTTGTGTGTAGCATGAGTAATACGTATATTATAGTATAATATAATAATTATCATACTCTTAATGTAGGTAGGTATTATACTATATACAATACGCTTAGAAAAACGCATAATTAATTTATAAATTTAATTGTATTTGGACTTTTTGATTTAGTGATGATTTATAGGGTTTGGAAATTTTTATGTAAAAATTGGTCCGGAAAAATGTGTGAACACACGCGTTATCGCTAAACATACGATTTATGCAAATGGTAGGACTATTTGTTCGTGTTGCCGTAGGGATAGATTTGGCCGGGACAGTAAAAAATGGCAAAAAAATATTATTAATTTCACGCGTTTCAGACACTCAGCCATTAAATAAGTAAGCCTCAGTGTAAAATATTTTGATCGCGAGCCAAAACGGTAAATTACCGAATAAAGGGGCATTAAAATATAAAATTTTATTCAAGTACGTTTTGTAACAACGAGCCTTAATAATTTGGCTACCTTACAGATCCTCGCGGGCTGGTGTGGTCTTGATTATTATTAATATTTAATATTATTATTTCTATATTCCAGCATAATATTATATTGCTGTTATAATAATAATAATTAATATTTATCCTACATACGTACAACAAAAACAATTTTCCGCACGCGTAACGCTCGATTTGATACGTCTATCGACCATATAATCCGCGTACACTTCGAGGTGGTCGACGCTATTCGTCGGCGTGCACAATATAATATTGTATATTTGTATCTCTAATAGCTTAATTATTATAATGTTACTTGTCGGGGGGGAGTGGTGATGTTTTCGTTTTCTTAGGTCAATGGGCGGATATGACGGCACCGATCCCCACTGTATAATATATAAATAATATATACGCGATCACCACACCGTTGTCGAATCGATGTTAAAATCAATATCATCAATTGTTTTATACGAACAAAACGCTATATCTCTGCGCGTACATGTAATTTAACTATCCTACCTACGTACTGCCTATGCCCTGTGTGTAGGTAAGTATAGTTGCGCAACCGTTTGATTAACTATATACGCGTGCCGTTCAAAATAATATAACGTGACGTATACCTATCCATGTGCTCGCAGACCGCAGTCTTCTGTATGTTATAATAATATTAATATCTCTATGGTCAAATTAGCGAATTCCCCGCCGAGTTATCTGATCCGAGTTAATAGATATAATTAGTACATACTGTACATTCCAATAGATATATATATAATTTATTTATTACTACGGCTGATCGTTTCATCGTACACAATAATATGTATTCGAGGAGAGAATTCATTCGACTTTTCTCCTAAATGTATTAATGTACCTCTACCTATTTAAGGTAAACACGTAGTACATAAAATATCTATGATGTACGCCGTCGTCAAATGCGCCGAATATTCCGAAATTTTAACACAAAACAAATAACCTAGACGATCGGTACCCCCGTAGGCATAATAATATTATAATAATCTATGAGCCGACGCGCGACGCGAGATCAAAATATTATAGGCACGGTTTTCTGAATAATAACCGCACGGAAATGAATACAATATTATGATAATAACGCAGTGAGTATGAGTGTATTCGTATGACGAAATTTTATGATAATTTTATCTCTGTGGTATTCGTCAGCCTCGATAGGTATAGATACAGGTAATATTATGAATTACCTATCGAATACAGCGTTAACACACACCGTCTATGCGCAGACAGACAACTTTTGATTGAAAATATGTAATTAATAACTTTGAGAATATTACCTTCACCGTGCAACTGGACGTGTTAAGAATACATAATTTTTTTCTCCACAAATATATTATATAGTGTATACCCTATACTGTATGAAATATAGCAGTAAGACGTTGTGTTATAAACATGCATAATTATATGGTACGGGTGGAGTCGTCGAATAGATTCATTTTTACAAATCTGGTTACATCGTTTCTAATAAAAAAAAAAAAAAAGAATTGTTTTACTTTCCATACAATTTATATAATATACTATATACAATATTGAATATATACAGTAAATGTATTGATTACCGAGTTACAGAGTATTAATGTTCAATGTAAGTTGAGTTACAATAAGACAATATAAGGTAATATTACAACTTCAGTATCCTGTATTAAATGCGCCAGTGGGCACAGATAAATAAATTATTATTTCAATATACATTCACCACAATAACTTGAGATTTATTTCAATTTCTCTAGACATTTCCATTACACTAGGTGAGTTTTTTTTTTTGGTCGTCATGCTATCTCGAATAAATTCAAGAAGAAAAACTTTAATAAATACTAACACACAAACATATATATATGTATATAAAGTTGGTTCTAAGGCTTTATCTATATATTTATGTATACGTATTATATTTGTTTTTAACTGTAAGAGCAAACTTATCATCTTTTGTGATAATAAATAGTTTATTATATGATTTTTGTCTAATATCATATAATAGACATAATAGGGAACACGAAATAGTATCTAATAGGTTCTCGCTTCATTTAACAGTATACTATTATAGTACTCACTTAAATATATCGATGAATCAGATCACATTATAGTTGTCTTAGTTAAAATCTCCAATCATATATTTTATACTCACTCAGTTTATGAATATCTAATCTTAAACATTTTCTTACTAGCAAGTTTTAATATAAAATCATTATAACAATAATATTTTGTTCATTAAAATATCGAATAAAACGAACGTTCAAAAGCTAAATAAATAAGACAGCGCGTTAAATAGTAAAGATTGACTACGTTAATACCGACGAGTGATTATTCGATACCGTTCGCGGACAACGTGTTCTATAATACACTAAATCATTTATCGGTTTATCATCATTACAATAACATTGACGAGGGTATGCGATAAATCTCTGCGCAGCAATCGCCGCCACCTAAATACCTAATCGATTCGGCTCGACTGGAATTAATCATATATTTTTATCATCCATCGGAAAAGTGATGTGCCACAGTGTACCCGCGTGTAATATTATAAATAGGCGCGACAATGATTTCAATCATGCGCAAAATAAAATAAAAAAATATATCGTCTAGTGATGTATCGCCGTTCTCCGCAGTCGTTACCCGAGACCTTTTTTTCCCCGACGAGTATATGGGACGGGATATAAATTAACGTCAGTCCGACACGCCACTGGTGGTGGCGGGGCCGCCACTGTCATAATTTTTGCTGGTCATTATTAATCGACTTGGACTGCACAAGTGCGGACAAGACAATACCATAATATTAAACACATGCGCATTGCTGCTGCCGTGGGCCGTTAAAATGTCCACCGTCCGACCCGCGTCTTCGACCAACACAACGCGCGTCGGATGCGGCAGCGGAAAGGTGTATCGAAGAGTATATTATTATATTGCAGAAACAGAACCGTTCAAAATGTATATGCGTCGCAACGATTTTAATGACTTGTATAAAACGATAGGTATATATTATATAATTTCCCGGCTCTCGTCCATTTACAAAAAAAAAAGGAAAAATATTTTATTTTCATTTTTTTAAACGTACCTACCGCTCAAATTATATAAACATCATACATGAGTATTATTATATTTAAAAAATGACTTCCACGCAGCTGTTCATCTTGTTACATGATTTGAATATGCGAACATTTTACCCGTGTTCACAAGTTAATGATTTGGACAATTTTTTTTCACGTATATGTACGCGTCTATATGATACTATTCGTTGGTTCGTATACGCGTATCACAGTACGATATCGTATTAACGAGACACTCAATTTTACCAGGTTAAATCTATTATACTAAAAAAAAAATAGTAGGTATACGATTATAATTTAAATGGGTATTTTGAAATTTTATATTAATCGTTCCGCAGAACAATCACGTGGTTTCGTGACTTCGAATATAATATAATATTATTATGTTTATGAATATAATAACACTATACTATAGCGCCGCGCCCTGCGCCTATTAAGGATATAATACATCCACATCACTATATATGCACATGCCTATATACCAAATTTATTTAAAAAAAATGTGTAGTACTGAAATACCTTCAACTTTTCCGGGAAAATGTCTAACAAAATAAAACGGTTTGATTCCCGATGTGAAGTATAAATTTATTGGAAAAATAAAATATATAATATGACTATATGAGTACGTTTCGGAAAACTAAATTGTTCAGGAAATGTTGATTGTATTGCAGTATTATATAATGTAGGATGTAGGTAGGCACCTATTGCGAGTGTTCGACTGACTGTAACTATTGTAGAAAAAAACTCGACGAGGCTGGTCGTAAATTATCGAAACTGAAATAGACACGCGTGCACGCGCGGTACAGCTCGGAGGAAAAGGATCGCGTTGATTTATGGTCGTTTCGGACACCGGTGAATATCAATGGGTCTACTTATTCAAGATCGCGATGGCGATGTGTGACCTTTCTCGTTTCGCCGAAATAGCCAAAAAATAATAATACATATAGGGTACTTTCATACATCATGTACCGGGTGATATTTAATAGATCACTATGTAGGACATTAATATTTCAAAAACTCTTAATGTTTTTGATAATATATCTGTTTATATTGGTAATTTAAGACTTAAGTCGTTAAAAATTTACATTTCTCTAAAAAATAATAATTATAATTTTATTATTATTATAATTTTTTTTTATCTTTTTTTGTGACAACATGCACTTTTTTTTCGTTATTCCAAAGCAGAATACTTTGTTGTATAAAAAATGATTTATTTTGGAAATTAATCATAGCTTATCAGTATTTAAAGTATAAATGAGTACCTAGTGTGGAATGGTATACATGCAGGGCTCAGGGATACCTCACCTATTGGTTCACTACTCCACTCATAAAAACTTTAATTACTTATAACCCAAATAAGCTTTTTACTTGTTCAAAAATATATTTACATATAGATCGAAATATTTCAAATAATATTCTGTTTCGGAATATGAAATTAAAATACATTGTTGTCGTTTAAAAGAGTAAAACCTTAAAAATTATAAAAATAAAAAATGGCAAAAAGTTAAATTTTTTCAAAATATGTTGTTTTTAATGATTTAATTGAGGTCATATAAATATTCATATCATAATCATTTATGGTTTTTTAAATAACGAGTGTTTTACGTTAAATGAACCACTCCGTATATGATATGTAACAAAATAAAACGACGTTTTTTCGAGAAAATCGCGTACAACTGTATTATTATTATAATATATATTTATATCATAATATATACCTACATATTATACTATTACACACACAAAAACGCTTCTCAACAGCGACCTCCGCGGGGTCACGACGATATTAATATTCCGTCCGGTATTGCGTTTTCCGTATAAATTTTACACGCATGTCGTGCACGCACCCGACCAAACCAGGATAACTCATTACAACTATAGCTACATAATATACATAATATAGGCACTGCGGCCGGGGCTGCGCTGGTGAATGCATATGGACACATAACATTTAATAATAATATATCATCCGCCCGCTTGCGAGTAACCACTAACCAGTCGCGTATTGACAACAGTAGTGTTTTTCATGATAATAATATAATACACCTAAGTGTGCGGTGTGTGTTGTCAATTTTTAATCTACTCACGACGCCGTCAACTCGCTAAAATACAAACTAATTGCATTATTATAATAACGAATTCTCATATTTTATTCACAACGGTTAACAATTATATAGGGCGATTGATTAACTAAACCAGCGGTTCTCAAAATTTTTTTTACGTACCACTAATGAATAAAAATAGAACGATCTAAATTCCAAATTGTACAGTTAAATAAATTTATTTTAAATAATAAGGCAGTAAAATACTACAACTAAGTACAGTATAATTATTTTTTATTTATTAGTTTTTTAAAACAAGATATGAATTATATAATTCAATGGGTTTATTATCCAAAAACGACCCTCTGCGTACCACCATGTAGTCTTTCGCGTGCCACAGTGTGTGAACGGTTGCTCTAAACTATACAGCAGTACAACACTCAATACAATGATAGTCAAGGCCCCCCTCCCTTGGTTAGGTCTCGCAATGAAACGTAAGCAGAATCACCCAATAATAATATTATAACAAAATAATTAATAAACGCCAAATAGGTGAGGTTCATTTAGTTCACAAATGTTATGTCATCGCGTTAAAATGAAATGATTTCTAAAAGAACATCTGAGCGCCTATTGCGCACACTCGATTCACTCGTCTCGAGATTGATGGACATATAATTTCAAATTTAATAATAATATAATATGTTATTCCTAATTTCCTAATTCGTATTTTAAGTTATACACTATAATTAGTTGTCCGCATTGTGTTCCGGTTTTTTCTTCATTGCCACGAATTAATATTATAGTGCTTACATAATAGGATATGGTCTAAATAAGTAGAAACATTTTCGCCGCCACTGGGCATGTAATATAGAATATCTAGTACGCTATATAGTCATGGATAATATCACGACGCGCGTGTACCTTATGCACACACTACAGTAATACATGCTATATAATAATAATGTAGCTGCCAACTACGTGTAAAGCGTAAAGTTTATTTTTTTCGTTCTCCATATTTTTTGTTTACTCGAGTGAAGCTCGGTCGTTGACGACAGCCACGAAATACGGCCGTTGTGCAGGAATCAGATTTTCTGCAGGCGGCACGTGCGGTATCGTACACATATATATATATATATATATGATAATATGTCCCAAAACACATTACAATAATGACAATAAGTATGTATAGGTTATATATATATATATATATATATATATATATATTATAGTACATTAGTATAGTATAATATTATCGTCGGTCGGATGTACCTCTTATCCAGTAAATGTGAAGACCGTATCGACGTTTGTACATCATATATACACATTGTATATTATACACGTGTGTGTATATAACGTTCGATTTTGAATTTATTCTCTCGGAGACGAGAATACGCAAACAACCATAATAGCACGTAATGCATGCAGTAGTGTTTATAGTCGACAAAACGGACGAAATAATATATGTTCAAGTTCAATGATCAAATCTTTTTATGGGTATCTACAAAAAAGTATATTACGTTATCAATATCGATATAGTGTTGTATAATAATAATCACAAAATCATTATTGTTCAACTATCACATAATGTTATAACCTGAAATGCATATCATGCATAAAAAATCTATTATTACACGTATTATTATAATTTAAAATATAAATTAATTAATACAGTATATTAAATTATAATATTGTCTCCTGTAACATGCTTCTTATTCCTGAATTTTATCCAAACAATTACTTGAATGTTGAATACATTTAAACTACAAATATATTAGAAATACATTTATATACCTTCAATAAAATACTTATATATGTATAATACTAAATATGTATAGATTTAAAATGATTACTGAAAAGAGTATACTTATAATAGTCAATTTCACTTGTAATAAGTTTTAAAAAATTAAAAATTAATACAGTTTACTCATCATACGTAGATACTATTACTACTATTATACCTATAATTGTACATTACTTATAAAATATCATCAATATTGATGATATCGAATATTATAGTATTTTTTTAAGTTATGAAAATAGCATATTTTTAACTAAATGAATTTAATTTGATTTATTATTAAATGTTAGTGAGATTATAAGAATACATTTTTTATATTGCAGAACGTTAATGCGGAAAATAAAAAAAAATTAAATTAAATTTTAAAAGTTAATATTAAACTTTATTTAATACTACAAAAAAATGAATGCAATATTCATTAATAATAATAGTATGATGGAAAAAATTGGAATATAAAGGAAAATACATTTAATTGAATAAAAATTTTAAAAAAAATGTAAAACGTTATGAAAACGTGTGTGTATATTATTATTACATAAACTATATTATCTTATACGTTAAACCCGTTAACGGAAAATATCGAATCGAATACTTCAAAGATAGGTACGCATCTCAATTTTATATCATGTTCCTATTGAAGCATAATATAAAATATATAAATGCTGTATATAAATAAAGACGGTAAATCTGAAAAACGATTCTCGATAAGAACAAAAAACGTGTGACTTATAAACGTCACTTTTAAGCTGTAAACTGTGATTTTTTTTATGGAACCTTTCCAATGCTGTGACATCAGTAACAGCATGTAATAATCTGCATCGGCTTTGTTAAAGTTGTACACATACATATACGGACGAGCACAATACTCTATTTAACTGTTTCAAAAGCATTTTTATCGGAAGGGATTCAGTTATTGGTCTAGTTAAAAATAAGTTTTTCGGTAAAGTACTACGCTATTTGTCTGAAATGGTTCAATTCAAAACTATTTGATGATGATAGACCACAATCGGATCGGACCAATGTATGAATGTGATCCAAATGATCCAATGGTGTTATGCAAGCTATAGGTTACAAATTTCGGGATAAAAGGTCTGAGAAAAAAAGTTCTAGTGAAAAAGTTCAAGGAAGAACAAACGCTAAAAAATCCGTAGTATTGCAATAATATATGTTTGAAAGATTGAATTATTTATTAAATATCAAAAAAAAAAAATACATTTTTACTGTGTATATTGCTATCATTAGTAATCAGTAATCACTAATTAGTAATTACCAATATATTATCAATATTATATTGTTTCCTAAAAGGCAAAATGTAAAATGTTTTTAGAAAAGTATTTATTAGCCCGTAATTTTATCAATAAATTGTTAACACAATTCCTTAATACAGTTGTCTACCATTTTATTAGTTTAATATTATTTTATTCTTCGATATCGTTTAATGCTAATTTAGCTTTACCAACATTTGATTCTTAATACATTTCGTCGATTAATTTCTATATAGTACGATAACTTACTGTATCCTACCAAACGTGTCAACTAAGTATTTGAATTTTTATAAATGTTAGTTGTTTGATGTAAATCGTTTTAGTGTAACTTCGTGAATGTTTCGTGCTTCAGGTATCAGGTGGACACAAAGCTTAAATTCTACGTTGATCTATTTGATAAATGCGCTACACCAACTCTTTTTTGCGGATGTTCCGTTAAAATACCTGCGTCTATAGTGACATATGATATAAATAAATAAATTGGAAGTTAGTACCGATAGTAATATAAAACAGTTTTAATCTATTTTTTTATATACTTCATAAGTTATATTTTTTTTCAACTTATTGTCTCTTTGTCTGGATTTTTTTCTATGAATTTTTTTCTCGTACCTTTTACTTCAGATTCGTTTACCGTTATATGCAAACAACACTTATGAACTTTATATATATATACAATATTTTTTATTTGGAAAACATACAATCTGTAAATATTTACAATAAGAATTTGTGATAACATATATTATATTTAATTAACAGTGAAAAAATCACAAGGAAAAATCCTCCTCTTAGAGGTACTCCTATGAACTATAGATGCGGAAACGATAATTTAAGATAATAATATTATATAAACGAAACATATAATTTTTATAAAAACATTTTTTATTGTGATATTGTGGTATTCCTTACCCGGTTTTAACGATATAAATGTGATAGGTATTAAAATGTATTACAACATATACCACAAAATTTGTTCTTATATCTATATAAAAATATTAAAAACGTGTGTAAGTGTAAATTCGGGTACCGCTTTGCCATAGCATCGGGTGTCAAGGTAGTGTCACTATTTTAAGTGTGTTCATTTTAAATTTAATATGATGATGTATAATAAATATATACAAAAAACGATTCTAATCAGAAATGGTTTATCAGTCTATATCACCAAGTGAGGTTTTTTTGATATACCAATAAAGTTATTTATTTTATTTTTAGTATTATAGTAGGTAGGTAAATAACATTTTTCTAAAAACATTACACCAATATTATATTATTTATATTTAATTATCATAACAATATATATTTATACCATATTATATCAACTTATTCAACATAAAATGTAAAAACATATCCCCGTGAATTCCACAAAACAGTAAACATAGATTTATAGTATCTATAAATAAATAATATTTTAAAACAAATCAAAAATGTTATTGCGCATACTAAAGTTAAATATGATTTAAAATACAAATAACGTTTTAAATAAAAAAAAATTTAAATAAGTTTATAAAAAATAATTGTCTTTATTATTTTAGTACACTTTTTAGATTTTATGGTTTTAGTGTGAACTACGTATGAAAAATCTTGTATTAAATTTTCGAAGCTTATATACAAAAACAAAAGTTTTTATGAATTTTTAACTACAAAATAGTTTGGTGTTTTTACGATTTTAGCGAAATTCGTCAAAATTCTAACTTCAAATATATATAAATAAAAGTTGTGCCTATGTATTTTTAATATTTTTATAGATTCAAGAATAAATTTTGTGAATCTTGTAATCAATTTTCAAGAATTTTGACCCAGTTAATAATTTTTATCATATATCGATATTATTATATCAATTATTTGACATTTAAAAAAAAAGTAGAAAAATTGTCATGCCTATAAATAACTCATCAAAATTGAAATTTTGATCGTATAATGAAAATTGTATTATAAACGTTTGGTGAAAATATCAAGTATTTATATGCAGTTATTTGTTTTCGAATTACATTGAAAAAAACAAAATCGATGTTATTGAAAATTCGATTTGCGTAAAAATGTTGATTTTCCCTAATTATAAAAATAAGTACCTGAATGGAATTTTTAATTTTGACCTCTTCAAAGTACAAACTAGATCTAATTTTATATTCAAACTCACCCAAGTTTTTGAAAATTGAATCATTTTATCAACAACTTATCGTGTACTTATCTAGACAAAAAAAAAAGAAACACATGATGATAAAATAATCAATACATTTATCGCTCCGCTCAAAATCTAAAATACCTAAATACGATACGTTTTTTTTTATATACATTTTAATTTAAAATTTTGATAATATTCGTCAAAATCACTACAAATTACCAACGGATATATTGTAGCTAAATATTTATAAAATCCTAATTTTTAAAGCTAAGGTTTGAAAATATAATACGATATTAATTCCTCATAAATCATCATACTGGAACTAAAATCTCTAAAAAATATAAAAGCACAATTATTTTTTACAAACATTTGAAGTTTAAGTTTGGAAAAAATTACATATTATAATGATGTTAATTATTTTGTTATAATTCAAAAACATTATTTAAGAGATCTTAAAACCGTTACATACATTATGAATTTTAGTATAAGCAGATATTACTTTAAGATGTGGCCTACTTTATAATTGTTGGGTACTTACTATAAACCTGTTCACATTGTTTTACGGTAAGCTGATATTGATTATTGGTTCAAATTTTAATAATAATAACATAATATACATCATTAAATTAATCAAATACTAATAATAGGTATAATGAATGCAATATTTTCGGGAAAAATCTTACATATCAACCTACCGTAACACTAAAAGTAAAATAAATTACTTTAATAGCAATATCATTCGATATACTCCATATTCAAGGCACACACTTCACGCCTTCAAACATAATATTTGACTTATTTTACTCGTACAATCAATAATCAAATAAATATATAATGTTTTAATATCTTCGTAATATTCGCGTATTCTGTAGTGATGATGCACATAGCTAACATTTATGTGAGGATACAGTGAATTTACCTATATAGATTGTTTAAAACAACTATATAATGTTAAAAATAACTGTAACGGCGTATATTATACATCGATGAGACACCTTTATTGTGCATAGGCTACCAGTGCAGCTGATGTGAAGGTGTCGATCCGAGTAGCTGTATGGTGAAATGAAAATAATATCGGAAATTCGACACACATTTGTGAAAAAATTCAGCACACGTCATTGCGTTCAATCGACGTCGGATGTCGGATTCCGATGGAAAAACTGCGTAACTATATATTGTTATTTATGTATACTGTTATAAAATCAATGTGACTTTTATACGTAACGGCTGCCCGATTTACGACACGGCACTGATACCGACGACGGTTGTGTTGACAATTTAATTGGCACGTTCTTTTACATTATATAATATAATTGGTGTTATTTTTTACATTTTCGACGAGCACGACGCGCAAAACCAGTAGTGTTCATTGCCCATTATACGCATATTAATATATACAGGATGATTATTTTTCGAACAACACTCATTATTTCAAATTCTATTAATTTTATGAAATACATTTTTTTTACACCATTATTACAACGACAACATATATTTTTAATTGCATATTTTCGGAGTTTATCGATACATGAAAATTGAAATTCAGACGAGTAGTTTATGACTTTATGAGTAATAAAAACTCTTGGTGAGCCGAGTAGTAGACCACCATTTTGGAGGGTTTCTTCATATTGTCATTTAATTAAGTAAAAATTTTGTTTTATTTTGACTAGAAGTTATGTAAAAAAAAAAAAAACGTTAATAAATTTAGAAATAATGAGTGTTGTTCAATAAAATAATCATCCGGTATTGTATAGAAATTATAATATATACAGTGACGATGAGTTCTGGTGGATAAACGATGTTATTATTGTTATTATATAGCTAACTCAGCGCGATTTAATTGGATAAAGTAAAAGGTCGATGCGAAATTCAGGGACGTACAAGACGATTGGAAATTATAAATCCTATGCAATGCTATACAACAATTGCATAAAAAATTATTGAAATAATTTTACACCATACATAACTACAGTATGGCTGCATCCTGTATGAATAATCACAAATATTTTAATGAATTAATAGTGAGTTAATGGTCCCTTAAACTTTCTTTAGGGATTCATCATGATTAATTAATTCGATTTAAGTGTATCATTAAATGTATACAATTTTTTATACAACACCAAGCAAGTATATTCTTATATCTATATAAATCAATAATTGTAGTTACTCGTTAGGTGATAAATATAAGTATATGATAAATAAAGTATTTATAAAAAATGATCTCTTTAAAATCAATTAAACGAATAATCCAAGTTGTTTTTTTTATAAATAATTTAGACATTATATTATGTAGGTAGTTATATAGAATTTTGTAATGTCTTCAAATTGTCGACTCTTGTTTTTATGTGCTTATAAAAATAATTACAAATACTCTAGTAAATTAATGAAGCGTTAATTGCTCCTAATAGAAAAATAAAAAATAAATATTGATGTGACATTTGATGATCAGACGGTAACAAATAATATTGAAATACTTAAATAATATCGTAAAGCTTATGTTTTTATTTTCGTATTTATGTATAAGAATATTTTATTTTTACAAATTTAAAACATCATATGAGTACTGCTATGATATTACTTTAAAAAAATATTATCGATATTTGTTTTTTTATTTTTTATTATTTTTTTTTGAAAGTCATTATATCTAAAGTTATATTATATAAATACATTATAATTTGGGAAAAACTAAGTCACATTTCTATTGCATTGTATATTATTGTTTACTGCGTCTACATACTAAACACACTCGAGCGATTCCACACTATTTGATTCATCGAAATCATTAAATATCGTCAATCGTTTTCATCGAATGCCATTTATAGTAATGATGACCAAACTGAAAATAAAATTGTAATTTAGCTGTTTTCGATTAGAAAACAATATATAAGTAATTATCATCATATGTGTGCAAATGATTATTATTATGACGTATAATTTAGATGAAACTAGCAGAGTACTAATAAAACTGTGAATTTTTGAAGAGTTCAAGTGTACAAATTGCATATAATTAGGTATAATTTATTCAAAAAGAAAATAGGATTGATGCACTTACGAATCTCTAATTATAAAATATTATATAAACGTATATTGTTTTCTTTCAATCAACACGTTCTATTTAATTCCATTGAATTTTATAAAAAGTTTTGTAATACGACGTATAATATAAAAATAGTTATTATATTTTTGACTAATTAAAATTTTTCAACTCTATTGATATTTATAAACTACCACAACTATTGTTTCCTCGAGTTTATTCACCCATGTTTTATCAACGTTGTTCATTTTATATCTATACATATTTCAAAATGGTTTTAAAACAATAATATTTGTACAATACAGGAATCATATCCATTTGCCTCGGTTAATTATATGACAGTACATAATTAATATTGTCCTCACACAAAACGTAACGTTTGAGTTATAAAACGACTAAAAACCTAATAATTCAACTGTGCATTTATTATTCGAAACATATAAATACATAAATGATAATATGTAGTATAGAGTATATGTGTATAACGTATATAAGTAATATATTATTATAACGGATTTACGACACGTATAATTTACTGGTTTGCGATCTGACCGTCGGTCGGTTATCATGCAATATTATAATAGCAATAATAATAATAATACATGTGAGTGATTAAGTATTTCTATTAATATAATATAATATAATAAGAGAGGTAATGTGTATACCAAAATGCGTTTCAGAAAGACAGCGAGAGAGGTGCGATGAAAGGAAGAGAAAGAGAAAAAACAAAGAAATTCCTTACATAAAATGTCTAAGTTTTTCAAAACAAATTAAACGAGACTTTATAGTTTGTTTGGCGAATTGTTAGCTCGTAATTAATCATCCATGGTCTTCTACGCCGAGTTGCAGAGTATAAAACATAACTACCGAGCTATATTTCATGACTACTGTTTTTTTTTTTTAAAGTCTCCTGTTTACACAAATTTCTATGTATGATTAATTGTTTTCAAATATAAATAATAAGAGTTTCATTCTGATGTTTTCTACTTTTATGCGCAGTTTAACAGTAAATTAATTTATTATGATTATTGATTATTACTGATGTGCTGGTCGTATTTGTCAGTTGGAGGACAAATGAGGCCAAAAGATGTCTATAATAACAACGCATTTATTATATTAAAAGAAAACATAAACAATAACAACCAAATAAAAGTGTTTTTTTTTTTATTTAATTACACGAAACTAATAAATTAATAGCAGCAAAATACTGTAAATAAAAAAAATAAATAAAAAAGCAGTTGTGACTCCCAGGGCCATATCGATATATTCCAATCATATAGTTAGGTATACCTAAATCATTTTTCTCTCATACAAAACATCAGTGACGAACCGATTATTTACATTATTTATACTTACATATGAAAACTTATTATACAATTAATAATGTAAAATAATTACAAAAACTACATAACTGTTTATTATATTATATTTATTATAATATCAGAGGTTTGAAATTAAACACCGACACATAGTTCTATTATCCAATATTGGTACTATAAAGTACAATTAAGAAAACCCCCATGTGGAATAATAATTATTATCGAGAACATGTTGATTATCACGATTTTTATACCGTTGCGGCCACTATATTTTCTTCAGTAGACAACTTGACTTGACCATATGGTTTCTAACATTAATAATGATAATAGTAATTATGGTTATTAGGTATTCGTTCGGCCCTTCAATAATAATAATAATTGTTCGCTATAAAGCGGTAACTTGTGTGCGTATCCTTGTCACGAGTCCTTTCACTATCCGTATGAAAATTGCCCCTGAACCAAGAGTTCAGCTTCGTAACAACTGTACAAATCGAGGGACACACCGTATAAAGACATTTATTTTTTTTTATTCTAATATAACAATTGATTATTATCCAACAATACTGTTATTATTAGTATCACCATTTTATTATTATCATTGTCATCATCATTACTAAACACGCTACTGTAAAATATTTAAAAAAAAATTAAAAATATAATTGAAGTGCGTGTTTCCGGCTGTACATAATTTATCAACCCTTATTAGAAAAAGGAAAAAAAATCGATACAAATTGCTGCAGTTGTCAATAATTAGAAAGTTATGCAATATGGATAATGGAAAATGATTATTCTAGTCATTTTTTTCATTTTGTATTCATACATTTTGAAACATTTTGCTTTAAATTCGAATTTATTACATTTTTTTGAAAAAATGAATCATTTTTAGATCACTTTTAAACTTTTTTAATTACTCCATATACATGTTTATATAATTTTCTTAAGTAGAATATTTTACCGAAACTTTCCATGTACGCATTAAAATTTCATCTCAAATAAATAGTTAAATTATTTATATCTTAGGTTTATGCATTTAATAGCCTAAACTGCCATATTAATATACTAGTAGATTTAAGGAGTCCCTGTGGCAATCCACTCATAGTAATTAGGTACTAATAAGTAATAACTAATTATAACTAATTGATAGTTGTTTTACATTCGATTTTTATGGATCAAAATTCTCAGATAAATATTTTGTTTATAGAGAATATGAAATTTAAAATGTACCTATATCGTTTATATTCCAACAGTAAAAAGACTTAAAAAATTATGAACAGTTACAACTTTTTCTTTTTTTTTAAATTTAATTTTTAATGATATAAAATATTATGTAAAAACAATATTTCTAAATTGCAAAATTTGTCGACTGTACAGAAATCGGGGAATTTTTTTTTCTAACTCGGCGATATCGTTTATAGATTTAAAACGTTGGCGACACACAGTCGGTGTGGAGATGACATTGTGAAAACGCCGTCGCCGTTGTTCAAAGATAATTTAGTGCGCTGGCTGGGCGTTATATAGATTTGTACAGAGAAAAAAAACGGCGGGAGAGAGGACGTTATACACATACATATACAATATTCTATACATAAAAATCGAGGAGAACGAGAAAAATAATCGTACGCGCTAGAAAAATTAAATGTACTTATACAAAACTCTATTAATATATGATGACCGTATGGCGGCGGCGGGTCTGCTGGTGTACGTCTCCTAGTGCAATGTGTCTGAAAATGAGCGGCAAACGTGCACAATAATATAATATTATGTTATATTATAGTCTCCAGATATAATGATTCACCGAAATCTCCCTGGGACCGAGCCAAAAAAACAGACCGCGTACGCGGGATTATAAATTCAACGACTGGGGGGGTGAGGCGAATAAAAACATAAATAAACAGTCGACTCGTTCGCATGATATTATAGCAGTATTAGAATAATGGAAATTATATTTATATTATATCTTTCTGTTTGTGTGTGTGTTGCAATTTTCGTCATCGGCGCGGCGTCGCTGTTGTGGCCCGATGAGCTGCCCGTAAAGAACACTGACGACTGTGAATATTATATTTATGCACGTATGTAGTATGTATATATAAATATATATATATATAATGCGCATTACCCGCGGTGTATGCCGATTCGTTACCTCGGGTTAGATATTACGATATCGCAAGTCTATGAGTCACGACCCGACTTTAGATCCGGCAGCGCGTGAATCATATTATAAACGGCGGGATGGTCCTTACAGCAACACTATTATACAGCAGTGTCTATGATATATAATTTAAATAATATCTAATATGTTAAACAGGCCGGTCACTGGTCGTGTTCGACTATAAATAAAATAGTCAAATAACAAAAAAAAATCGGTTATACCCAAAAGCACAGAAAATCGATTGATATATTTTTTTTTTTGTTTTAACGATCAATATTTACGCACTAAACCGATCCGCGCTTTTATTGATATTGTTACGGTATAAGAACAAAGGGCTCAATAGTTTTTCTAACAACATAACAGCACAATTTTATTTATTTACCCGTCATGATTCATCGCCATTGTAGACGATGATTGAAAATTGTTTTATATGCTTACGTTAAACAACTTTGGATACTATTACATATTATTATTGTCTGCAATTAATTTGTGGATGAAATTGTTAGCTATTATAATTCGTATAACATCATGTTGTATGAGCACTACAAAATTCACAGAGATAAAACCACGTAATCTAAACATAGACAGGATTTACTCGTATGTAAGGGTTCATTTTCACACCATTACTTTACGATTTACCAATGCGATATAAACTGCTGTACAGATTTGTTTTTATGAATACAAAACGCTATGTGATACTTGTCAAAATGGGCTATTTAAATATATATATTTTAGTGCCTTTGAGGAACGTTTGAAATACTGTTGGTTTAGTGAAGCTTTTATAAGAGAGTTTTTTTCAGTAAACGATTTTGGGAGTTTGGGACAGTAAAAAGGCTCAAGGTTTGCATCAAACTTCAAAGTAACTATAGTACGTACAGTTTACAAGGAGAATAATATGTAGCACATATTGTCAGTAAATTGAATACACATTGCTAAAAATCAATGGGATTGACTGAAAAGAGAATACTTGTATATCAATATTAATAAATATTTTTTTAATAACTACATTATTATGTAGAGTCGTGAAGGTTGAATAAGTTTCGGACCACAACAACTGAACTTATAAAATATATAATTTAGTAGAACTTTTGTATTAAATAACAAAAAAACTCATACATTTAAATTATTATTAACGCTTGAATATAGTCCTTTTTAAACAATTATTGTGACAGTCGTATTATAATATATTAAAATACTATAATAGTACAATGTCTTATTATATGGGATATTGGGCTATAATCAGACATTTGTATAGATGCGATTGTCTGTTATACAATAAGTACAAATTCGTGAACAACTGATGGAAAAAAATATGAAAATACCTTTGCACTTCAACACGGTAGGTAATGGCCAATTGAATAATAATTAAAAGTACAGTTGAAAGTATAATTACAAGACATCATTTTATATAATAAAAATAATTTTTTATAAAACGAGTGTATAAATATGATTAGCTTTCTAATTGGAAATAATTAGAAATTAATTCAATTTGTTAGACATTTTACGTGTTCAACATTTTTAATTCATGATTATAAACCATACAGATTCTGCGGGTCTAAGATACTCAACTAATAGTTTTTAAACCTTCCAAAAGTTAATTGTTATTCATTTGACGTAAGAAAGAAAAAAAAATATCAAATATAAAAATTACTAATTAATAATTGATGAAAATCAATTTTATATTTTATAATCTAAATAATCTAATAATTACATAATATTATGTGGCCATCACATATTCAGGTATTCTTGATAAGTCTTAAATATGCCACCAGTGTGCACAATATTACGAGATATATAAAAACCACGGATACACGATTGAATTGAAACACACATTACTATGATATCGTTAGAGTGATATATTGCAAAAATCCAACAGGTATTACTAGAAAATCTAGCTATAAATATTTGTATTAAAATAATAACTTGTTATTTGACTTATCGTTGAATATTGTAAATTAATGAAAAGCGTTGTATATTTATCAACTATACCATAATAATTATTAATCGTGCTCTAATATTATATTCTTAAAATAGTTATTATACAGGTATCAAAGTTTTTTTACACGAAATGTGAATTATGTGTACCTTGGATATAATCTTCTAATCTAGAGTTTTAATTAAGTCGATGGTTAGAGTTTAATAATTGATAACTTTCTATCAGATGTTAATAATATTAAGACGAAAAATATGAAACTACACTTGTCTTGTCTTGGTAACGATATCCAAACGCATAAACCTAATAATAAAATATGATTTACGACCGAAGCCAAATAAAGGTTGTTACTTGAAAATACTCATGAATACAAATTATAAGTAAAGTTCTTCGTTAAAAAAAGAAGAAAAAATTACGGTAAAACGATATCAACAATACTCTCGATTTAAAATTAAAATTAATCGTGACTAGTTATGAGTTTCACATAAATTAATACTATACAGTGTTTTTATTTTACACCACGTAGATATATGGCCTTCCGTTAGCTCATTTTCGAATAAAAACAATAATAAATTATGGTTGGTCACTTCAGGTTAAGGACGTATGTAGGGGATGTTTTGGGTTCTTCTATCTAAACAATCACTGGATTGTTTTATGCAAATATTAAATGGTATAGTATGATTACATTAAAAAAAAATCGTAAATATAAGTACTGAATATAATATTCATTATTTCCAAAATCAAATTCCGAATTGTTTTCCCGTGTTTTTTTCACCTATTATTGCGAATGTATAGAAAAAATTTAAATAATAACGTAGAACTCGATTATGGACAATACTATTCGTTCCAAAATGATTTTTTCAAATGTTTTTGATAGTTAAAAAAAAAAATATAAAAATTCTTGAAATTTAGAAATTATGGAAATTTGATAAATAAACACCGTAAATAAAATTTAAACAGATTTAAATATCGTTTCTACATAATATATTAATATTATAACCTATAGATAGTAGGTATATGTTTAAAAGCAAAAGTATTATAGCCAAGTATGTCCGTATCCGTCGTTTTCATCACGTACCTACGGAGTAAAATTAAATTATATGAGTGAAAGTCACGCCTGTTACTGATGTACATAATAATAATTACTGAATTGATAAATTTATTCAAAAGGTAATATTAAAAACCACTTTATAAAATAATATTTGTTTTAGTTACGCAATTTGTAATTTTCAATAGAAACGATTAAAAACTATAAAAAACGCTCGAAAAACGTTTTGCATAAATAACACATAAACAGATTTATGCGTATTTAAAGCGAACCCCACCTAATCTGCCCAAATATACATTTCCGATTAATTGTAGCAATTTATTATAAGCATTAATTATAGTATAATGTAAATAAATTTAAAATAGCTATATAATATACTATTATACTAAAACGAATAATAATGACTATAATCAATGTATTCCAGAAATTATACGTGAAATTGTGTCAATTAAACTTGGTATTACAATATACGATAATATTCATTTTCGGCACAGATAATTTAAGACGGACTTTCAAACGCCAAAAGGGTTTATCCCGGAGGGAATTGTTGTATGATAATAAATAATATTAATACGAACACAAAATATTGATCCGTTCTGTGTTATTGCGATGGCGAGTCGGTTACTACTAAAGAAACGTTATTCGTAACAGTAAAAAATGGTCAAACCATCGTGTACTATATACTTTAGACGATAAATTCAATTTGATCACAATTCAGTAGATTTTACTCTAAATTTAAAACTATTATTTTTCCCATTGGTTATTGAGAAATTCACGATGAGTGATTATGTGTGCCAATTACAATTATATGAATAGCATATTTAATTGATATTTTAAACTAATATTGTATCATACACTGTGCAAATAAGAATTACTAATTATTGTTATGAAAATTTGAAATCTTCGTATAGTGTACCCAATCCGTCATAGCCGCTTTACTGGCTACGTATAGTACTCATAAATAGTATCGATTATCGTAACGTATTTTATATTATTACAATTTTAATAAAAACGTAATATTGTTAACTGTTATTAGACGCTTTATACATATTTAGGGTGAGCTGGAAGAAAACGTAGACGGACGAGAAATGTCCGAACGCGCACGTCCTCCGCGGACACAGTCGTACTGCCATCGTGATTACCATGACTACGGCGGTGGTGTATTCGTACACACATCGTCGACACAATATCACCGCGGTGACATCATTAATCGCCACGATAAATAATGCATTAATCGCCGACACCGCCGATCACACAGAGCTACTCCTCCGCCGACACCTAAGCTCGATCAATTATTTACATTATTATTATTATCGTCATCGACTGCGGTGCAGGTTGCAATGATATGCAGACGTTACTCATGTAATAATTGTATCGCACGTACCTACAGCCTACTATATAATAATAACGCCATAGTCTATACTGTCTTGCATACGTCTAAATAATTGTATATCATTACAATATTATGATACATCTATAAGACCGAAACTCGTCGCCCGAAGGTATGACGATAGTGTTTGCGGTATGGTATACACGTCGTGTAGATATTGTATTACAATGAAAAAAAACCTGGAAATTTAAGTCCCTTGCATACTATACCTTAACGGTTATACAGCGGTATCGGTAGATGAGTGGTTCACGGCCTTTGGTTTGGAGTTTGAGAGACGGCATCTCCACCCATAGCATCTTTTTTCAAAACACCCGAGATCACGTTAAAAGAACTACGAAAAATATGTCTTCTGGTCCTAAAAGACACATCACAAAATATGAAAACGTCCACTTATACTTATAATAAATGTGACTTGTAATAATTATACATTGTATAGTAAATTTATTGTTTTAGCACTAGAGTTAAATTTAAACTTTTAAATCCTTAGAGGTACTCACACTCTTTTGGTTTGATTCATTTAATTTAAATCCGAGGCCACTATATTCATACATTTTGCACCCCGGGATAAGCATGTTTCCCTTCTTTAAAATAATGTAAATTAACAACTAATATACTTAAGTATAACAATGAATAAACTAAATTGCATTTAAAAATAATTGTAACAGTATTATAAAATAATAATTATTGAAATATAAAATAATATTTTTTATAATAATATATGTTAGATTTATGACGTAACTTAATCGGAAAAAAATAAACGTATACAATACTATGTCGGTGTATCTCGTTTTTAATGTACCTACTTCAGTTTATAGGCAAGTGAACTTCGCTTTGTAAACTAATTTGACTGAGATGAATAATCCGCCTGTGGCGGATTGGATATAGCGATTGGTATATTTTTGAACGTATTTCAAACTACTTTCTAAACTTTCTTGTTATCTCTAAGAACAATCTTTTCAACTTTCGTAAAAATCGGTTGAGTAGTTTTTGAGTCTATGAGCAAAAAATATAAGAACATTGCCTTTTGTTGTATATTTGAATAACAAACAATAAATTAAATATTATTTTCTTTTATTAAAAAAAAAAATCACATGACGGGACCATATCCCACGCACGGTGGTTCGGAATAGTCTACACATATTTTTTTTTTCATTTTTTTTCTGTGACTAATGTCAACCTTATAATATAATCTATTATTATAAACAAAAATTATGCGATTTTCGTGAGAGCATTTTGTTGAAAAAAAGCTTAAACATACTTTGAGTCGCAAGTCTATTGAAATCACAGTTATTGAAATCGGTCCAATAGTTTTCGAGATTAGGAATTGGTGAAAATTAATTTCATATTTATAGATTATAGCTGAATGTACGTAGGTTCGTTAGGTATAATATAAACGATCATTATAATTTCCATGCGTGATACTATAATATAATATACTGTTATTAAAATTTACCATTATTATAGTACAACAACGAATATTTTTGGTTCATTCAAGCGATTTATAATAGACGATTAAGTATTAAATAATATATATAGTTAGTTGGGTGTAATACTGTAAACTTGTATGTGACGGTAATACAATTATGTAATATATATCTAAAACCGTTTTAACGTAACATTTTAAACGTAGTTTACTAATATGTTATATTATTTTTAAACATTTTTCACATGGTTTTTTCACGATATGTATGTGTGTGGTGTATGTTTATCATAATAATAATAATATAATGTACCTATACGGTTTCCGTTTCCGTTGTCGGTTGCGGCACAGTCTTGCGGTTTTCTTTTATTTATTTAATAAACAAACACACATACATACACGTCGAATGGCTTGCGGATAAATAGGCATATTACGCGCATTATTCCCGTAAATATAAAAATATATTGTAACATAATATACATAAGTACCCGGCAATCAACTCGCGCACCGCGTCTATATAATCACGAACGAGGAGATTTATGACGTGAAAACGGCGAAGGACGGTAGTGCTCACGTTTTCGTTATAGCGTTTCGTTCGTATAAGAATAATAACATTAATAATATGTAACTTGGAATACGCGTAAATTAACGCAGAGATACACACCAACGCTGTCACCGTATGAGTTGTTATCGTAAATATAGAGGCACCTGCAGACGAATATATTTTATGCTGCCGGTTTGATGAGACACCCGCGACATATTATATTATATACGACATTAAAACATGTATATAACTGGCTGTACGAGCGTAAAAATTAAGAAATCCGCTTAAAAAATTCACCAGAAAATATGTCTATTATTGATATTATATGTCTATAATATCTATTAGCTTTTTGATGAATTTGATACATTTAAAAAATGATACTTATAAGTTATAAACCTCAATGGTAACAAAGATACCACATGTCTAAAATATTATAAATATGCATTTATAATATAATTAAAGTTTAATTGAAATAGGGATAAATAATGTAATTATGTAATTTCAAAACAACTGGCGTACTGCCATGGCCCTTGTTTACCGCAATGGAGAGAACAATTTACAAAATACGCTTTTAAAGTATATATATATATATATATATATTACATATATATTAGGTTTGTATAATAATATTGGCGTAGAAGACGGTAAATACGAGTAAATTTAGCACACATGATCCGAAAACAATATAAGATTCGAAGACAGACAGATATGTGAAAAAATAATATTTATGAATTCCATATCTCGTTCATTAATTATTATAAATTATAATGTATAAATAATTAAATATTTTATTATTAGCTACATTAACGAAATACGAGTACATTGAATATGATTTAATCACATCATGATAATATCTGCAACATTAATTCTATTTGGAAGAATCCCAATAATAATAATATAGCCGATTCTAATTACGTTTTGTATATCGGAAGGCATACGCAGTACGGGATAAATGGAAATTAAATAAATAACAAAGTTTAATTATATTATAAAAACTTTATATCTTTACAATTTATGAACGTAACATACTAGTGAAAAATAATAACTATCAAATAATTACGTTAAATAATGTCATAAAATGTTTGTTTTATTAACATTTGTGAAAACATTTCATTTTTGTTTTTAATTCAAAATCGCCAAAAGTATAGTAGTATGTTTTTAAATGCATTAAGTAAAACAAATTATGTAGTGTTTTTTTAGGTTAAGTTTATTTTTTTACCTGACGTGAATATATTATATGATGTTATTAAATTTAATATTTATTTTTCCACAAACTGTGAAACCATCTTAAGATAGGCGCACCATGTATTATAAATAATATACAGATAATATAATATATTCAGTATTCACACGTTCTTACTTAACAACGGAAACCAAAAAAATTATATTTATACGGTATTTTAGTTATCTAAAATGAACTTTCCAGCTTATTATTACGTTACATTTGAGTGTATGAATAGTATGGTTATTTGTATTCGATAACAAATTCCCCGAAACGATAAAAAAAAAAAAAAAAAAAAAATGATTACGATTTGCTTTGTGCAAAAGTTAAACATATTTTAACACATGAAAACACTCTTACTATAGTACATATTTATTTTACTAATATGTGACCTCAAAATTATAGTATATATAAGAGATAATATACTTATACCAATAGTACATTATAGAATATAGATATTAGATAGGCGTAAATAACAAAGTATAAAATATTAATATTGTTGCTACATAGAATAAATTTACACTATTACAGAAGACTTAAAATGTTCAACAGTGTATAATAATAAGCAAAATAATAACAACAATACAATAAACTATACTCATAAAAGGTACTTATATTAGTTAATAATAATAATAGTAATAATAAAAAAAAAAAAAATTACAACAAATATTATCATCTCGAAAGATATACATTCGTTTAACGCTTAAAAGGTATATCGTATTATTTTATTTAAACCAGTTGGACTGTACGTAGGTATGTGGTTGAGAGTTCTTAAAAATATTTTAGATGTGGCGCTATTATAGACGATACGGTATTCAATGCTGGACAAAAAGAAAATGATAAATTATCAGGTACAACCACAAGTTAAAGACAAAAGAAAGATACTGACAACTACACAAAGTTACAAGTTGAAATGGATGGACTGGAATCTGATGCGTGATGGGCCGATACAACAGGGTCTAGAAGGGATCATGGCAGGGTAAAAAGGAAAAGGATGACTACCGAAAACGAATTTGTCGTTTTCGGTAGAATTGTAACGTGATGGAAATTTCGGAGTACATCGAGTTAAAGATATTATCTAAAATGTTCCTCATAGGTTAAAATGCATTAGATATTTATGGATATTTTAATTAAAGTTGTATTTCAATATTTTTTTTCATAAACCAATGAAATCGTCTGTACATAAATTAAACATTGCAACGCATAGCATTATTTCACACCGATATTACTTATCAAATAATCATTGTGCGTTAAAACCTAATAAGTCTGAACATTCGAGATTCATGATACAATGCCACACGAGTTAAAGGGATTTTAAAAAACAACAACAACATCAATTATACACGCTGATGGCATTCAAATGTGTAATACGAGAACTTTCGCTTATATATACACTGCGCGCGAGGTTAAAGTTTTCGGTTTTCTCAGTATAATGTATGATAAAATGTCTCGGATGTCTCTTTTTGGATAATAATAACGGCTGATGTACTCAAAGTTTAAGAAAATAAACTTGTTTCACTCAAAACTTTCACCTCTCAAGTTTTCTCAGACCAAATCACATATATTATAACATATCTGTATGTTATTTTTAGCATAACTTCGCGATGGAAAAATATAAGTGCATTAAGCAAAGAAAAAATTTTAGTATCTTTAAAATATTTAAAAAATTCTTATTCAAGAACTAATATATATATATATATATTTTTATACCCACTAATTTTGTCGTTTTTTTTTCCATTTAATATTATATTATTCAAAATTGACAAAACAATTTAAATGTAATCCATAATCGAAAAAGTAACCAATTTATTGTATTACCAAATAACTATGAAAATTATTACGATTAACTTACTGCTCAAAAGTGCACTGGAATATCTGCAAAAAACGTGTTTATAATATCGTTCAAATTTTAAATATTGTAAAATAAGGTCATAAGTCCATGACGAATACTGACGATTTGAACGGACTTTGTTGTTTTAAATAACAAAAAAACATTATTATACAATATCAATATCGAATAAAAATTATAAATATTTACGTCATATATACATCGAAAATTAAATGTTTGTAAATTACAATACTTGTGTGATACGATATCCGTTATTATGTTATTAGAATATACATATTTTTTTTTTTTTTTGTGATTGTATTTTAAAATCAACTAATTATGATCGATCAAAATAATATATTATATTAATAAGACTATTTATACTTTAGTGTTTATAATGTTGTCCAAATACTACGTCCGGTCGACATGTTTTTATTTGCTGATAAGTGCGTACCTACTAGCGTGGTATATATGTATATACTCGTAATATAATAAAGTTGTTTTTCTTAAGGCTATAATACGCTTAGTCACGAAACATCTATAGTTATGATGGTATTTTTCTGAAATTATAGCACGTTTGGGTACTAAAAGATAAGAAAAATATAGGTAATGTTTAGATTATAGAAAATTGTATATTATTTACTGTATATAATATATACATATGTACTATGTATAAATGATATGTTAAGTATATTATGCATATATACTCGTATGTATTTTACAACTATCTACCTTTGATTATAATCAATTTTGTAGTACATTTATGTTAAGAAAAAAATATAGAGAAATATGCTTATTTGTAAAGTATACCTGGCTGAACATTTTTCATATATTACATACCCACATGTGTGATTATTTAACAAAATTGAATGAAAAAAAAAATTGTGAATATTATATAACCACATTCCATATCTATATAGTAACTATTATACTACAATATTTACAAGTGCTTTATAATACTAAACTTGTACTTATGCATATTGGTCTTATTTATAAAAAATTTAAAGTAAAAATAATTTATTACTAAAAATTGAAAAAAAAATAGTGAATAATAATGAAGAAAAACACAATAACTATATAAAAGACACTTAGCAAAAATTCTTTTAAATCAAGTGCTTGTTTAATATTAAATACCCGTATACCTGCGTAGAATTACAATTGCAAACTTTTTAAAATAAAAACAAGAAAGCAACAATTTTTCTTTTGTTTTATATTTAAAAATTGAATAAATATTTTAAAAGTAATTCCCTCACAACGAAAATGGAACACTGGTTGATTTTTTTAATAGTTTTTGGTTCTGAAAAACTGTTTTGAAACTCAAAACCCATTAGGTGAATGTACAGAATATTTTTATCATATATATATATATATATATATATATATATAGGTCATAGACCAGACAACTGAAAATAACGCAGTAAGCAATGATACATCATTACATTACAGTAATCATATACACAAAAAATAATGAAATTTGAATTTGATTCACCAAAAGTAAAACATCCAATGATTCAGTAGTAATATATTAATTTATAATAGTTATTTAGTATTATATATAATTTATTATAAATGGAAATTTTAAGAAAAACTTAAAAGAAAAAATATTTAAAGAATATATAGGAAATTTATTATAATATTAAATATACTAAACATTATTATACGAAGATGTTGATATAATTTTACAGGTAAAATATTGTGATACTCGTCGTGTAAATTGCATTGAACTTACGATATTATTCAATATTTATTTTATAGATTTATTTTTTTATTGTTTTAAAATAATAAACATGCATTTTTATGATAATTTTAAATTATAATACACAAAACGAATTGTTCTCAACAAAGTTTCTATAAAAAGAACTAACTCCGCCTATTAAGTTAATATTTAAGAGAAGTATTTATTTTTTATCAATAGAATATAATAATGTTATTCTTTATTAAAAAATATTATAACAAATTATATAAACATTTGTCTACAATACTACTGACATGAAAGATAATGTAGTTGCCTATTTAACATTAGAATCAAATAATCCTCGAGGGGCCAAAATTAAAAATAAGTAATATCCACATTGTTATTTATTGCTAACTGATGCGAATAAATACATATTATTATACTTTTACTGTTTCTTATCGAATTATATGTACGAGTTTCACGAGTTTGGTCAAAATAAAATCATATTCAACATTTCCAAAAATGCCAACGATTATTATTATTCGTTTCATAACAATCTTACGAAACTAAACTACTATAATAGCTTCAATATTTTTATATCATTGTGATTTATTATTTTTATTTCAACTATCTTAGTTTAATATGTTATTATATTGAACGAATGGTATTTTATTTAAAAACTGGACATTGGTAGTCCATGTATAGTACCAATATTACAATAATATTAATTCATACTATGTCCCGATTAATTTTTAATCAAAATACACAGTTGAGTTTTTGTAACTTGTAAGTAAAACAATAATATCTTTGTATAACATTATGAAAATATAGTATTATAAATAGTTTGTTTACAAGATTTATTTTTATTTCCTTTAAAGTTAATTAATTTTAATTATTTTCTTCGTAACATTTGGCCAAAATACGATAATTTATTATATTATTTACAACTGTATATAGCATTACTAAATCACTCTAACTTATTTAATGATTTTATCAATACATTTATTTTTCCTGCGATTCGTAAATATTCCAGTTTTATTTTAATAATACATAATATAAAGTAATACATTTTTTTAATTATTTTTCTTTACACATAATTTTTTACAAACAATTACAAATTATTCATATTTTAAGACTACTGCAATCAAAATATGTTCATAGTTCTATTATCCATAATACGGTTACTTGAATCGCGAATTGTTAAGTCATATATCATATTTAATTTATAATACAAATAAAAATTGATCAAGCAACTAAAGTAATAGCAAACACCAATTTTTTTCTCAATAATGCAGTTCAAAATTTAATTTTTGAAATTATTCAATGTACTTAAAAACCATAATATTTTCAAAATTTCAAAATGTTTTGTTCAACTTGAGGATTTTTCAAGATATAAATTTCTATTTTTCAAATAAGTCATTCTCTATTCAACTGTACATCATTTAGGAGATACATTATTATAAAATAATTATTTTTATTAGTAATCATAATGGTAGATGTTCAGATTTCTACTCTACTAAGAAAATTAGGAATATTAAAAGTATATATATGTTCATTAAAAAAAATGATAATTTGAAACCTGTTTCATATTAGTTCTAAAGACGACGTTTTTTCCCTTCTACGTTAATTTTTATCGTATTAAACAAGTAAATAAACTTAAATAATTTACTTTTGACTGTAACATTATTTACAAAGTAATACTTTTACACCGCTTATTTAAAATAAAATGTTGCAAAATATTTTTATAAGACGTCATTATGTATACTAGGCTTAAGTGACTTTGAAGAACCTACATTAAATATAATGAAATATAAATAAATTATAATTTGTGCATGATTAAATGTTTTAAAAAAAAAAAAAAAATTATTTGTTATCGCAGGGTTGCACAAAGTTTAGATTATAACACTTGATACGTTTTAACTATGTAACTTTTTGATTGGCAAAGATATTTTAATGATATGTAAAATTCATATATAAACCTAAAATGTATATTAAAACACCGTAAACTAATGGAATTTAAACATAACTTATACATTTCGCGAAGCTCCATTACTGGATGGCTCATTCTCACAAGGCTCTTCTCTTCTTAAAATATAACAAATTTATTTAATTTATTGCGTTTAATATATTATCTATTATTTATTGTATATTGCAACTTATAATAATTACATAATGAAGTATTGAGAATACTCATAGAATTTACTGCATAATAAATGAAACATACTATAATGATATTGAAGTAATATTTGATGATGAAGCCAATGTTCTATAAAATTCTTAATTACGTTATGATAGTGAGATATAAATATATAATCAGAACGTGTTTGAGGTTGAAGTATCCATCAATCCAATTATGTAAGGTAAGCGTTTGAAGTTTAACTTCGTTAATATTGCTCGTGATGGAAACTGTTTTACAAACATAGTGGTTATTAAAAAAAGTTCGATAAGATCCTCTTTTCGATTTGTTTGTGATACCAATCACAACCTAATTAATATCATAACACAATGTTAACAATAATCCATTTTGTTATAATGTTATTATATTTTAACTATTATAAATTTAATATTATATTATTAATTTCATGGTTATTATTCAATAAAATTAATTTAAAAATATAAAAATAATTGAAAGTTTAGCCAGGCTTATCTTTTGTATTCGACTGTATCTAAAAATGGCAAAGTCTATCAGTGACAATTTTTTTCTATCTAAATGGGCAGACTCAGGTGTTGATTTTTTTCAACTCATATACTTCGTATACTTTTCCACCTTTTTTTATAGTCAATGACTAAAATTTTATAGTAGAACTTAAATTATGAACAATTTCATACTTAAATATATATATATAATAATATAATAGGTATGTCAATAATTAATATATTACTTTAAATTAAATTATGGTTTTTATAGTAAAATAAAATATAAATCTGTATAAATTATAATATCCACTATACACTATATATTCACTGGTTCTGTCAACTTTTACTAATATGTCCTCGCAGCATATGAATTCTTTTAATAATAAATTCTTATGTTGTTAATAAGAGTGAAAAAAATTAAACGATTTGCTTGTATGTTTTAAAGAAAAATATAATACTTTGTTAAGGAACAGTTAAATTCTGTTTGACTTCTTGTTCTTGACACGACACACTGGTCCGGGCCGGTATTAACACTATTATAGACACCACATCAAATATGCGCAATAAAAGAGTCATATATCATGCAAAACTTATAATTATTACTGTTATTAACAATAACTTTTTATAACGGCTAGCGTATTATGCAATCTTGTCATAGGCTTAAACTTTTGAAGAATCGTTGATCGATAAACCAAATCTAATTTGCACAGTGAGCATTAAAAAAACAGTTTTTTTTTAATCTAAATTAAAATAATGCGTTAATCGTACCGTAAACGTAATATCGCTTTATATTTTACACCGACATAATCACCTGTATAGTTATAACAATTTCTAGGAATAGCCGTGTTAACGCGTTGAATATTAAAATAACGTTTCAACTGTAAATCATGAAAAATCTTTGGTTTGTATTCTATAGTCAGCTGGAATAAGCTGCACATGTAGGTGCAACGATATCAGTCTGACTAGAACAATTTATAATATTTTTTGATAAAACCATAAGTCTGCAACATTTATCTATGTATATTTTAATTTGAGAAGAGTTATAATAAAATATATTATGATATTAACTTTTTTTAAATAAACAAATTATCATTAATATTATGGACACTGAAAAGTTTAAAAATTATTAAAAATGCACCTTATATGTATATTAATATAGTAGCCGTACAATATTAATGCAACATTTTATGAATTTATATTATATATATATTAGTTTTTATTAGAATTAATCTATTTTGTTAAATATTTATGTGGGTCGTAATTCAATTCATTTGACCGATTAAATAATTTAAGGCTCTATTTATCATTATTGTTTCATTAAATCCAATAATACTCTTCGGCTCGCACAGCAACATTACAATACTATTCAATAGTGCACTTATAATAATATCATCACTTATCGTGATGAATTAATCAGCACCTCGAATCCTATTACATTTCACTATAGGAATTGACATCCGACGAAACGAGAATTCCACCAATTCGGTCGTATAAATATACTATACCTACCTATTATACACATAGAACATCCGGAGCATTTTCTGATTTCACACTTGACCGCATCTGCGCGTTGCCACGTCACTTATAAAGCAGTGTATGTATAAGTACATGTTAAATAATGTAACGTGTTGAGGGATCGAATACGTTTTATACCCTGTTTGTACTATCAACGTTTGTTTATGACACAATAACCGCGTCATTTTGTCGTCGGAGAACTTTGACATTCACGTTTTGTACACTTTGTGACGATCAGTCACATATTTGACTTACGAACGTGTTTTTTCCGTATAAAGTGTAACATAAAATACATCTTTAGGACGAAATGTTCGAGATTTAAGCTTGTAGAACAAAATAAATTGTTTTTAGAATAATCATATATTATATTAAAATAGTTATTAGTTATTCGTTGTCTTAAAATATAATAAATCCCACAGCTCATCAATAATCAATCAATAATGATCATTAAACATAAGTCGCGACTCTATTTTTTTGTCATTTAAACGCATAGTTAACTATAGTCTGTATAGTACTTATAAATTTATATATATACACTATATGTATATAGTAACTTATAGTGTGTAAACGGTGTGAAAAAAAATATTTCAATAATCTCTCGGCGGAGACAGAAATAATTTGGTTATTAGTCTATTTAGTCCTATCAATCGCGCGTGCGATTCCGCCGACTCGAAGTCTATTTCGACATCGTTGTAGACCACGGTACAATAATCTTTAAACTATTTTGTTTGTTTAAACGGCCATATAGATAAACTCAATTGTTAGACGTACTACGTAACATCTAAGTTAAGAAATTAATCATACTAGTTGGTTTTGAAATGTTATTGCCCTAGATGCAATTGATTCTAATTAAATCATCACCGTAAAATTGAATTTTGCTCTGTACACAAAATTAAGACATAAAAAATTTAAATCAAACATGATATAATTCATTAATTTATAAAACATGACTAATATGTTAAGATGAAGCATGTTATTATTTACATTTATTATCAAATTACATTTGATCGTGATTTTTCTTCTATACTATTAATAAAATATATGATTTTATAAAGCTTATTTTTCAACTCACATGCAACTATTTAAGATGTCAAAAAAATGTCAAATTTGAATTCCCGCTATTATATATTAGCGTTATTGTCGACAGACGTCGCCTTATACTTTATCGCTCGACCACGAACAATGACCCACTAGACGGGCACTTACGTTGAGCAACTGGAAACGAATACCCTTCAAGTGCACATACTAGTAATGAAAATAGGATAAAATTATGTAGGCGAATATATTTTTAGCTCGCTTTCCTATCATTAGATCTAAATTGTAGAGGATGATGTGAATTCTATCCTTTGCATTTTTTGACCACGCCTCCTTTCTATTTGACCACACACTATGCATCATCTTTATTATTAACTAAGTATTAAATCAAATATATTAAATAGAATTATTTTCTTATCATTTTATATTATTATTAAAGATGTATTTTGCACGACTGTTCGATCTGTATATAGACAAAGTCGACGTATAGCATTATGTTTAAAAAGTTGTCCTAAGACATTTTTTTTTATCATTAGAAATCAAAATGTTTATTTACATTGTAATTATTAGAAAATATGAAAATAATGCATTGAAAATTTGATTTTTTAGTGATTTATCATATAACATAATATAATTCTAAAAATAAAGTTTAATACAATTATATTATAAGTAAAGAAATTATAAGACATCAACTCTAAATATTTTTTCCAAAAGTTTAAATTAAATAACTTTAAATAAATAACTATAAAAATATATTTTTTAAATCTCAATGTTGATCACAACATCAAAAATTTGCTTAAATATATTATCTCATACATTATTATAATATTATGATACAGTTATAGGTACATATATAATGAAACCAGAATTTTAATTTAAATAAAGATAATAAAAAAATAAATAATAATATTAATTTATTAAATAAAAACCAAGAACATTCGTATAAGATAAGAGAAAAAATGTTAAAATTGAAAGTTAAAAGAAAAACAACAAATCACAACGCGCTTGCGGATAAAAAGAGAAAATAATCCAATTTCTTCCCGTTCTATATCTTTACCCTTCTTTCCACCAATGCTCTTAAACGTGTTTAGTTTTAGAACACCGGAGCTCATTCCACCTAAGTGATGTTTCCCCCGTATAATAATAATATTATTATTATCTTCGGGTCTATTTCCTAATAAACGAAGTTTTCTTTCCAAACGACCAGACGCATTTAAACAAGCGCCGGTGTAGTCAGTGTTGCCAGCCATCCACCCGTACCGTCCGAATCGCTTGAATAATACATGAAAGTTCCAAGATAGATTGCGTTCGTATAATATACAACCATCACATCACTGACGATATTACGAAGCTCCTTTCTATTTGGTCAATCGTTTACTTATATATATATATAACTATAGACTTGAACCGTAATGGAAACAATTCAGTCGTTTATATATATATATATATATACCCACTCTGATGTCTACCGCCACCTAAACGATTGATTAGGTCCGTGGTTACAAGTATTATTAATTATATCAGGTACCCTGCGATATTTTTAGGTTGTATTAAATACAACAAAGTGAGTATTGTCAATATCGTCTGCAACACTCTAGTATAAAGTACGTATAGATGTTACACTGTCGTATTGATTCATATATTAAAAGGACCGATTTCCTTTGGATATTTCGACGGATAATAGAGAGGAATACAATTCCGTTTAGTAAATGTCAAATGATCATCAATTATGATTATGGCTTAAGATGTCAATAAAAACTACTGTATGGGATAACTTCAATATTATAGCTAGCAAGGGAAATATTTAATGAACACAACTTCTCCAATATTAAAAACACATACAAGAATGAGTACCTAATTATGTATTAATAACTAATACAGCTGTAGGTAATAAGTTATTTACAAATAATACAACATAAAGGAATACTTCTTATATTGAATCAATTAAAATAAAATAATATAAATAAACTTCTAATTTTGTAAAGATGATCAACGTCTCAATACTATAATTTAATAATTATAATGGAAAACTATTTTAAATACCAATATGGCTTGGTTAGGTTAAAAGCTGTCTATATGTCTATACCTTTGTTATGCACAGAATGAACAAAAAAAAAATGTAATATTTTAATAATTATTAGATACAATAGTTGAAATATAAGGCACCCACCAAGGTGGCCAAGTCAATAATTATTATTTCGTTGACATTGTTGACAACGAAGATAGTGAGCAATACGATTTCATCACACATTCGCTTTTAAAGGGGTTTTAATGTTTTATACAGGTATACCTATTTGAGTGAAATTTTCAGAATCATCCAAATAATTTTAAAATGTAATTACTTATTAAACGCGATGGCACAACCAACGAGAGCGAATACAATAATTAATTTTATTTAGAAAATAATGATATAGATACATATAATAAACAAATAACGATTTTTTTATAGTTCCACATTATGCGTATAATATCAAAAAAGGTCACAGAATTATAATGAAGACATTTTCGTAATTTTGACACATCAAATCCAGACACCAAAATGAACATCTCCCTTTTAATAAATTCTGATTATGTTACTAATTCAATGTAATTAAGTAATAGTTATGTTAATTATTATTATCATTATTATTATAATATGCACTTTCCGTTGATAGTTATTACTTGTTACGTGATTACAAAATTATACAGAAAAACTGATTCACGCGGAAAAGAGCTGAGAAGGGTACACGTCTTGTAGAGTTATAGATAAGAATCCACATTTTTAACATATAAAAATGTTTTTACTTTGTAATATAGTTTTTATATTTTCGATAAAAAATGTGCAAAAAAGTTATTAAGTTTAGCAAACACGAAAATAGTGGATTTGAAAACAATTATACATATTAATCGTATTAAAATTAATTTAAATTATTATTGAATAGTTCTTCTTTTTTTCTGATGAAAATTTGGTTTTTAAACCTGGCTACAATATAATATAAAATATAATATATATTATTCATACCCGTGCGAAACGGTTTTAACAAACAATTCATGGATATTCAAATGTTTGAGCATATTGCGTTCTTTAAAAAATATATTCCGTTACATAAAACTGGCCTCCCTCTTTTTTAAAATATCATATGTATTTTACCTATACGCCAAAATAATACTATTTATTGAAATAAAGAATGTGTAAATAATAATTTAAAAATTGTATCGATTAAGTATGTACAAATTGATAATTTAACAAATAGTGGAATTGTCCAAGTGTCTAAGCGTCTAATGCCAATACTTTTTAAATTACAACCAAAAATTAAAATCGTTTGATAAATGATCGTTATTTTACATTCTTTACATTTGAATATCCAACGTCTTATAACAAAATATAGGTTTTTCAACGATGAACTTTTTTATAAATTCCTTTAAAACTAAATTATTAAACATTTTCAATCCTAATTTTAAATTTTTAAGCTTTTTGACCAAGCAAGCTGTTTTTTTTTTGAGTAATTTCTAAACGAACTGGGAATTTTTTAATTTTTACTTTTTAAAAATTGTATCAAACCAGAATAGTGCTACAATTCAGACTAACTAGACTAACATCCAATAGTAGTAAAAGCTTGAATTACCAAAATAGACGTGGTGTAACAATGTTATGCGTGGTAAATTTGAGTGTCAATTGAATCAGCATTGGTGTGTTTGCCTTCCAATAATTTTCGGGGTTATTCAATAATATAAATGATAGTTTATCGTGTTTACCGAGGTCACCAATTGTTATGCGCATTGATGCATAAAATAAAGAAAACCAATTTGGTAAAAACAAATATATATACATATACATATTTAATATAAGTTCACGTTTATAAAATAAAAAATACAACCTGTATAAACATAATAAAATTAAAAATAAAATAATCAATATTACATTATAATGGTGTATTGAATATTGTTCATATAGATTTCATAACATGCAAAATTGTATATGTGAACACAGAGTGCTTTTATCGTTTTATAAATGAGGTTATATTTTGAACGGTCATTATAATATAACATAATATATTATGATTTCATCAATTTGTTTTTCTATCTTTTATGAGTAAAATTATCGCCAGTATATAATATTATATTCTATATAATAAAAATATCAATACTTATATTGTAGAATTGCTGTGTCATTGAAATTATAAAATATTCAAGGTACAAAAGTCAAAAAGAATAATCTTGTAATAATGTCTGTACAATATCAAAATCATCTTGTTTATAATAAGTTATTGAAAGATTAGACAAAAGACACAATTTCAAAAAATAAAATTTATAAATGTATCTAGTAATAAATTTTAATAAAATATTGTAAACCAGATTAAATTTATATATTATATACAATATACTGACGAGTAATTATACTATACATACAATAATCACTAATTATCCGACGAAAAATAAATAGGAATAAAAGTAAATTTTGAATTAGCTACACTGAAAAAACTGTTGTTATATAACTTCTAATACTGCAAAAATTTAGTTTTGCACGTTTTTGCAGATTTTAGTATTTATTAGTTGCTCGGTTTTTAGGTTTTTGCTGCACGAAAATCCAGTCTTTAATAATAACAATATAATACTGTTAACATGTACAAAATATATTCTTTACTCACATCAATGGTGGGCTATACAATTTGCAGGTATATGAACTTATTATTCTATTCATATTAACTAAATCCTACGTTTATTTTATCATAAGTATCCATTTTATGAAAACAAAAACTTAATATAATATTTTGAAATTAAATAACGCATAAATTAAATATTAAACATTTTTAATTATAAATCAAAATTGTTGTTTCTCAAAACACTCCAAGCTGTAAAATAATAAGTACTGGATACAAAGGAATTATTTAAGGGCATTATAACTTCGGGCATACTTTTTGTATGATATTTTAATTATGTATAAGGTCGACATATAGAGTTCTGGGTATTTTATGAAAATTTCACATTTTTTGCATTATTTTACAAGAATTCGAAAAAGGTCCATTGGTTTTAGATACTATTTCATTCTAAATTATGTACGATAGTTATGATATTAACTTTAAGTGAAATTAAAATCACTGAATATTTGTTACGTTTACAAAATTAATATTTTTGAAATTAATATTTATAAGGACTGATCTATTTCAGTAATAATAACAACTAAGAAAATAATAAATGTAACGACAATTACATATTTTTACGTGTATACATCACATATGACATTATTGTGGTTATTAAATAATACCTAATTGTGTTTTTATATTAATAATTATGTGATTGAAGTTAGCTTTCGGATATAATAGTGTGGTTTTAAAATTCTATATTTGAACACATTATATAATAGTTATTTATCGATTTTAATTTTACTAGAGTTTATAAATTTGTGTAAAAAATTTGGTCTATAGTACGTATCGAGTATGCCTTATTATTACTTCTTTTTAATAAAATAGCATGGTATTTCAATGATAAATCATTACGTACGAGTACAAACAACGATTCCGAGTGCAGATGTTCTATCAGACTACACGACTATATTTCTTAGTAATATACATACATCAATACTAGTAATTTTTTTTCTGTTAGTAATATCGTGAATTGGACCAACTTTCCGAAAAAATAAATGATTTTATTATAATCTAGTAATTACAAAAATATTATTTTTTACATTTTACCATACCTATTGTTGACTTATAAATCAATACTGATGTGCGATTTACCGTAAACACTGTAACAGGTTCGTGGACGTGTAGTTTAATAATAGTTTCAAATTATTAATCTAAATATTTTAGAAATTTAATTGCGTAATTTAAAATATTTAATAATAATATATTTAGTAATGGAAATACAAATACATACATATAATATTTTTAGAATTACAACAATAAATAAATCGTTAATTTTTGTTTAAATGATAAATTTTAACTTGTAACATATAATATACAAATTTCTACATTTGTATTATTCATATTTTCAGGTTTTTGTAAAAAAAAACTTATGAGGAATCTTGTTTTAAATTTTCAAATTTCTTTTTCGAAAAAAAAGAAAATTTCCGATTCCTAAACACGACAAAGGCAATAACATATTTGAAATGATAGGTCTAAAAAATTTCAATATGGATATTTGGTGAAAAATATGTTTACACAGTTATAAATATATAAATTACAATAAAAAAAAAACAAAATATATTTGTTCAAAAACTAGTTTTATGTAAAATGTTCTGTTTTTCCTCAACATTTTTTTTTTCATTATTTCTGATAATTTTGATAAACATTGGAAATATTTTCCTTTTACCCCCCCCCCCCCCAACTAATTAGATTCTATTAAGAGGTATAACAGACAAGCACACAAAATAAAACTACACATCGTACTGTAAAACAAATATACATTTACCATTATGCTCCAAATAATAAATTAGTATTTGGAATAATTGGATAATAAATTAAATATATCTAACATTTAAAAACTTAAAACCTAATTTATTTTAACTTAAATTAGTGTAACTACAGTACAAATTCAGGAATTATTTAGTACATCTGATAATCTTTTTATATTATTTATGTATTTACTTTTATAAAATTATATCAAAGCATATTTAAATAAAATACCAAAACTATTTTTTACATACCATTTATTATTATTTCACTAATTAATCGTGTAATACTCGTTAAGTCGTAAACCTAATGAAAATAATTTCAAACAGAAAATGAATAACGTAATATAATATTGTTTTTATTTTGTATGTATACAATATTACAATATGTTACAAAATATATTATACTACGCCTGAATACCAGAGTCTATTGATGTTCTATACATTGTATCATATAGTTGAAGTTGGAAAAAAACATTTTACTCCATAAAAATAATATAATACTTAGAAGGAGTCAAATTGTCTCAAAGTAATAGGAAAAACTCTTTAAAAGTTATTCGTTGGTCATCACCTATAATATCCAATAATCTGTTTATATAGCTATATACATACAGCAACCGTAAGCATATAAAGATTCTTCATTGTTCGGCAACGACACTATACTCAAAATATACATAAATATTAATAGAGCGTCTCTGAATAATATAATAACATCACCGTAAACGAACGGACTGGTTTACTCTCTAAAGTCGGTTAACAGGAGAAAAAAAAATACATTTTAGTATCTTACCATAATAATAACAGGCACGGTCGACATCCGGGTGTATACGGGCGACAGTACTGAAGCTGAATGGGTGCGCGGGAGTTCTGTTTCTATAAATATATATATATAAAAAAAAAACCAGCAAAATAAACCATAAGGCAATAAGATTACTATTATAATATAAATTAATATTTTTATATAGGTATTAATATTTAATACTATAATAGCCGGTTGTGATATTTAGGCCGATCGACTCATTAATTTTTTGGGGGGGGCCTAGTGAAGGGAAGGTAAATTTTACAAATATTTTAGGTCTTATAAGATAATGTACATCATGCAATACTGAAAGAGGAGATAGTGGATTATCCTTACATAATATATTATGTACCTATAGGTATTCGTTTATATTTTTTAATTGTATTAACGTAAAGCATTATATCTATTAAAATATTTATGCACGTGTGTAATGTTTTGTGAGATAATAATTTATGAACAAATTCACTTAAAGATACAATTAGATAATTATTGTAAATAATAATTTTTCAAAAAATGTTTCGTTTTATTTCAGCATCATTTCTTTTTAATAATTCAATTTAGTTATAACTTTTTAGTTGAATTGAATTTTAAATCTTAAAATTCTTAGTTTTACTTACATGCTATTAAAATTTAATTATTTTCTTGGTGTGTTTTTCATTTGGTTTATTTTATTTTTTTTTATCTGTCGGAACCAGAATTTAATATTACTTTTACGTAAACATTTGATATTAATATATGTTATGATTTTATAAGGTAAAAGTATTTTTAATATTTTAATGCATAATCCAAAAGCTTGAAATTGAACAAATTTTAGAACGCTTAATTTGTCGTTCTAATTATTTTATAAGTAAAAAAACGTAATGCATAATTGCATTATTACGGGGCTGATAATATCTCTGATTTAGTTCAATATCATTTAACAACATTAAGTAATAAATAATATGTACCCACTACCTATAGTAATATTATAATTTTAATATTTACATATATTTCGAAATACGTATATTTAAAAAAAATTTAAATTTTAAAAATATAATAAAAAGCCATAAATTAAAATATAATTTTATTAAATTTGTTTTAAGAGGCTATCATAATAATAAGATATAAATTATGCAGTAAAAATCTTAGAAACTCTCGAAGACATTTTTAAATCTACGTTGGATTAAATATGTTGTACTGGTGGGCGATTCAAATTATATCCCAATACATACAGACTATAATGCACCATAACGACTTGACATATTTAAATATAATTTCAATGTGAATCAGTCAGATATTTTTTGTAATACCCGTATATTTAAAACCGTTTCTGTTATGCCCTGGTAGAGTTTTAAATTCAAATTACAGTAAAACGGTATACAATATTAAATGTATAATAAAATAATTATTATAAATATTAAGTCTTTAGGTAGTTATACGTCGACACGTCGTATTAGATAAATTATAGTTCGATAAAATAAACATAAAAATATGTAGGTACTACTTATGCGTTGTTAAACACGTTTAACATAAACAATTATAACGTAAAAAAATATACTCTTCTTTCTCGTCTCGTCGTATCATTTTAAAACGAATTGTAGCAGTTGAACCGACATGAATCAATTTAATAAACATTAAAAAACTTGTCATACCACGATCATAATATCATTGTGTTCTGGAGGGTCACAATATAAGTAGTAGGTATAATAAAGATGCAGATTTAACTAATGTAGATACACATGAAATATATGTTGTTATAATTACAGCGCGGCTTACATGATTTATATGACTATATTATAATATGAATAAAATAAAAAGCAATATAAATGCACGATAACTACACTATTAATATTATTATTGGTCGTGTCACTTTTTTTATTGAAGTTTTTATTGTATTCCTCAAACCTGTACAATATATTATACATTTTGCATAAATTATACTTAATTGCGACAAATTCAAAACCAGAGAGGTATAAGTACACGCATTTGTGGCAATTATTATAAGAAACTTAAAATGCAAATACTATAAGTGACTTTGTTTATTTTACCTTGACATTACACTCGATGTCCTGGTGCGTTATTTTCAGTCAAAAGGTGATCAAGAGTCGAAGACAATTGTGCAACACACAATTTATTTATTCTATGATCCACAACATTATAATATAAAAAATTATAGTTATTGACTGACGTAAACGGTTGGTTATGGTCTTATATGGATCAGAATTTCGTCAAACTGCATACACATATACGTTATACGTATTTACCTAAAGTAGGTATTCATACAATATAAATATATTGTATAATGTATACAATGATTATTGCTCACCATGAGTATACCGTATATACAATCGGTTAAACTTGCCAGTTTCGCAGTAAGATTTTAGAACCTCACTATAAATTAAATATAATTTAATATTTTAATATTTAATTTATGACCTCACTTAAAAATGCAAGAATTGACGCGTTTGGAAAGGTGTCACCTAAAGTATTTATCGGTGAATTCCAGGAAAATTCTAACCCCACACAATCCCAACACGACAAGCACGAGAAGATCGCATAGAGTAATATTACTTTATCGGCGATCGCCGACTCTATCCTTTACGGTAAACTCGTGACAAGCGGTTAACCACGATATTTTTCATCGGCTAGAAAATGAAAAAAAATCGTAGTGTGAATAAAAGATACTCCACCGTTAGATTCTTGATCGCACTGTTTTCTTTTCCTTTTTTTTTTTCTGTAAATACATTAATCTATAGTGTCGTGGAAAAAGTGGAATGAAATTTTGTCCACGAACCTTAAACTAAATTAATCATTTCTGCGTCGCCGTTGTGGCGATTCGGCTTGCTATTGGCCAACGACTTCGGTCCGATGACTACACTGACGACGACCCGTTTCCCGGGAACTATACGCACCGCTATATTATAAATTATTTTCATAACATAAATATAAAATGCAATATCGATATACCAGTATGGCAGGTGGCAGGTGTTCGCCGCCATCACGCATCATTCGCAAGTCGGAAAAAAACAAATCGAAATCACGGAAGTCTAGAAAATGCATAAAAACGGTGGTTATCAGAGCCGACAACTCGCCCCGCGGCGGCGCGTCGGGACCGGGTCGGTTAGGTCCGGCGGCGGACAGATGGCGGAGCGCTCTGCACCGTCGCGGAATGGGAAACGCGTATACATTAGATCCGGACGGCGGCTGCGCACCTGCGCACACTCGGCAAACCGCCACCTCCGCTACCGCCACCGCCGCCGCCACCGCTGCCGCTCTACTCGTCCCGGGCCCATCTCGGCCGCGTCGTACACGACATTCCTGCGACGAGCCAGCGACACATCGGTCGTTCCCCGCGCGCTCGCGCATTTAGTCCACCGCCTCACAGCACACATTATATACATATATATATATATAGGTACATTTATATTATATATATATATATATACACACACACACACACACATATATATATATATATATATGGTTAATAGTCCTTTACGGCACACGCACACAGTCACCAGAGCGCACGCGCGCGCACGCATACTATACGACCTCCGACTGCAGAGACCGGGTGTAGTGGGCATTATACGTACCGTACTTCGTCGCCGTCAGTAGTATTCGGACGGCCGTTCGGTTCGAGAACAGTCACATTGCGATACTCACAATATTGTACTTGTACACAACATCATAATCGTGCCCGCCGGTTCGTCTCCGACACCGCGTTTCGCATCGATTTCGTTTCGGTCGGTCCCATTTGCAAATCTTTATTTTTTTTCGTTTTTGCTCCTCTCGTTCTTCGCCGACTGACGGCCGCGCGCACCCGTCGGGTTCCGTCCGTCCGAGTGCTTTCGGACGCGCGCTGCAATAACACACGACATCGACCACCACTGCAACCATGCGGGCCGTCGTCCTGTGCGCAGCCCTGTTCGTCGCGCCGCTGTACGCCCTAACGCTCAAGGTAAGTGCCACCATCGCCAATTGTCTTTTTAATAACGGCTATACCGCTGTGCGTAGAATGATCGGAATGTATAAAATGTTAAACGCAGTCTGTCTGTTTGAATCGACTGTTCGTTTGGTTAACGCGGGACGAGGTAGCCACTGGCCGTGCCCGATTTTAACAAAAAAAAACAGCCCGTCGGACGTCTGTTGGTGTGATCGGCTTAGCATCGATTATAATTTAGCGTTATAACGGGATCCTGATTTGGGATGTACTTAATCTTCGAGGCATTTTTGTTTTGCATTTAAATCACCATTGCATAGATTAATATATTGTTGTGTTTTTATTAAGTATTATTATTCGTATACGTATTATGCATTATACAAATCATCCTTTTTTTTGTGGGTAGCGAGTGTATAACGAATATTGAAATTGATTGAAGAGCTTACTTGCCTGCCCTCTAAAATTAGAAACAAAACCCTGGAAGCAGAATAAACCTCAATATTTTTTAAGAGTTGGTCACGTCTGAAATAACTCATTTATCTGCTACTGGTTTGATATCCCGGATATTCGTATTTCGGTCACTGCACTTGCAGTGTATCATGACGGTGACAACGACAACCAAATAATTTTTTCCTAGAGAAACAAAAAAAATGAGCAGGCAAACCGTTATTAGTGGGTATATAATATCGAGTGTTTTAGTAATGTCAATAGTGTGTGTGAATAGTAATTTTTTTCTCGATGACCCGTACACCAGATAAAACGGTCCACCGAGACGACCCTCGTAATGCAATTATAATGGTAGTATTATAATAGCCGATACGCGACCGCGACGATCACATCTCCGCAGGTAATGATTATGATTATTATTTGACCGCGGTCCGTGTTTTTTAATATTTGGTTACCTATACATACATGCGATCGAAATTTAAAAAAAGAACAACCGGCATTGTAATTTATTATTATATTGTCTTTTAAATGCGGCATTTTAACTACGTCGCATTAAACGGAAGTAGATGACAAAATAACACCCTCTGTAAAGGTATTTTACTTGGCGAAAACAAAGATTTTTTGTTTACGCTAAAATACCTATGTTTTATGTCCAACATATTATTACAACGTAACTGGTGTATATTTTTACGAGCTATATACCATTGTAATAGTACTGTACTGGCTATACACAACGGTTATGGTATTAATGTATGTCAAATGAACGTTGTGAATAATATATTACACATAAAACCGGTTAGTATGCGTTTGTTCTTTTTTCCATCTGTTCATCATGGACCTCAGTGCGATGACCAGCCAAAAAACAACTAACTGCAATAATAATTAGTGTACAGAAAAATCACGTGCTCGTAATTGAGTTGCAGCCCCGAGTAAGTTATTTGTCGTTTTGGAACGAGTGAAGAATTAGTTTTTTTTTACATCTGGTTATTATAATAATAATATATTATAGACGATTTAAATCGTCCACCTGCCGGTTTCATCGTACTGATTACTTTAAGACACTCGTACTTCGAATTTTTGTGTAACACATGCCTAACCTATCGAGTGGTCAACAAGAATTTAGTTTTCAAGTATTTTTATTTTATCTAAAAAATATACTATGCCAGTTGTCCTTTCAACTGTATTTCCCATCACGTCTCCGTGCGCGGTCGATCTTTATACGACTAGGGGACACACCGGATGACTATAATTTCCGAGCATTTCAAAATTACAGACATCCCTGTATAAATTCTGACGGGGATGACGTATTTCATCTTTTTATTTTCATCTCACAAAATGTATCCGTACAGAACAATTTATGCGCGTGCGCCTCTGTGTAGGTAATCAACTATTGAATAGAAACTATATGTATAACATTATTGTACGACGTTTCTTTTTATTTTTTCCTCGGCGCATGTTGCGGAGATTAAGAATTCCCCGATGTACTTCCTTCGAGTTTCAACTATACCCGAGAGAACGCTTCATTACTTGCGGAGGGAAGTTTATCGAGTCACCGCTGAGATTAATATTTTTCGTTTCCACAAAAAAAAATACGTCAACGATCTGTATCTATAAGTAAACCGTTAGGTTTTCTATATAATGTGTTACATAATATTGTGCGAGAAGTATACAATATACGGAAATATAGTAAAAACTTGTATATTTTGATACTATTGTGAACATTATATCGATGTTTTCAACTCCAAAACTTTATTATTATGTTATAATATAATATACATGTATCGTTGTAAGTTGCAACTCGTATATAGGCGAGGAATCTATCGAGAGACATAATATTATCATTTTATGTGATGTGAATAGTATGTGCAACTGTTGTATTTCATCGGTGACTTAAATGAGCTTTTGACGGATACGACATTCAAAATAACCACATTCATTTTTTCAAACGAATTCGTTTGATAACACGAGTGGTGATGGTATCCGGAATCGCTGCTGATGCGTTGGGTTTGGTGAGAAACGTTCAGCACGTGTGTTTAATTAATAACAATAATTATATTACCAGCGGTGATAGCGTGGCGCACACGAGTATGCTTTGGTGCGTAGGGGTAGCTCTTATTCGGCGGTGGTAGTGTCGGTCAGTGCAGGTAACGATTGACGACGAGGGGGTAAATCGTCGCTGTTGTATGTAGATGGGTGTGTATGTGTATGTCAGTCATGCGTGTATGAGCGCGGGGGTGAATAAAACGTTTACCTAATGCAAAAAGAGAAGAATGGGACGCGTCGCCCGCGCCACGACGACAGCGTCCCTTTTCCGTCGTCGTCGTCGTCGTCGTAACCTGAGGGGCTCGATTATTAAATTTCACCCGGCAGCAAAACACTGTCGGCGGCGGCGGCGGCAATAGCCTGACGGGTGAGGGTTGTTTTCCACATGTGCCTGCGGAGGGCGCGCGGGACAATCAATATTTCCCGACGTTGCCGCGGCAAGCACCGCTCGCTCCAAATACCACCCACCGAACACCCGCGTAGCACCCCACGTCTCGCAGAATGTAAGCACTGGAGAGGGGTGGTGCCTAACGTCTTGACGCGCGTGGACGGCAACCGCAGGGTAATTACAGAAAGCCTTGGCGACGGTTTTTTTCTATTCTCTACGCTTTCTTCGTTCTTTACATTTTTTCTCCACTCTCACACAATCTCTCTCTTGGTTTTCTTATTTTTCCACAAGCCATTTTCGCTATTACACACACACGCGCGCCAAAAATGGCATAATATATAATAAATTATTTCATCATTTAACAGCTTAGAGATCCATCTGGTCCATAACAAAGCTGGATATTAATAATGTTAATAATATAAGAATATTATCGACATAATTTATATAACGTATAGATTATACTAGCTAAAATTACAGGTTTTATTCAATGTAGCAATTATAAAATAATAAATAAAATCACATTAATCCTTTACTTTAAGCGCTCTTCATTTAGTTTTTTCCGTCCGACTCTTTTGTATGCATCAGCTTTGTTAACGCGTTGTTTATTTATTTAGCATAATATAACTACATCAATTGTTCAGTGACCACAATAATTATAATAATAATACTTTTCCTCTCCACATTTTAGATACCTTTTTGACTTCCGTTGTAAATTGAAATTCCTTAATGGAGTCGATCTATTAGTTAGTTAAATATATTATCATTAGGATATTCTTAATCTGTGATAAATATTACAACTCTTTTTAGCGGTTTTTAAAGATAAGTCATTAATACATACCACACTTTTGTATCTATAATATTATTATGTTAGCATCTATTTATTATCATTTACCGTGTACTATATTTAGCATAACGTACATAAATGAGTACTGATATAGGCGATATTATGTTTTTTTTTATCGTTATGCAGTCTCACAAACAATCAATCGTGTTTTTTTCTATTTTACAACAAAATAAAACGTCATTACTTTACTTCCTGTCTTGTTTCGATTGTGCCTAGTATAGAACAGCAACAAACTCTATTTTTTTAGGTGCTTTAGGCGCATGCTTCTAGTATTCATTTCATGATATTAGTGGTTATGGCCTTGATTTTATGTTAACATTTTTAAAATGCATTTTACGTGTTTAAAGATTTGCTTGTAAAATCATAGAGTAAATAAGTAATATGTTTTGCTCAGAAACACATTATATTAGCAAATAATTAATTATTTTACAAATAAATATGCATAGATTACAGTTATTACAATAAATTAGCCAAAATAAATTCTGTATCATAACATAAAGAGTATGTAAGGGTTACAAAAGCTTTCTAGATGATTATTTTATGTGTTTAATATATTTTATGGATTACCGTAGTTTTTAAATTATAGTGACAAATGAAAAAATATAAAACAGAAAGTATACATTTAATAACAACATGAACTTATTTACGATAAAATAATATGATAGTGTAATGATATAGTATAATAATAAAATGACGATCTATGAACGATAACATGCACACAGTGCAATTATCGAGTTCGAAATTATTGGTGTAGAAACCAGAGAGGTTTTTTCCTTTTCTAAGTTCAATTATCGGATTTACGATAATTTGATCATGGTTTAATCGGCAGCTGTTGTTAACCATCCTGCTGTTTCATTAATAAATCATATTACATTATAATATTATTACCTATCATGCCGCTAATTTACGTATGAAACTTTTAACGACGATTTAATATTCAAACAATTTCAATTCCTTCAAAGTTTAACAGATGAATAAATATTAAAAGATCCAATATTGTGTTTTTTTATTTTATCACACATAAGATAAAATTATGCACCCACCATTATAAAATTAAAAATCAAAATGTATAGATTACTCGCTTTCCATATCAATATACTTATTTATGTGTAAAACATTATAGTTTTTGTTTTGTGTATTGATTTTTTGCTTTGTTAGTCAGCATCCAGGATTTATTATATAGTCTCTGTTCTCGGGTAATAATGATTAATACCTCCTCTGTCGTTTGTATTGGTGTTATTTGTTGGGATTTGTTCACAGTAACTCTTAGCTTTTTGATGACGTCATAGTAATTAAACCACGTCTCCGTGGTCTGAAATCCAAATTGGAAAAGGTCCAAAGTGATTTTGCCAGTCTTGTTTTCTGGAAATTTAATTTTGATTTACATTTCTAGAAATGTAAATTCGTTCATCAACATAACATTGTAAGCCTATTTTTTTCTTTTTTATCTATATAAATACATTCTCTTATTATAAATATTTAGTTTTAATTTTTACGTTTAAAAAGTCATGATATATAAAGCTAAGCTATCTTTTAAGATTAATTGTTTATTCATTTATGAGCTTAGGCTAGCTTTGTTTCATCCCTACAACCAATAAAATACAACATTTTTTCAAATTAATTTTTACTCGTTGTTGTTTACGTAATATTTTAAGTACTTTTTATTCATAAATATATTTCATTGTTTGTCTTCCTAAATGACTAATAAACAGAATACTTATATTTAGTTATTATATCGCGTCCACGAAACTACCGCAACACCTACGACATCATGATAATTAAGTCAAATAAAATAATATGTACATTGTGTATAACATGTGTATTTTACATAACACTTATTTATTTACTTAAAAATTATGCATGTTTACCGTATGAATAATAAAATATACTTTATTTAAACTCTTGTAAATCAAAACCTATTTGTTTAGTATATTATATTTCAATATAATACGATAAATGTATTTAAGTATAATATTTAAAAGTAGTTAGACCGTAATAGACCAATTTTGGGAAATTTATTCAATTTATTGGGTATATTGTTAAACTGATTTTAAATAATATATATATGTATATATAAATTATATTCCAAAATTGGTCTATTACGGTCTAACTGCTTTTAAATATTATACTCAAATACATGTATATCGTATATATTATTTTATTCGATTTATAACTAAATTATTACTAAAATAAAACAAAACAAAAAAAGATTGTTTACAGTCTAGTAGGTTGTCCTTAGCATGCTTCGTCATCGAGTAGATCACATTCAATTTTAATAAATGATGTATTCCAACTATATAGATAAAAAAACTATACATAAAGTTGAAAATTGATTCAATCTGTATGCTCCTGAATGCGATGACAAGCAAATATATATATAATATATAAATATATTTTTTTTAAACGCACATAATCAACATACAGAAAACTAAAAAAAAATATGCTATACGGACTTTTGCTAAATAAAAAATAATCCAATATATATACAAACTATATACAATCCGTGTAAAAAAATGTTTGAAATAACAATTGAAAATAAATAATAACTTTTATACCTTATGTTAACTATATTTTATTCAGTTATTATTTTATTTTTGAAGATTAGCACCTATATTTTATATTATTTTTTTTAAATTTTTTATAAATAGTACTTATTATTTAAAAAGTTAAATTAATTACGAAATATTAATGTTTTTGAAAATAAATATTTATATAAATACAATTTAATAGAAAAATTTGATTTTATACATTTATATAAACACAATTTTAAATCTTAAATATTAACCATTTACTTATCGTCATTGTATCCGTTTATTTATATTATTTAGTTTTTGTAATAAATTAAATTTTAATCTACATAAATCATTCAAAAGTCTCTAAGAGTATTATTTGATTGCACTTTACATTGTATGTATTAATATAAGATCAATACGAATAACAACCTTTGATTTTAAGCACTTACAATCCATTAGTGACATAGCATCATCAATTTATAAATATTTTAAAAAGCGTTGTAGAAAAAGTAAAAAGTAAAAAAGAGAAAAAAAAGTCGTTAAAATTATCGAATTACCACCTGCTGGTCTCGCGAGAGTGCGTATACAGTATGTACACTATATTATGCAATAATTTTAATCGATTTTTTCAAATATCGTTCAGTAATAACTGTAACTGTTATAATAGTTGACGTTTTAAACGATTATAATAATTATTTATGTTTATCTTAGAGACATCATGTATAAATGGATAGCGACAATGACGTTAATGGCGCCGGATATAGAGTAAAATTCCTGATTGAGCGATTCAGCTAATGATTCCGAGAGCTTTGAATTAACTCTATCTTGAGAATTGACGAGATTCGGTGAAAATATGTTTAATTGTCAAACAAACGTTGTAAGTGCACGGTGGTCTCAATGGTTATTTACAAAGTTTATAATATTTGCATAATCAATTTTCTACGTTTTGTTTTAATTACTTCAAACTTTATGGTCAGTTCAATAATAGAGTAGGACCAATTATTAATATTCTTTTTGATTTTTACGAAGTTAAGTGGAGTACATACTACATATATTAATGCGACGCAAAAGAAAGGTGAAAACATACTTATGACAAAGCGTTGAGAATAATTAATTGTCAATCCAATATTTGATACAGACACGGACTGTTGATAAAAAATATTCAATTAACAAGTAATAGAACTGAAATACGTTTTGGAGCCAGTGACTAGTTTTGTTTTAAAGACCTCATAATAATATGTCCATAGCATCCAATTTCTAGAACACGTTTTGAAAAAAATGAGTATATAAACTATAAAGAGAGCGAGTTATGACAGAATATTGAAGGAATTTGGGAAAATACTACTTAGGAAGACCCGGGAAGACCTAGATTAGATGGCGAGTAAAATATAATAAATATCGTTAGCCGATAACCGGAAGGATATATAATAGACACAAGAAGGAAAACAAACAAGAATAATGAATATCGTAGTCATGTATTATGGTGCGCGGCTTGGACGATTTCAGTTAGTATCTACGTCACAGTATAACATGTAAATAATAAACGATTTCGTAATTACTGTGTATGTATATAATTACAACGTGAAAACCGGTAGTCGAGCAGACATGCGAACGCGCTGCATAGGCGTCAAAAAACCGTCATCGCGATTATACAAAATTTACGTTTACGGAGAGCCCGCCGTATTGTAGTCGGCCATCACCGTGCAAACGACGGACCACCGGACTGTACCTGTACGCGCGGACCCTCGTCCGGAAAAGTTTGTGCGGTCAGCGATCGCGCAGGTTCAATCGCGGTCGCGGCGGGGGCGAGGGGGAACTAGTTGATGAAACATACAACGTTAATTATATATAATATTATACGATAATATACACGCATTGGATACACACGTATACACACACACACACGAGTGGATTTATGTACATATTTGCCGGACGCACACACTATGTGGCGGCGGCGGAGGCGGTGGCTGCAGTATATACGTCAGGAAGTATACGCACGCCGGCGGTAGTCCATTTATTGATTTCCAGCAACCGTTTCCTGTACGTGTGTGTGTGTGTGTGCATGTGCGTGTATGTTATTTTTTTCCCCATTGTTTTATTTCGGTTATTTTTATACTTTTTTTTCTATTCGGTTTCCCCTCATATAACAGCACACACACACACACACATACACAATGAGTACGATTTTTTAGAACCGTTCGCCGATGGCAGAGATGAACGAAGTTTAATTTCCACGTCGGAAATCGTATATACGTATACTATTGCACAGGATACGATACGATACGATACGCTCGCTGTGCATATACGTCGGCGACAACGAGAGAGAGAGTGAGAGAGCGGAATGGGACGGGACTGGGCGGCGGCAGTACTATGCCAGAGTCACGTTTCCACGTTCGTGTGTAACACACAAATTAGATTCGACTTTCAGTGGCTTCCGCCCGCGCGTGCGACTTACTCGGGCGGCGAGAAGAACGGCGATGACTGCATTATTATTGTACGCAGCACAGCGTAGGGTTTAATACACTATTATGTATACAGTTTCTATACCTATAGGTACGCGTATATATCCATCTACCACGTGTCATTACAAACATATACGTCAGTAGATATAATACTTACATACAGTTACATATTATAATGATATGGACGTCATCACCGTATAATATCTCCGCTGAAAATTATATCGGAAGAATATTCAAACACAATATATAGACGTTTTATTATTGGCCGAGTGTAATATATTATGATAAATTTTGTGATAATACATGTATATATATTATGTGAAATATTATGATAGATAAACGCCTGCTTGATGGGTATTTGATTTGTTATGCTTTTAACTTTTGATTAGAGTAGAAAAAAAACAATAAACAATAGTGGCGTTTGAACTTGAAAGTCGACTTTTTGGACAATTTAATGAAAAACATGCTCGCAAGATTAATATGAAATAAACGACATGAACTAACGACTCGTGTTGTTTAACGTATTTGTATTATATGATATAATTTATGTGTGTGTGTGTGTGTGTGTGTGTGTGTGTATATTGATGTTGCTAAGATAAAGCGAATTTACGACAATTTCGTTGTTGGATCGATTTTTACAGCTAAAATAGATAGGTGTTATTTTTCTTCTGCAGAGTTGGTTGTTGGGATGTAAACATCACGCGCGTACACTTTTCTTAATTACGGTATTCTGAACAAACTTACCACTCGGTAGCAGGTCGATCGACCCGGTTAACTACACACAGTTTATTCTCGTTCATAATATATCTTCCAATAGTTTTCGAGTATGTATATAATATATTATATAAGTGCACAAAAGATAAATTATACACGAGAATGAACTAATAGTAGGTATATATTATATAATATCATATATCTGTATAAATATTAGTTTACTATAATAACAAAATACATAGGTACCAATATGTATTTTCTTGCCCACATACCTTGAAATAACATAGGTTGGTTTGTATTATGTCAGTTTTTGTCACAACAATACACATGAGTCAAAACTTGCTCACAATTTAATCGACAGATCTTAACAATATTATTAGGTATAAAGAAAAGAATTAATTGAAAATACGAATTTTAGTACTTGCTAACAAATTATATGGAAATATAATTCACAAATGCATGCTATAACTATTATATTTTATTTTCACATATGTTTATAATGTTATAGGTATTATTCTTTTCCTGGAATATAATATATATTGATTAACAACAGATAAATATGTACTCGTAGATATATATATTACCTAGTAAATGTAAAAATAAATTTATCATATTAGTTTTCGAGAAGTATATTTCATTTGATATGTAAATTATAAAAAAATATTGTGTTTGTATAAATCTCTGTATATTATTATTACGTTTTACGTTATTTTTTGTTTTAACTTCAAACTTTTTAAGTCAACATATATATATTTCCAACATAAACAATTATTTTGTCAATGAAAATAAATGGCTTGTATCTTACATTACATGTTTATTTGTTTTTGACGATGCCATTGCAGAAAATTCAGTTTAAAGATTGTTTTTTGTTTAACAATCTATTATGACTCGACTATTATTTAGTACCTATTAACCATTAAATAGAATATTATAATAGCTAGAAGCTTAAAGTTATTTGATTTTAACTAGTAAAGTATTTATATTTGAATGAAAAAGGTTACGATATAACTGATGTTATAACATTTTACAAGTAACAATTGAAATTTAATTTTTTAACATCAACATTTAAGAGTACCTACTTATTATATTGTTATTATTATATCTATTGTAACATAAATGTAGGAGTTTTTGTCGTTTATTAGTTACAATGTTAATAATTTTCTGTATCAAGTGAGAAGCAAAAGCTGGATTAATAATAATATAATAGTTTCGTCGTATCGTGTCGAGATCTGCCCCGCATTTATATTATGCACAGATATACGGGATAAATACAAGTAGGTACGTCATAAACCCTTTAATTTTGACGAAATGAACAGCATTAAAATAATAACAAAATGTTTTTATTCGACCAGTATTATCGCGTCGCTGCACTTATTTATGAGCACATTTTTAATCGGACGTCCCACATAATATTAATATAATATTCATTATAAATATATTTATATAAATCTGTATAGAAAAATAATAATACATGGCGTGAAAATATTATTCACAGACCACCACCATCCGTATTTATATAAAATATATATACGTGTTATAATATTATAAGAGCTGGTTTTAGCTGGTTTGAAATATCACGTTTTATACAACGTTCGTTATAATATAATATAATATCAAAAGCCAAATACGTATTTATATATATATATGTATATATATATATAAAGCTGCTAGTCCGCACTAACATTTATCCCACGGGATCATCATCAATGACGCTTTGTCTACACACGCCGACCGCCGCTATAATCGGGGACTTATTTTTCATGTTCGTTTTCACTTTTTCGGTTTACCTTTGTCCTCCAACTCATTTTTTTTTTTTTTGACATCGTTCAGGGATTATTCTAATCAGATTATTACATCGTATATTCTATGTGTTTCCCCGTTTTTTTTTTATTATTATTATTATTCGTTTATATAACTCAAAAGTTGATTAAATTGTCGGAGTAGCTCGTCGCTAAACCCAATTATATTAATTCACAACACCGTATGTTTTAATACGGCCTTAGAATATCAGAGGATTATAATGCAGTACTTTTATCATTAATATGAGCTTTAATTTTAAATCAACAATGATAAAGTTCCTACCTACTTATTACTTATATGATAAGTATACACCGCGGAGAACAATAAAAATGATACTTTGCAATATGCGATTTTTGTTATTTCAACTCATTAACGAGTTTTTTCGATTATTTGAATAGCAATAATAAAATATAAGTACTTTAATCTAGAAAAATAGTCATTATATCATCGAATGAAAATTTAAGAGAATAACAAACTATAAGTATTTTAAAAATATTATGTACCTATAAATGTATAATTTATATTTTATTAGACATTGAATTATATTGATTATTTTTATTAATTAAAATTAAAATTTTCAAAAGTCAGAATTAATGTACATAATCGAAGGAAAATAGAAATGAACATGTTTCGTGAATCGCCCTTTACAGTTAGGTATAACAATAATAATAAAACGTGTTATCTCCGATGTCTGTAGAGTCAAAATTAAACCTCGTGTTACTCAACGGCCTCGTTGGATGTAAACGAAATAGAGACAGCCGGGATGACATAATATCATTATGAGTATTATCATTTTATTGTTTGGGTGACTACTTTGTGATAACTTTATATCGCGATCCGACAAGCCAGTACGGTATTCCCCGGTGTCCTATTCAGGGGACAAGTCTACTTTAATCAAAAGTCTGTACAAAACAGAAGGCGGCAGTGAATTATTACGTGCGGTTAAACAGCAGAATATCAAACATTTACCACACGGAATTCCAGAAAAACTAAGCCACTAAACAACAACGACTACACATATATTATATTAAATGTATAATAATATAGCGGGCGCGCTTGACTTACTCGGAGCCCGGAGAGACACAGACAAGAGAGTGACAGAGAGAGAATAATCGAGGAAAGCTAGTGGAAGAGACAAAATATGTACCTACTAAATCTCGATTTGGAACTTAAAGTAAAAATTGTACATGCTATGGTCGATGTGAATTACCCACGCATACGTATACGATTTTACGTCAAATACTTATCTAGATGGATACGGCACATTAAAAAATAATAATAATAATAATCACAACTTTTACGAATATCACATTATATCACATTTATATTATTATTAAACCGTGGCTTGGATATTATATGAATACATTTGATACATATTGTACATTTATATATCAAGTAAAAATATATATGTATTATTAATACAATTGGGAACACAAATTGTAACACAAAAATGTTTCATTTGATTCATCACTTATTATTTAATATTGTATTACATATTAAAATATGTTATTAATTATCATTAAATAGTATTTAATACATAATCATCTTTGTATGACATATTATGAATATTCTTAATAAAGTTCGAGATAAAGCAAAATTCAAATAAATAATATAATTTGCATTCGAAATCTACTCAGTAACAAACGAGTACAAACAGATTAATATACAAAATATTCAGAAACACAAATATTTATAGCCACAGCTATATGTACGAAGTCTATTGATTTAATTTTACTCACGTACTTATCAAACGTGATAGAATAATAAAATATCTAAACATTAATTATTATACCTTTGTATTTTAAACACGAAAAATTATTTGAAAAATTATCTTCGAATGATTTATATTATCAATATAACCATTAACTTTATAGCGAAAGAAACCGGAGACCGAAATGTGTGTGTAAAGGATAAAATAATAATATATAAATCACAGTTTATCTGTGGTAGTAGAAAGCAATAAAAAAATATTTAAGATTATTTGACTGTATATCACTTAAGTACTATAAAAACTACAACAATAGAAATGTTCTTGTCAATTGCGCATTCTTGTTTTTTTTTTTTTTTAATAACCATTATAATATTATCAGTGGTTTTAGCAAACATATTTTTCGATTTATTTTTATTGTAAACGAATTTCTATGTAATAAAATAAATGCGTAAAATAAAATAAATGCGATCACATGTGTATGTAGAAAGTTGTTATAGTTTTTGAAACGATAAAAAAAAATGATACAAATTATATTCTCTGTCTTAATAACATATTTTATTTTTTATTATTATATAATAACTGATTTCCCTTAATATAATTTACATTTTAATGTAAACTGGCCCTGTTGCACCTTAGATTGGATGTAGATGCCGTTGCATCAAGTGTTTGGTTTTTTTTTTTTTTTTGATAAACCGATTTATACTTATTGGACCGACAGTTATGTGCATTTAGTATATTTAGTGACCTGTTTACGATGCCCTATAATTGTAATTGATGTAATACTGAAATGTATCATTGTAATTATACATGAAATAGCGAAATCAATAAATGAGTACTAACGCCCCACCGGTATGAAAAAAGTCACTTTTTAGTGAGTATTTAAAATATGGTGAAATCTATCATCGTTGAATTAAACGTTTTAACATAATATATAATATATTAAGATTTCAGAAACTTATAACGTCTATAGCTATTGTGATAACCTATTTAACCATTGTCCCACTAAATTTGTATAATACTATTTGATGATATCCTAATTGATTGACAATCAAATTTCTATGTAGCAATAAATAATATTATGGCGTTTAAAAACAACGTAGATAATATTACACTTTACACGAGCAAAATTGAATAACTAGCTACGCCAAGTGCATTTAACAAAATAAATGAAAAATTAAACTTTTTACGATGCGACGTCGACGCAGGTGTTTATTATAAAGCGGAACAATCTAAATATTATAAAATAAACAATACATCACGTATAGACTATAAAAAGCGTACACTATATAGGTACACCTAATATAGTATAATGAGAAATTACTAATTATGAGTTATTAGCGCAGATTGGTACGGGTGATCGATTGTCAATAATTTATATTATATAATATATATTTATATTTAACGTTTACCCGGTAATGGTCGTAATTTTAACGTATTACGATCGATGTACAATAGTCAATTATAATATAATATCGTTGGATAATAATTTTATACCTTACGGAAAACGTTGGCGGTGTTTTTGATTTTCGTGCACAACGTATGATGTTACACGCAGCTACACTAATCTGATGCATGGCTAGGTGTATATGTATATATATATATATACACTTACCTATTATATAGAACGACGAAGTCTTGTAATGAGTGGAGAAGAGCTACGGCTATAAGGACGACAACAGCAAATAATAATAATAATAATAACCGAATACTCCTCTGGTTTTAGTTTACTTTGATCCGTCATACCTTATTAAATTTAACCAATCGAAATTCCGCCTACGCCACCACCACCACCACCACCACTATCGGCCGATCAAAGAAAATCCCAGTTAAATGCATTCGTTGAATCCATACATAATATTATAACGAACGGCGACCATGAGACGAATAAATTGGAGGAGACAAAAATTACAATAACATGAATTTGCGTTCAGCCTCCGTGCAATAACTGTTTCTTGACGACTTACTATAGTTATTATAACTCAATACAATGTAGCCCATTATAATACAATAATAAAATGATATGTTAATTACACTATATATAAGCGAAGACGTGCATATTATCCTTCGATGTCGTCTAATGAAACGCATAATTGAATATATAGGGCTATTACTTTTTTTTTTCCACGGAGAAGGCGAATTTACAAGTTGTCTTTTACGATAAGCAGCATTGTTATGGAATCTGAAAATATGTTAAACAAAAAATATCAAGAGATTTTTTTTTATAGAAACTGATTTATGGATTATTAATATTTATGTATTTATATTTTTCTTATTTAGCAATTTTTAAAATAGGATATTTTCACTTTTTGAACTATAATAATATATACTATGTATATTATTATATGATTTCAACATAATCCTCTTAGCCAATCTAATCCTAATACAATTTGAGTGAAATATAGTTACAGTTGTATACTCAAAATATGTAAAACAAAGGCCATTTCATATACTGTGCGAACGTAAAATTAGATAGATACCAACCTAGAAGTGTAATGGACCGTGGACGTTAAATAAATCTAATCCTAATATATACCTACTCTTTTGGTTGCTTAATGCGTTATACGCACTGAAGTGAGATCTCAGAACGTGGCTTTGCAATTTCCTGAAGTTAATCCTACTTTTTGCCCCCCCTCACCCACTGTTTTCGGTATATATATATATATAGTATATACGTAATATAATATATCAAAACATACAAATACACTCTGCAGTTGACCAGGTCTTAAAGTACGAGAAAAATAAAAACGTACTAGATTTCATGATTTTCTTCCTTTTTTCTCGTTTAAAAATGAAATCGGTCGAACAACCATCGTCGTATACATTTAGGATTTTCATATAATATATGATATACGTATACAATACTGACGCTTTATAAGCCCGTCATTTCTGTCAAACCATCATGCCTTCTGTTACTATGGTTACTGGCAATAGGTACTGTTGTTGATTTTTTTCCACATCCCCTACACATACGTCGTGTATAATATTATTATCGATTATAAAATTATAATTATATTTTTAGATGCCATTGTTTTATATATTTATTCTAATAATGTATTTATTTATTTTACCAGTCAGTATATTGTATAAGAATTTTATATGTTTTGCAGATTTTTTACATATTATTTTAACAAGTTTCAATTCAAATGCATAATATAGTGATATATTATTATTATATTAAATTATTTTAGTAAAATAAACCGATTTTAATAAAAATAATTAAACGTTACTAAGTGCTATTTTAATACTAGTGATGCCATTAATTATTATTATTTTACATAGGTATGCAATGTAGACTCATAAATTACGCGTAATAGAAACTGGGAATATATATATATATATTATATTCCATGTTAGTATAAAGTATGATTTTCTTTACCTACTTGTAAATACGCTTTACAGGTATTTGACATGTCGGTTATTGAAAATGTTGTTTCACAGCATTGTTTGTTTGTAGATTTTCACCACAGTCCATATTTTGCTTATTTTACTGAAAGAACGGACGTTTTGCACGCACCATTAACCTTTGAAACCTTCTAGCCTTCACGTGCCATATAGGTTATAATTTTCTACCTCACTCTGTCAATACAACTCTTCATCCCTCGCACCTCAGTGCCGATAGACCAATCCTTTCATGGTCTGTTACATTTTAGACGCTCCAATTCGCACCGATCAATTTCATAGGTCTCATAGTACCTATAAACGCTAAAAGCTGACTATAATTTGTATTATGCCGTACGCGGTTCGTTCGATCATATTTTTAGTTGTTGTTATATTTTTCAATCGAATAATTACCGAGCGTTGAACATTTTACCTTAGTTCGCGGCGACGACAATGTTATTTGAAACTTTCGATGATTTCTTTTCAAACTCAACAACATTAAAACCTTTGCTGAAATTGACCCACGGATAAGATGGATCCGAACTATATAAAGCTGCATAATACATTTCATAAAGTGGCGGCGGCAGACCTTTATGACATTGTTAGAATCTATCGAAGTGTATATCAAGCAACAGAGGAACAGAAGGTTAACTCATACCGCATCTTTTCAAGGAATTTATCGAACGCGTGTTTCTCTTCATCTCTCAATGTATTATTTGATTGGCCAAAAGCCTTGCAAAAATCATACTGTTCTTTACGTTCACATACTCATCCATATAAATATATATATATATATATATATATATGAAAAGTGTGTGGGTTTCCGATTCAGTAACACCGTCTCTTGTTATTCAAAAGCTCGGCGGTGGATTATTGCAGATGACTTATTGTTTTATTAAACTCATATCTATATGATATTAATATTATGTTAAATATGATTATGAGCACAAAGGAAACGTACAATTTTCATATATATATATATAACCGATATCGTGTCGTGGGAATAAAACATTCCGTTATAAAGGTAAACATATTCTCGTTATTTGCAGTTATAATATTAATACAAATTATTATTATAATAATCTCAACAATAACAATTATATATATATATATAATAAAATGCATACGCATAGCCGTAGAAGATGCGGAGGGGCTCATCTATCTCGTTGCGGGCGTTCGGAGACGTACGTGTGATGGACAAGAAATGACGTGTGGCGCGTAGTAAACGGGCGGAGTAAGCGCAGTTGTTGTGCGGAATAAAGTACGCGAGGAAGCTTTCGGCAGACGCTGCTTTTGTGGATAGTTTTAATTAAAACAGACCGAACGGGCCATTGTTTTACGTCATCATCGCATATTATACAAATACTATATATATATATATATATATATATACTTATATTTTCTATCTCTAACTATATCTGTCCTCTCTCGACATGATGCTGCCGGACGTCTCGAATTAAACCAGCCCGCGGCCATTTTCATCTCTCTCTTACTCTGTAATGAAGATTTCTTCCGCGTCCTCGGCATTCGCATTGTGTGCAAGCGCTAGTGTGTGATGATTTTAACACAATAACACGCAGATAACTAATGACTTGTCGCGCGCGCGCTCGCGTATATAATAGCAAGTCCGAATGCGAGTATCCATCTGTCATCGGTCCGCTGATTGCGTTTCCTCTCCTTCCGGTAATGTGCACACATATTACACACACACACACACACACACACACACAAACACATACACAAACAAACACACACGCACACGTACACACACCACGTAGCACAGTACTTATACCTGCGACGAACCTACCGCAGTGACTATTAATTAATATATTATAGTATGACTAGTACCCGTGTTACAGCTAATATTATTATTATATATGTGCCTATTTACGTTTTTCGCGCCTTCTCTGCTACCGCCACTACATTGTATTAACGTTGTATACATAATATTTTATTATGTTTTTGTTGGCAATTTTCTAAGACACACGCTTCTCGTCACAGACCTCGCCGCAAGTTCCGGGGTTTAACGTCAAAACATTCGGATGCGCCACGGATGGTCGTTGGTAATAATAATAAATCCAACCGCATTCGAATAATATTATATGAAAAATGCAGAAGAAATTAATTTCTATAAAATAAGTTTATAAAAAATTTTAATTATTTTTGGACGTCATCATCAATATGAAATACCGAGTTAAAATGTTTGAACATACTTTACATAATATTGCCATTTGCTAAGCATCACTGAGTGGAAATGCAAATGTACCAATGTAAAATCAAATGATCACACACAATCGTTACTTACGTAAACCTTTCATCATACTATTATATTATATGTGAAATCAAGTATAGAAGTATTTAACCGAAGTGTAAATATTTTTATGACGTTGTGTTTATAAAAATATTCTCTATGTATATTTATATTATGTAAAACTTCTGTTGTTTAATTATCATTGTGTATTAAATATAAAATATACAATTATTAATCTATTAAAAGTTTTATAAAAAATATAAAAAAAATTTTCATTACACCATAAGAAACAGTAGAATTTTAAATATGAACTTTTTGTATTCTATTTTAATATTTTCAAATAATACTAAAAATAAATAATTTTACCATATTTGTTAGATTATAAAAATAATCGTTATTTACAAGACAGTGCATAATTAATAACTTTTTTCACCTCCTTTAGTATGCAAATAATGATAAAATGAATGACAAATAAGTTGATAAAAAATATAAATTCAATGAATATTGTGTTTATTATTATACACCTAATATGTGAAAAAAAATAAATCTTGTATTTTCCATTTCTTAGATAGGTATTTTCTTTTCGATACAAAGTTTTAAAAAAAGATTAACCATTAATAATTTTGTATTTTATTGTTTGCATCTTGTATTTTGTTTAAGGAGACCTTTGAATAGCTAATTCTAACTATTTTGGTAGCAAAATATACATTGAACATAATGGCTCATTTTGTAACAAATGTCAACAAAAACTATATTACATTTTAATTTTTACCTATAAAATACATAACTAATGTTATACATACTTTTTTGTTATATCTACTATTAAATGTATATACAAATTTCATTAAATCAATTGGTATGATAATTATCGCATATTTTTCTTCGTTTAAACATCATTTTTTTATAAATATTTGAATAATAAAATTAAAAAAAAATGTGTAACGGGGTCTCTATATCTAAACGAGTCGGAAGAAATTATAATATAACCGTTGAAGACACGAACCCCGAAGGAATAATATATAATAATAATAATAATAATATACTCGGCAATTATAAAATTTAGTACTCTATATTATGTGTGTGTATGTGAATATATGTATATATTAACTAATTCCAAATATCTTTCCTTCTATCTATCGTATATTGAACCATGTTTAAACGAAAAACGGACGACATAATGTATTATAATATTATTACATTTTCGACTCGGTATAATATTATATTCTATATGCATGGTTGGACTAGGAGCGTCGCACTTAACCATTTCGCTGGTTATTCGTGGAAATAACGCAAGAGTGCCGTTTTGGAATGTTTAAAACGTACGGAATATTTGTTGGGCGGGTTAAAAGACACGTTGATAATAATACAAGTACAGCGATGCTGTGTGGAATGTGGTATAAGACGACCGAAAACCCCTCGTACCGTCTCGCATAGCATTATAATAATGTGTGTGTGTGTGTGTATGTTTTTGTACGAGTGCATGCGCGCGCGCGAAGGGTGAAATGATATACGTTTTGTCAAAGTGCCGAGCTAAATGGTTTACAAAACGTTTGAAGTGTTGAACACTATATAGTTATCAGCTATGTGTACCTATATAGGTTTTAGACATTAAATTAATATATTGTTATTATACCAAGAGTAGTTTCGCAAATGAGAAGCTACAACGGTTATACAACTTATGTACGAGTAATACAGATCAAAAAAATCGGTCATTCCTCTGTGGGTCTTATAATAACCGAACATTTAAGAAAAATATTTGTTTTATATTTTCCGAATCATTAAAAATGTAATCTGATTATAGTTTTTACGGACATTTAAATAAAGTTAAGACTTTTTGTTGCACTATAGTGAGTCATGACTAAGTGCTGAATAAATATTTTAGATAATCATTTTAACTATAGTTGTTATTATAATACTTATTAAAGTTACTGTTTATTATTTTTTTTAAATAAGTCGGGAAATTGTATATATTATGTAATAGTAATGCTATTCTTGGTATTATATTATCTCGATCGACCAACTGTGGTTATAATAATAGTAATAAACACAGGTTACGCTGCAACTCCCAACCCTTCGGCGGATCATTATATTTTTTAATTTTCTTTTGAAGAGACCCACCTCGACGATACTCGATGTCCGTTTGTTCGTCTCGTCGAATTATATGATATTGTATGTCCGGCGCATCGCGCATGCCTGCGATTGAGGCGAAATGACTGCTACGGATGTCCATATACATCATGATGGGCAGTCGCTCACTTGAACTGAATCAGTAGTTCTATTATACATTTTACGTATTCGTGTATGGCAATGGCGAATCGAACCAGCAGAAATTCAATTTAACAGCCCGTTGATTGCCAATTCAGGCAAACGTCCGTGGTGTAAAGTGGGTACCCTCCAAGCTAATTATCCACGTCGAAATTTCCAATTTACTCGCCCGATGCGCACAATATTTTCCCCTCTCGTCCGATATAAAATACGAAAATACATACCTACATCATGACGTACCTATGTATAATGGTTTATTATGTATTTTATTACATTATCATAACGCACGTTGTATGTCCGTCCGGAAAACACGCAACGGTGGTGGTATAATTATTATTGTCGAAATGCGTACCTTTATATGTCATGGGTGTTATTATTATCGTCATTATGCCTCTCTGTACACGCCGAAGGGCCAGTGGTGATTGTCGAAGGGTGGTACCTATAACACGCGTTAAATCAACGAAAATCTAATCGACGTTCGACAAACATATTATGATGTACAGAAATCAATTAAAACTCAAACGCAGTGGTGTATTGAAGCACGGTTGATAAAAAAATATAAATATATTCGCACAGTTCAAACGTCGATATATTATGGTGATAAAATAATATACACATTTCACTCCAGTTCAACCCTTCAAAACTGTATTATTTTATACGATTATGGTTTACGATCGTTCAGTAGAAAATTATTGAATGCGACGTAATTGACTTTAACTACAACACACTAATGCTAATAAAGTTATATCATATCATGATAAATTATATACTGATTTTGAGATAAATATATTCGTTATAGTTTCTGTATATTAAATAATATTATACGGATCGAGCTTCCATTAAGTTTTGTTTTAATTTGTATTGCATATTTATAATTTGTCTTTTGAAATATTTTGCGTACCTAATTCTTCATAAGCGTCCTATGCTTTTCTCGGAATATCGTTTCATCTTTTCAAGAGCTTGAACTTTCCAAATATGTATCAAATATTCGTATAATATTATAGAGCGCTTTGTGTTCCGAGCAATTTGTATTAAATATATGGTAATAATAATAATAATAATAAAATAATGAACTAAATATCTCATGAGAGAAAATTAGATTTGACTTTCTTCTTTAACAATTTTGCCCTAAGGTATGGTTAATAATTGCAGATATCCGATATCTGATATTGCAACGTCCGATTTATTGTTCCGTTTAATAATAATGTAGTGCAATACGCGTCATATTTTACAATATTATTATGCACATAAATACAATACATAGGAGTTTTAAAAGTTTCGTTACGTTTGAAATATCGTGATTGTTAAAAAAAACACATGGCACGCCATACGCTTGCACGATCAACCGGTTTTTTTTCCCCCAAACGACAGGTGATGCGAGCAGGTGCGTTTTTCAGGCAAACGTAAGATGGCGTCAGATTATGACCAAGTGAAAATCGTTCTCTGTATAAATACTTCGACAATTTTTTTATATTATATTTATTTTAGTACTCTCGTATGTGTATAATGATATGTACGGCAGCGGCGTATATAATATATTATGCGTCTATACGTGTCGGTTATATGCATATATAAGAATGTGAAATATGTACACAAAGTCGGGATATTTTTTAATCCTGCGCGCGACGGGGATTTCGTGGAACGACCTCGTGTCGAGCTTAGGACGCGGCACTCGGCTTAGGACCGAAAATAAAACGAAAACGAAACTCACCGGGCGAATCACACGACCCGATTTGGGAAAACGCCGTCTATATAGCTCGCCAGGCCATATACCAACCGACTTCACAGTCCACTGCTCCCCCGTGTGCATACTATACATATTATATATACACACCGGCACTGACCTCCCCGAGGAGGTATATATAATATAATGTATATATACGCTGTAAATGGCGTGCCAAACGCAAGTCATCCGTAGTCACCGAAAAAGATTGCATTAATGTTTCACGGAAAATGCTAACATTTTTGGACCCGATTACTCTTCGACTCGATTGCACACAACGATGCGAAGCAACAAAAAATAAATAAAAATCGAACGTTTGGCGGTCCGACGGTAGTATTATATATATATATATATATATATTATGTATTATTAAACACATTTCGGCGGCATCGATACTGATTCTCTCCGGTTACCGCGTAAAGAGGGGCGATGTGACAATGTAATTTTCGTAGCAGACAAGCACAAAAAAAAAATCATAGTACGACAATTATTATTATTCCTACGATTTCTCGTCCTCTACACTAAACTATTGTTTTTTTATACAACTACAAGGTTTCAATAAAATATAATATTATGGTTTTATACTGTATAATAAGGTCAACATCGTACAAAAATCAACTTCAACTACATTATAGATATGTATGTACGACATGCATTGTACATATAAAATTGTATCGATAGAGTATTATAAGAGTTTCCACCGTAAATTATATATTATATATTTACATTTATTCGTTGCACATTTTTGTAATTATTATAATATGATTATGACATGTAACCACTTCCTTAAATCAAATAAATCAGGTATATGATTGATTATATGCAAATAAGAAATAGGTATTGTTTTAATGAAATGCAAAAAGTCAAAAAGTTCAACAAAACTTTCAACGTATAAAGTTTATAAAATTTTAATCTATGCTTATGAGTGATGTATTTAATATTTCGAATAATACGTTAAAAATAAATTACGATTAAAATAAGTTTTTTAATTTAACGAGTTCGAAATAAACTTTAACCTCGAAAGCTTTAGAAAAGAACTTAAACTTTAAAGTATGATTTTTTTAACAATAATCATGTGAAATATATATTATATAGTTATATATAATAGTATAATAATGTCATATCCATTTCGGGAAATTGAATTTTTCAATATTCGAACTTCGTAAGCGTTGTGAAATCCGTTTTTAAGTTCGTGAACGAGATACTCGTTTTATCTTTTTTATCAAACAGAATAGATATATTTTTGTGAAAATGTACACTTGAAATTAATTTTACATAACACGTTTTTAATTTTAGCAACCAAATGACAGAATATAAAACCATTTAAATTAAAATATTTGCAAAAAAATTCACTAACTTTTTGCTTTTAGTAATTACAATTTCCTAAATGTGTGTGATTTTTCATTAAAATAAAAATGTTTTTTTTTTTGTACGTATTAGTACTAATACTTTTAGTTTTAAACTTTAAAAATTGTAATTTTAACACAAAACTAATGTCACTGTAGTATTATTAAATGTATAAAACCCTAACATCAAATTAACTGCAGTGGATTAACTAGAGCAGTTTTAAGTTTTAATAAAAACACTTAATAGATAATTCATAATATGGTTATCATAGATGAAATGTATAGTTCAAACATTTCATTGTATTGCCTGATGTAAACATTGAAATTCTCGAATGAGTCATATACAAACACACTTTAAATATCCATTTCTAAAAACAAGTATCCAGTTCTAGAAGTATATAAAATGACAATCTATAGGTGACGAGCCCTAAAACAGATTTCTCGAGTTTGCACGCCAAGCATCTATATTTCGTTAAAAAGATCAATTTCGTGAAAATAGATACGCGCGTTAGTGCGTAGTTCTAGTACAGGATTACAATATTCTACAAATAAATTTATTCCCGTGTCAAATAAATCTGTTGTCTCTCGTATTCAATGAAAATATTTAATTTTGACTAATATTTTAATGTCAATGTTACATTTCTATTTTCTTATTTGTTTAACGTAATATCATATAATACTCGTAAGTTTTAATGTCTGAAATATCTGCAGTATATCATCTGTATCGAAAGTATAATATGACCACACGACAATAGTTATATTATACTATGTCTTGTTGACATTATTAATACCACTCGAGTGTGAGGTAAACGCAGTGCCTACTATTATGCAGACCGTATAATATAAAATATACTTTTGTTATTAGTTCACTGTGCACTATTTGATTCGATATATATATCTTCATCCTCGTAGTTATATAGCATACACACATTAATTACAAGTGCATCTTTTTCACCAAGTGTTACCATTTGGAAGTTTCGTGTCTAGTCATAATAACAGTCCACACCGTGCGACGTCGGGTACGTATCGGGGGGAGGGGCAAATTATTTCAAAGCGTCGTCGCGCGGCGCACAACGTCACGCACACGCCGACAGTGTTCATTACTTACGACTTGGGCACATGGATTATGACGTAATACTTGACCTGTTTGCATACATTTCTTTTTGTCGGCGCCAACGAACAGACAGTTCTTCTGATTTCTCGTAAAACACATAAATACGCAATAACTTATAATAATATCATTATTATGATATTGTATATAGACATTCTCGTTTCCCGGAGACGACGACCACACACGCAGCGTCATTCAAATTTTTTTTTGGATTTTTTTTATTATTATTATTATTATTGTTATTATTCGTTCGTCTCTATTTGTTTGTCTACGCGGTAATCGTTCGGGACCATCATCAATCGCACGGGAGTGGCAACAGCCATTGATGAAAATACACGTTGCAAACAACAACAACACCGTCGACGACAACGATCGATATATTATACGATGTACGATCGTGTGTATATACGTGCGCAGTCCATCTGCAGCTACGCCGTAGTCGTATAACGCGGCGAATTATAGATAAACCGTCGGAAAAGTTTATTGTAATTTTTGCCGACTCTCAACGCGCGCACTAACCAGCTGCAGTGGCAGAGTAGTATTTAATACACTCCAATTCTTCGGGCTACATGCCACGTATTAACGATGAGATCGGAATCTTAACTTTTATGCCATTCGACGACCACCGGGCCACTGCCGTTTGGGGGTGTATTATAATAATATCACGTCACTGTAATATTTTACACGCGCCGGTGTTATTGCGGTGGTATTGCGTATAAAGTGTGACTCGCAAAACGCCGACTAATGGTGCCTGTACCTATTACATCCGGATATAATAATATAATGTTTTCGTGACCGGCCATCGCGATGACGTATTTTACGGATTTCGATAATATATGCGGCGGTCGAGTTTATAGGTTTTTTTTTTTCTCAAAGATCGAAGTTTTATGATGTGCGAATGTTTCACGAAAAACGATTGTTCGGTTAATAGTTAATGCGTTTTATAGTGTTTATATTACATAGGCATATACGATTAAATAATATGTTTACGTAGGTTCATCTAAAATTTCCGGAAATTTATTTCCGAACGTAATCAAAAATAAATGTTACATTATTCAAAATCATTCTGCAGTTTGATAATTTATAAAAACATTATATTATTATATTATACGTGTTGTTGTTTTAAAGTATGTACCTATCGTAAATATTATTATAATAAAGGCAAATATTTGTAATAAAGTTTAATTCAATACAATTTTCAAGAGAAATTTTCATGTTTACGAATTTGGAAATTATTATTATCGCGTAGTTTATTTAATTGGTCGTTAACATTTTGTACATGCCAAAATAAAAAATGTTTAAATACATCTTTCTACATTACAATATTTTAGCATTTTTTAAGTTATAATATAATATGCAAATGTCCTGAATCGTCTCTAAATTGTAATTTAAAATTCTAAACAGTTTATATTATAATTTAAAACAAACGACAGTTAAAAGAGAAAATTTCATTATTTTTTTAAACCATATATTATATTGTTTATTATACAGAGAGATAGTATGGCGTCGGAGTTTATGAATAAGTATCAATTTATCACGCTATAATCGATAAGCTTACAATATTTGTTGTTACGAAGGTATGTACCTACACTATAATAATATGATGACGAACGAACACGAATAAGTTTATGGAATTGTCGGATAAAACCTACGAATGTGGCAAATGCACGTTCCGAGGAGAAATAAAAACAGCCATAACGACGTGAAATCGAATGATAAAATATATTATAATATAATACCTAGTTCCCGTGTATTCAGACCCGATGCCCAGGGTTCGGGTATAATGCACATATTTACACGTACCGTCATGGGTTCGCTTATAAATTATCGACTTTGGTCATGCGTTCGGCCTAATGGGATTTAGTCCCTTTTTGATAATAACCATTCGGGCAGCAGAACGTCATGCGGTCGGCGGTCATAGCCGGCGGTGACATGATAATATTATTATTGATAATAATAATGTGAGACGACGGATGAAAAATCGGTTTGAAAAGGACTCGGAGAGACCGGGGATGGCCGATACAACGCAGGTCACGCATTCGCCGGTGGTGATGGCGCGCGGTGGCATAATATTCGTCCCCTCACCGGATAAACCTACGCCGAGACGTTTTAATGAGAAATGGCGATGGAGGTTACAGCGGAGGCAACAGAATCACTCGTTCGAGCGAAATTCCTATACATAATACATGCATTATATATAAACGCGAAATCCGAACGAAAATTCAATCACGCTCAAATCGGACGTTATAATCTCCCCTCTTATTTAAGTCCCGTTGAAAGAACAAAAAAACCAAAAGAAAGTTTGATCGCCATCATAATTTCGCGATGTCTTAACGCGTATTGTAACACGAAACACTGATCGCCGTCGGAGATTCCACGAGCGGAATTTTATTAGCCTTTCTTTTGCATATTCAAAATGTCCACCCCCTGCTTCTGTCCTATAAACGCTATTGCCGTTCGACTGTAGTTCGAAAACCGTTTCGGAAACGTAATTTTCTACAGCCACGGCACTCCGGTTCGGAACTGCGTGCATTTGCCCCGAAAATTAATGCAAATTTCATGACTTTTATATTATCATAACCGCAGAATTCGATCACAACTTTGCAAAATGGACGCATGTTTAATGTTAGAGCAACTACACATATATACACTGTGATATTACATGTATACTGTATGATGAAGTACAGAATATTGGATCTGTTCGAATATCAGGTGTTCAAAATTCGAATAATATTGTATTTTAAAGTTTAGAAATACTTTTTTTTATTAAATACTACTATATATCATACAATTATTAAAAATTGTTTTATAACATAAATAACAAGTGGTTATTTATAATGAGTTAATTTTAATTTTTTTTTATCTTAAAGATTCTACTTTACTAGTTTGTTCATTTTATAATTAACCTAAAAACTTGACTAATTAAATTATTTAATTATTCATTATTTTAATAACTAATAACTTAATTTTTTTCGTATAATTTAAAAAATAATACACGAGTAAAAATAAAATAATTTTGATACATAACTATATAATATAACTGTAGGTAATTAAAAACTTACTGATTGATTATTTTTTTTGTTTAATTACGCAGATGAAAACATAACGGTTCTAAATAAATTAATAGAAACATGTCCTTGTGAAAACCACACAGCAAGTGTGCAATGCAAAGAAATTTATAATAGGATACATTTTTAGCGAAATGTTTAGGTATTATTTAAAAATCACTTTTTGCTTCAGAGAGTAAATTAAACAAAATAATTAATATATTTTTAACAGAGTTAAGTTAATGTATTTCTCCGTATTAACTTTTTAATACACTATTTACAATTGACTTATAACTATTAACGTTTTTAATGTTAACTTACCTTAGCAAATTCAAAAAATTAATTCTTCATAAACAATTTAATTTTTACACATTTTTAAAATAACCGGTATGTGCTTAAATTATTAACTTTTGACTTGCTCAATTTTATGATTTAAATATGTGACCTTTGACACATAACTTTTCAAACAAATAGTAGGTATTTTAAACATTTTTATTCAACACATATGACATTCTAACATAATGACCCACATTGTTTGGGTATACTATAATTATACGTTAAAGCATTTTTATTGTGATAATATTCATTATATTTTATATGCACTACGAAATTCAGTGTTGTAGTTGTTTATACCATAAATATAAAGATTTGCCTAGGTAAAGTAGAATATGTTACCTTTGCACATTTTTTTATATAGGTTATTCTATAGAGCGACACAAATCAATAAATCGGCCAAGTATCGTCATATTATAGTATGCATAAAATCTGTGTATGTTTTTTTTACCATTTATCTATACACAATTAAAATTTAAAAATCACGATGGCCTACTCTATAGGTTTGTGTATGTTTATTGTAGTATTAAAACGGTTAAACATATTATCAATACATAATTCAAACAGCATTTCATTTCTGGTTTAAAAATAATTTATCTAAAAACATGAATTATCTCGTTCTAAATCGATTTCGCCAAAATACAATAGAAATAACTCCACCTTTTATTGGATGTATCGTCTATACATAAAAAGATAAACAAGATTTTCGCTTACATGCCATAAGACACCGAACCCATTGTTATTAATAAATCATTATTGTAACTATACCTACTGCGAGCACCAACTACCATAATGAACTGAATTGCGCGTGTTTGAACTTAGTAAAAATGTCTTGAATGTATAATGAACATATTATTTTACAATATACGTGACGTGATGTATAAAATACTATAACCACATAGTTTTCAGTACCTATTGGATTGTTTTTCCCTTCGTAATTACCTGTACAATATTATCATCATATAATATTAAATACCTATACTAAATATAAGCAGTAAGCACACACATGATACCATTTATTATTTCTGCTGTGTTTTTTTTTTGTGCTGTGTGATAAATTCATTAAAGTGTAAAATAAAATCGGATGATTATTAATTGTTTGCTACTTATAACATTACTGTTCTATAAGAAAACAATTTTAATCAAAATTAATTAAATTAATAATATTTTTCATATCAGAAAATCATCATAACAAGCCAATGTAAAACTGTATCTACTAAAATGGATCGTGTTCGAATGTCAGCACAAGTTGGAAAAATGTTTAATAATAAAAAAAAATTGTTCAGTTATTATCATTTTTCATCAAAGTTATCACGTGTTTATTAAAAGTACTCGGTAAACATATGCAACTATCATAGAATTCAGAAATGTTTTTACAATTTTCATTTAATTTCTATGACAATGCCCTCGGGATTCATTTGAATAAATAGAATTTCGAAAAAAAAGTCACGCAAGTAAAATGTGCCAATAAGGACAGTTAAGAGGTGAAAGTTGAAACTTTATAAAAAAAATATATACTCAATATCCCACAAACAGGTAATTTTACAACTTTATTAAAGAATATTATATAATCCACCAGAGGCGTTTGACACAATAATAATAATATACAATTTACACTTAAAATACGACGAGAGATGGATGATGGCTATAAACACTATGCGTTGCCTGTAAACAATGAAGGAAATACTGCTTGAGGTGCTGAACGACAAAATAAATAATAATAATAAATAATGTCCATCTGCAGACTACAGTATATATAATATAATAAAGTAATGCCCGTGGGATGTTAGTGGGCGTTGTTGCTTTTAAAGTAAATTTCCACAACTAAAAAATTAAATTACGATCGAACAAAATAAAATCCAAATATATCACATAAAAAATATCTAAATTTTTTTATTTGTATCTTGATAATATCCGTGTTTTCCGGTGTATACATACCTAGTACCTACCTTAAAATAAAACATATCGATTATTTACTATAATACTCGGAATACTCCTACATTTCAAATATATAAAATACTAAATAATTTATAATACATATACCTAAGTATTAAATGTTTAAATTAAATTCGTGTCATTCGAACGAAATGTGTGCATAATACAGTTTTATTTTAATATATGTAAATACAAATTCCTAAACCTTTCCTTTTTTGCTCATAAATTGACAACCTATACTGTTTATCATTATGTTAACCAAATCATATTTATATTTAAATATGTTTAACCAAAATTGAGTTGTAGAAAGTTAAAGTTTTGACTCACATTAAAATTTGATGGATACATTTATTAACATGTCAAATATTATAAAAAAAAAAAAATATTATTGTATGTTACATAACAAATTAATTATAAAAACGTTAATCATAAAAAGGAGATGACGAGTTGTATAGTATATTTGAATGTAATACGACACTTGGTAATAATAAATAATTAAATCAAACATCGTCGTAACCAGTATAGGCACTCATATACTATATATACCAACTTGAAATTTATTTTATAATATCTTCAATATGTTTTTTTCTGATTTTGATTAATGAGATTAAGTATAAATTATTTTTATATATATTTTTCACAAGTGGAAAATACATTTTACTCCTTTGATCGAATAAATCACACTTATCAACAGTTCCGTGATTAAAAATAAATAAAAAATAAAAGAATAAGAAGAATAATTGACCCAAATAATATTTCATAAATTAGAAGTGCAGCGGAAAATTTACTGGCTATATGAATATGTATATATTTTTTCCAAAAATGATTTTCAAGGTAGTAAAAAAGTTTAAAAACACTCATTTAGCTCTTTTATAGATGAAAAGTCGAACAATACAGTTTATATATTACTAAAATTCAATTTAAAAATACTTCATTTTTTTAGTGAGTTTCGAGTAAATCTCAAAATATAGCAATAAATAATTAAGGAGAATAAATATTAAATACAATAGCCATTACCAAATTTTGTTCATTTTTTATAAATCGAAATAATTCTGTACCTTATTTTTTTTAGATTAAATGTATATGGTTATAGTTAATTTAGTTGTTTTTAGCTCGCAATTGTACCTTCGTTAATGTTTTAAAGAAGATGGATTAATTTGACGATGTTTCTACAGGTCTGACCTTTATGATCGATGATGAATGGCTGAGTGCCTGATTATTTCGTTTGGTCATCATAACCATTGTATATATACAGAGTACAGACAAAAGCTAAACAAGATTATTCATCATAAATATAAACCAATATTATTAGAAATTAAATAATAATTATATTAGGAATCTAATACAATGCTTGGTATAAAAGCTTATAGTGACACAAATTGAAATGCCTTCTTTTTCAATACAAATTACTTTATTTAAAACTAAACATAAAAATGTATTAATAACTTTTAATTATAAAAATATTCAACACTAATTTTGGATATAACTTATAGTTTTGAATATAATCTGCAATGCAATCTTACTATCTATATTAATATAATTGTTTTGTGTTGAAATTGTTTGATTTTAGAAAACTATCCTATCAATATTTATTTTAATTTTTCAATTTTTTCTTTATGGTGTTAATTATATTTTTACATTGAAATTATATAATTAAGTAAAGTTTTAAATTGTTATGAAAGTCGCTGGGATCCCTCGTTAATCCAGAGGTGCTAATATTATTTATTTATTCTACACATTATTTATTTTCGTTAAACTACTTTTAATTACTTACAGCCTTTACGTCGTACAGTACCTACTCTAGGTGCAAGACTGTAACTGTTAAGATAAAATTAAATAAGAATATAGTCGTGTTAAATAAAATGTTCAAAACGCGTTTTAAACACGGATGGTTGAACAAAAGCATATTTAATAGGCAAAAGAACAAGTGAACGGGGGCGACAGAGAAAAGCGCATAATTATTCTTACTGTGCGTCGGTCTGTTTCTGGTCCGATGGTAATCGGTGAATCTACATATACAACTCGCGACAAAACGTGACTCACTCTGACCCGAATCGTTTGCAAACGTTTTGTCTGATGAAACTCGACTGGACACGATTTTTTTTTTTTTGGCCCGACGCAACAGAAAAGAAAAACCCAATGAGCGTTTGAGCTCGGTAAAAGGGTATGATTGATTAAAAAAGAGAAAAAATAATTAACAATAATAACCAAACACAAAAAAAAACCCGAAGGCGACAGTGTTCGACGTCAAAATACTAAACGGGGCCATGGTGACAAGCCAAAATGCATCATTTTATCATCCATCGTCGTTGCTGCGGTTATCGTCCTCTCCGTCTCAATATTATTATTGTTCGCTGGGTGAATAATGACAGTGCATAGATCAGTGTCTACTCATTCTGTTTTGGCTTCGTCGTCTTATAATTTGTTTTAAAATCGGCTCGAGGGACTTTCGTGTATATAACTACGGTTATTTTTTTCAATATCCGTTCCAATAGTGTTTTCGAAATCGCTTTATTGACGACTGTGAATATTCATTAGCGGCGGAAAGCCTGGTAGTGGCGACGGAGAAGGGACTACGAGCACAGCAGCCCAACGAAATCGATATGGACGCGAAAAACTTATAAGGAAGCGAGGACGGGAAGACTTAGTTCTAAAGGCTCGTTTTCAATTATTTCAATTTCTTCCGCCATCTCGTTCCTTCTCCTCTCTTTCCGTGTGAATAAACCTCGAGCTCCCGTGATCCACTGTATCTATATTTGTGGCCCGGTGGCCGCGTTCGATCGTTATAAGTGCCAGCGTCGTTGTTTTTTTGTATCTTCGTTCCCCTTACCGAATTTGTCAATTATAATATTTTAGAAAGGACGAACAAAACTTCAGAAAGTCTCTTTCGCCTCACAGTCGTTAAATTAACGCAAGACAACACATTTATATTATTATTGTTTTAATTAAAGAGTCTAAACGGAACCTGCAAATTAAAATTCTTGTCAATATTCAGTTGGTACAGGTACTTGGATACTTGTCTACATTATTTTACTAATTAAATTTAATATGATAGTCATTGAATATATTATATAACCACTAACGCTAATTTCATTCACCCGTACATTGAGATTTTGTGTTAGTAACTATCATAATATTTGAATATTAAAAAAAATAAAACCTTTTTCCACTGGCTGTGGGAGGTCTCGAGAACCCCTCTTGTGCGCACGCCTTTGTTTACAACTTGAGAGAACGGCCGAGCCAACCTGTGTTATTGACCGCGAACACCGAATTCACTTTGCATGGTGCACACTGTACACACCCACCTATATACATCATACATATAAATGTTATGTATATTTTACATATATTCAATATTGATGTATATAGATGTATAACTGTAATATATTATAAATTAATTAACATCTCGGACTAATGCAAATAAACAGTGACAGCGGAATTATCATTCATTGAATCGTCAATAATTATTCGGGACGAAGGATTACGAAAATGATATATAACGTGTAACATGTTAATTGGGTGATAGAGTATACGCAAATAAACCTGTAATAGGACGCGCTAGGTTTCGCTTAATATTATGCTCGTCGAAATAATAATAATAATATATTTGCATCATGTGTGGTGAGCGCATACCTACATATTGTGTGCTCGCATAAAATATAATGAACTATCGGAAAATATAAATATCATTTTTTATTTTATCGGAATTGTGCATTAATATGCGTAAACCTATATAATGAATTAATTTTTCGAGTATGCCGTGATAATGTTTAAGCCAAAATAATAATCATAAAATATAAAAAAATACCATAATATCGTGCAAACTAAATATAATATCTGTGAGGTGTATAGTGGTAATATAATATGATAAATGTATAAATAAAATTCATTAATAAAATATTTTTACATTTGAAATGTTTAGGCACGTCATCTCGTTCGATATAAGGAATTTCAATAAAATCCAATTTCAATGTACTCAGTTATTCTTCCATATAATACTAGTTTTATACTAAGCTACTAATAAAAGAAAATAATCGGTTCTTTGATAATAACTATAGGTACTAATCGTGTTAGAAATATTTATATGATATAATTCAGTTAATTTGATTTCGTTGTCATAGTTTGTTAATTTCATATGTATCGAAGTATGCACGCATCAATAACATTTTATTTCTGAAAATTAAAGTAATTGATTCAATTTTAGTGAACTCGTATACTCTTAGTTCTTACCCTTGGTTAGATAATATAAGCAATTTCTTTCTCATAATTGTGTTTTCCTTCGTCACTATACATTAATTTAGTAAATAACTTTAGTATTATATCACGCTAACTAAACAATGATATTGTGTGAACATTATCAACGTATATTTACCTAATATTGCGTGTTAAAATCGAAAATTCATTATTGTGATTTTTCGTATATTGCATCAAGTAGGATTAAAAATTAATTTTGTTTATAATTAGATTTATTATTATTATTATTAACTGAGATTTTCAAATTGTTATTGAACACTAATGCTAAAAATAAATATTTTTTCAAAAATTAGTCTTTTATAATACCTAATTTCAAAATTTTAATATTATTTATAGCCTATAGGTACGAGTTTATTAGTATATTATATAGCGTCAACATTACAATGTATTTTTATATTTGATCATTCCATTTTTAATCTTTAAAAGTTTAGGTAGGTATCCTCTATTTTCTATCGTAAACATACATATAATAAAATAAGTTTATTTTTCAAGAGTTTTATTTTATTTTGCATTACCTGCCATAAAACAAAACAAAAACTGTCTTAAATGTTTATGTATACGTTTTAGTTGTTTTACTGTGAGTTGTCAAATCATAAAATGTTTTGACGGTTTGTATCGTACAGATTTCATAAGCCACGACATTAAATATACAATTCAGTTTCAAATGTGTTTAATGCTTACTTAAATTTATTAGATTTTCTATATACTTTTCTTATAGAAAGTTTTCGGAGGTGTAAAGTTCTTTGACGGTGTTGATTTATGCAAGGTTCATACTTTTCAGAAGGCATCTGTTTGCCAAAATTACAGAAAGTTTGCAAAAAAATAATGTCAGACAAATCGAAAAGTTACCGTGGATTATTATATGGTAGTCATAATTATTCATATAAGATTTGTTGGAAAACAAAAAAAATAAAATTACTCGAGATGTTTATCTATTTAGGTAGAAAATAAATTGTTGAATTATAAATTATAATTTACAACAAAAGGAAAGTGAAATTAAAAGCTATAATATACGTATAAATACTTAAATAATAAGAATGCTCCAAATAGTTCATTTAGAATGAATGTGACCGGTTCACCCACTTCGTTCCTTTTATGCTGATTTTAATAACATTCCTGTAAACCATAGTGTAGAATGAACTAAATATACTTTAACAGTTAAAATACAGTAATCTAAAGATCAGTTAAGTTATCAAAATGTTTTCATGCGCACATTAACATTCTTTGATGTAATAAATAGGTATATAATCTTAGAAACTTTTTTATAACTCAATATTAATTTATATTATGAGCACTGAACAATTATTTAATCATACTAAAAATAAATTAAATGGAAAGTAGATTTTAATAGTTCGATAATATTTTATTTTATAATAATTATCCATTTATAATCGATGCACGTATTTTTACATAATGATAATTATAATTTATAACATATCACTAAAATTGCATCATTATAATATAGTACGTTTTCAATTTTTCATTAATTGTGGACAACGTGAAAAAACTTGAAAAAAATATAGTCGACTGAGCATGTATTAGAGGGGTATTGATACTAGATCCCCTGTCCGAGTTGAGTGTCAATTCCAGTGCTTTTATTTTCGGTTTACAAAGAATTAATGTTAAAGGTTAATTATGTGGGAACCCTCTCCCAATCGCCATCAATGTCCACCAACAACCCTCTTGATATAATTAACACGACAAGGTTGTTAAAAACAAAAAAAAAAATAACTACGGGTACTCTCGCACAAGGATATCAAGGATATACGGTCAGTATCGAGGGATTCCATTATACCGACGTGAATTGATGACCTAGGCTGATGGCTGCCATAACTTTCGAAAAAAACACATTTTCGCAATATTTTAGCAGTCATCGCACGCAAAACCGTGAAAATTGGATTTATATTAAAAATAAATTATTAAACCACGTGAATATTTTGTTTAGATTGAAAAATATCTTACGAAATAACATTTCCTAGAAAAAATATGTATACACATTTGTGTATTTATATATTAGTAAGAAATTATAAATCTGGCGTTTATAGTTGCATTAATTTTAGGTCGTCGCGTCACCTCGAACTATGAACTTACGGGAAATACGTGGAAAATACACCAAATAATTTTCAGTTCTATAAAAAAAAAAACATACAACCAAATGAATAAATATGAAAAAGTTTGGAGCAAAAGCTTTGGTAGATTTTTCCTACCCTCTCCCCTACATGTGGACGTACAATGTTTATTCGTGGCTAGGTTATTCCTTGGGGTTTATGCAGATCCTAGGTATGAAAGAATTTTAGTTAAACGCTCGCCCGACACCGCAGTTTAGTAGGTAAACTTCTCTCACAAGGATTATCGAAAAGTTTATATATTTTTTTCTTTCTCCCCAGTATACATACAGTTATCCAGACTGGTGCTAAATAAAAAAAAAATAAGAAGAAAATGTAAATGAAAATATAGGAAGAAGAAAAACCATCGGCGAGGCCATCTGCAGCAAGCAGACATTTTTATTTATGGGTAATCCACACCGGTGGAAAAAAGAAATATAATACGTACAAACGTGCGTATACGACTAAAGGAATTCGCAATATTGAGAAACACCAGTCTATTAGAAGACCTCGGGAATTTAATAAAAAAATGTCCCCTGAAAATTTCATTGACGCTTTCGAATAAAAATAGGTCATATAACTAAGTTTCATCAACACCACTGCATCCAGGTAATCGGTAATATCTAGTATCTACCGTTCTATACTAATCGTTTTACCATTATAAACTCCAATCGAGTATTTGATCACTCAGCAGTATCGATGAAAATTATTAGCTTCGATATTGTAGTCTTAAGTTTCTCAATTGCTATAATATTCTATTAAAATCTAGGGTTGCGATAAATTGAGTACTGTTTTAATTATTTTGAGTAAATTAATTAAAGTATTTTGTAGTATTGGTTTATACAAACTTTGAATAATTTACAAAAATTATAGACTTAAAGTATTAGAACGGTTAATTTGCTTTATTATAGACGTGACGCACAAGTGTTGAAATATTTGTAGATAAAAACCCAAAATATTCATTTATGTTCTTCACAAAGAGCAGTATTTAATAAAAATAAACATCTGGTAGTTTACCGAATAAAAATTTTGGAAATATAAATTGACTATAATTTATAACACCCCGAGAATTTAATTTATATTTGGAAGATTAAATAAAAATAGATAAGTATTACAATAATTCACAACAACTTAATTATTTTTTCAGTCCAAAATTTAAATATAATAAAATATAATATTTTATGCTACTATTAAAAAAACACATATTTTATATTATTTCAACATGTATTTAACACGTTTTAAAAATAGTATAGAAGCTATTATACAGTAAATTTTATATGTTTTAAATTACTTACAATAAAGTTTTACTTTATTCTTGCTGTAAAAATTCTATAATAATATAGCCAAAAAATGCTTCTAATTTATAATTTATTAAATTTACTAAATTTAATAGCACCTTTTTAACGTTATATTTGTAATACGTTTATTTTAATATTCAATTAATTTATCGATATAAATAATTCAAATAATGTTATGCAGATTTTTCTACGTTTAGACCATTAAGAAATATAAATAAATTATGTACATAAGTACCAGAAGATGAATTTTAAATTGTTATAAATTAATGTTCTAAAATTTGGATATTTTTATACAAATACAAAAACAAAAACAAAAAGTTTACAGCATATTGTAAATTAAAATTATAAAAAAAAATTATGAGATATAATCTTAAATTAACGAAAGAAACACAAAATGATTACCCTTATTTGACGATAAAATCTTTTCTTTTTTTTTTTATAATTAAACTCTAAAACAGACTGTGTTTCTGTAAAACAAAATCAGTTCGTATAAACTTTTCACTTTCATAAGAATTAAAGTTCTATGCTTATATAGACTAATTTCTTGATGGTATTTACAACAAGTGATGATCCTTTGAACAAGATCAAGTATCCTCAGTTGGTGTTTTTTTCATATAGTAACACTTGGCTTTTCATTAGATTCAAGAGCTAACAGAATTTTAGATGCTTATCTTTTATTAATTTATTCCTTTGTAACGTTATTTTTCAAAACATATTTGGTATTCTTTTTCAAAACAAATCGTAAGAACTCAGTATAAAATATAAATATTGTATTGGTATTGAAAAAATATATATATTTTAAATGATGCGAAAAACGCACATATTGTACTTACTTACATATATACACTACGTAACTATTCAACTTTAACTTATCTCCCTTCCGTATGTATATAGTATGTCTACAAAGTACGAACAAATATCGTGTCTATAATGAATAGTATGGGTGTGTGCGTACACACTATACAACCTTTTTTCACATCCTTTTATTCTAATGTGAGCACACAAAACACAATATGTACTAACCGAGTTTACAACTCTGATGAACATAAACGCCGTTTCTTTTGATTGTTGAGTAAAAAAAAATAAAAAAAAATACTTGTGGTACATCATGTTAAATTAAAAAAAAAGGCTCAAACCGTTTGACTTAAAGTGTCAAGGATAAAGGAAGTGAAGGCGGCGGCTATGGTAAAACGGAAAACGACTGAAACCGTGCTCACGTAACATTACCTGCGCATAAAGTTCAAACGTTCAAAGTTTCCAACAATCGACTGACATTTCAAAAGTATGTCGTTTGTGTCTTACACGAACGAAAAAAACTAAAATGTCTACGATATTATAATAATATGTCCCGACGATATTGCGCTACGCTTTAGAGTTATTTACGTTTATCGTGTTTAATGTACTAAAAATCAGCTGCGTTCATCATTTTCCGTCGTACGAACCACTCTCCCACCCTGTAACGCTCGACAGTTATGCGTAATATTATATCTTAACTAGCTTTCTAAAGAACAGGGATAGAATTTAATCCAATTATGTTTTCGTTTTTTTACGTTATGCCATCGACTGAAAGATAGAGATCGACAATTAAACATCAAGTATTACACGATTTTTGTCTTTTATTATCGTCGTTTACACAGTTTTTATTTTTCTACGCGTTCGTCAAACAATAATGTTATAGTGTGTATGCGTGTGTGTGTGTGAGAAAGAGTTAACGTAATCGTGTGTCAGTTCACATCGAAACAAAGTCTTTGTTCTAAAGCCCATCCATTCTCATAGAACAATATGCGTATGTGATATTATTTATTTATCATTTATCAAAACGGGCTGTGCCAGATACAAAGAATAACCAAAATCGACTGCAGGTAACGGTGGTATACAAACGCGGGGAGAAAGGGTCGCTCGCGCAAATCGTTAATGCGCGCTTGGCCGAATGCACAATGTTTTGAGGGATGGAGTGGCGCGCGTATGGTACGTGTATGATATTTCGGGCTGGTACACAAGTTAGGTAGTTGACTGGCTCGCGTGTGTGCATGTGTACGGATCAAGCAAAGTTACGAGGGCGAGTGAGAGTGAGAGAAGTCGAGTGGAGAGCGAAGTGATGTCGGCGGTGACCGTGCGTGCATGTGTGTTGCGTTTGTGTGTTGCGTTTGTGTGTGTGTGTGTGTGTGTGTGTGTGTGTGTGTGTGTGTGTGTAGATGGTACAGAAGAGAAAGCCGAGGGGGTTGCTTTTCACTCGGCGGCTTTTCCTCTCCCCGCGCGCGTATTTTTTCACCTCCCCACCGGTCACCGTAAAATCGATTCGACCGTGACGTCACCCTTTTATGTTACCAACGCCATTTTTGCCCCGTCCGTGTACATAAACGCGTATTGTATACGACGACGGTGTTACGTTTTGCCTCGTCGTCGTTGTCGTCGTCGAGTCCCGAGTGTGCTTTTATCAAATTTACAACGGCGACTAGAAAAAAATAAATAAAAAGCATCACCAAACATACTTATAGAAACATACATGTACAGCGTTGTCACATATAATATCATATATATATATAACGCCACTGTTGTAATGAAATAATGTTCTGAGACGTTCATCGATCATCTGCGGTAAAACAATAATAATAATAATTCTTATGTATACTTACTGCTGTGCTGTCGAGACTTCATATATACGACGCGCGACGGGTCGTTTATATTATACGTATAATGCCGTACATATAGTGGCTGGCCCACCAGTCGACACCAGTGTGTGCGGGGAAAGCGGGAAAAAATTCTCGGAATACTCCTCCGGCGGAAAACTTCGTATATTGTGTTTATATTTGCCGGGCCAAAGTTCTACTCCTCTCTTTGGAAAACCATTTGTTGGTAATCGCTAACGCACACGGTCGCGCAAACATTATTATATTGACTGAATATTATTTATATACCTACCGCATCTAATATACGCGTCCTATAATATAATGCGTTCGGATAAACTCCTCATACACATAGCACACATTTTATGGTTCTGAGTTATAACATACTTACACACGAAACCGCTACCGGTATTTTTATCAACCTGAAACTTTTTTTTTTTTACAATTTATGGTCTTACTTACTGTTTTTGACAGTTTTTTATTTTTATATTACAAGTTATAACAGAAATTCTCTCAATATAACATATTATAAATTACAATATTGTATACGAAAACTAGTTCACCGAGTATAACTTAACCTGACTACGTATAATAGTGTATGGTTCAATACAGGTTTTTTGTAATATATTACTCAATGTATATCATCATGTATGTGTAGGTATATTAAATTTTGGTGAAATTATTATTTGCAAAATTATCATGTATTTTAAGCACATAAAGGAACGTTGTGAATCAAAAAATGTCCTACATTTTAACGTCTGCTTTGAATATGAATTCTGTAGACTTTCAGATGAATGTTGGAATATGAACACTTAAAATAAAAAGACATAAAATGAACTTTGTATAAATACCTGTTATATATATGTTATGCATACATTAATAAAGAACGTTCATGTTTCATCATATATTTTAAATTATTCTCTCCTATAAGATTGGTCGAATCGTTGAATTTACACGAAATAATACAGTCTAAATTGGCATAATATATTGATCAATATGTTTACAGTATAAACTATAAGTATATCGTCACTCTGTTAAGGACTTATTGTATACGAACACCGTAGCCATGAGTGCACACGATTGCGCTTATGTCAAAAGGAAATTGCTCGTAAACTTAAGTCTACGCCGTAATTCGGTGTAATACAATTTGTTTGATTTAAAGTAAATACCTTGTGTGTGTAAGTGTAATCGAAATACACAAATCCAAGGGAATTTGAGAGTATATTTTAGTTCACTGCTGCACACCAAATATCTTATATGGTACAGTTGGTTCAGGTAACATGTAGGTATTGTAATGAAAGATAACGACTAACGAGAGTGTTTACTGTTTTCAAACCTGAGACATTCTAGGAAATATTTTCCGTGCCGTTTCAAGATAACATTATTTGAAAATGCTATTTATAATTTACTATTTCCGAGTTTCAACCACAAATAAAAATTAACTATTTTTATACATTTAGTCTTTTTTTTTTAATGTCGTTTTTGTTAATCAGAAAGCTACATAAAATATTTAAACTTATTATTTTTCATTTTAATTTAGAACCTCGAATTAACGAGCCCGCAATTACCTCGCAAAGACAATTATAGTCAAGCAATAATGAAATAAGCAAAAAATACTCTTGTAAGCTGTGTAGTATTACAATATAAAAATATTGTTGTCGCTTATTATCAATTAGTATTTTTAATTATTCAGATACCTTGAAATTACTATGAAAAAATTATTGTTCAATTTATCCTTTTTTAAAATCTAAATATGTTTATTACTTTAGTAATGTAAATACTTTTTTATTTTTCATAATTTCGTTCAAGGTTGTTTGTGGGTCTTTGTGTATAGTTTAATACAAAAAGAATAAAAACAATTTGATGGCGATGGTGTATCAACTCTAAAAATATAAAAATTTAATATAAAATATGTATGTAATATTATAATGTAAACACTCACTATTTACACAACCGGTATTAAGTATTAAAAATATAATCAAAATCACCGAGGTCACAGTATAATGTCTGAAAAATAAACAAAGTTTACGTTAATTACAAGGGATTGAAGAGCGTATACGTTCGACGTATGTGGAATAATAATTACTGTACAATATAATATTATACACGAACTTGGTATGTGCCATGTACACACACATTTCATCACCCTGCAGGTACACGACGCACATAAACATATAATGTTATCGTGTTGAATAATATCGTATCGCCAATATTATAATACCACGTACGCTCAAAGCGTATTTTCAGTCTAATCGTATAGAATCGATATTTTCTTGATGTTTTCGCATATCTGCGAACATATATTTTCGTACGAATTATAATATGCTCGCTTAGACGACGTTTGAACACACGCGATGTCGTCGAATAAAGGCTATGAAATCGCATAAAACGTTTTTGGTTTGATCCTCACCGCACAGACACAAAATAATAGTACCGTATTTTACGATTAACAATGCACTATAATATAATATATTTCTCTAGAACTTCGGTTATAATACTGCATTATGTATTGTTATATAATCCGCATATCTGACTAATCACCAATGCTACTTGCAATTTATTTTTTTCAACCCTCAAGTAAAACACATATGTATTATATTCAGAGCGGGCGCGGGTGAAAGAAATATTTTACGGTTTGTACATAGTTCGTTCATATAATATATATACATATAGTACCACCTATATTACGTCGGTTGCGGAAAACTCGATGTGAAGTTATATATTATGTATTGCCTGTACGCGGTTACCGGGATGGGTTTGGGAGTGGGGGGGGGAAAGTCGCTGGTGGTTTTTATGAGTTTGGAAAACGCGTTCGATTTGTGGCTGGCGATAGTCCCGTAACGCGTACGTGTTTTTAATGTGTTTTTTTTAAGAGAATTGAACAGATGCGTACGTGCAGTGAGTACGTGTGTGTGCGCGCGCGCATGATGTGTATGTATGTGTGTGTGTGTGATTTTAGAGTTAAGTAAAACGTCCGTCGTTGGTGTACGTGTGAGGGAAAACGAAATGGTAAATAATTTATCACTGCACGGAAAAAGGAACCGCTTTGTTGTGCGACCATGAGTTGTTGTGGCAACCACTGAACGGCCGGTTACCCATTTCGGTGTTTTTCTTTTATACTTATTAAATATGTATGCGTGTGTATTGTAAATATTTCGTATTATAATAGCAGTCTAGCTAGGAGGCACTCACGCAATAAAATTACTGAAGTCTAAAACGGTTCTCGTTTTTTGTGGTTTTTTTTTTTTTTTCACTTGTGTGAAGATATGCAGAGATATTTGAATTTGGGGAAACACAGTGGTGCAATAGTGTGTGTTATATTTTAATCCCAATATAAATACTCATTTACATTTTTGCCGCCATTTATGATCCACCACTGGTCCATTTTTCGTTATTGTACTAAACAGCAACACTATATAAGAGCTAATATATAATGCTGCCGCATTAGTATTTGTTTTTCGTTTAATTAAAAGACTTATGATTTCATTATTTTGTTTTCTTTTTTGTTTCAGGTAAGCTCATGCCCATTGTCAATTGTTTGCGCTAGAAGTAAGTTTTAATTTTGTGAACAAGACAATGGATTCGCAACACTGAAAATAGGAAAAAAAAATAAAAATATGTTGGAAGTAAAAAGAACTGTTCCCACACTATGCTTAGATAGTTACCTAAATATCTAAGTTAGTTACTGTATTATGGTAAAAAAAAACAAACAAAAATATGAAACTTTTTTTACGTCTACCTTGTAGAGGAATGAAATATGAAGGATTAATTGCGGAGCTATTTCCGTATACTCATGGAATTGTACTTTTTATACCGGTTAGTAAGTTAGCATTTAATCACTAACATCATAAATCACAAGGTGTAACAGATGGAACTGACAAATTTAATTAAAAACTATAAAATAACTTTCGGCCTAACCAATAGTATAAAAAAAAAAAAATAATGTTTTCATATCATTATAATTTTTAACAACAAAATTATTAAATCGTGGTTTTATGTATTGATTATTACAAAAGTTATTTCATCTTTAAATAATTTAATTTCAAATTTATCAGTCCCTTTATGCTACAACCATTATAGATATAAGGATCGACTATGACGTCTAAATAGGGTGATATTTTTCTGTGTAACAAATTATTATTATTTAATTAATCATATTAATATCTAATAAATTATTATTATGAGTACCTACTACAAATAGTTTATTGATAAAATATTATACAAATCATGTACAAGTATATATTATTATACTAAAGAATTAAATAACTTTCAGATAATGATAATATATTACTCATTAGTAGTACTTAATACTACAATTAAATTATTTATAAATTTAAAATTAGAATTAGGAGAAAAAAAAATACAAATCTATTAATTGTTCTATAGACGAAAATTATAATAATAAAGTAAAATAAATCAATATTTTTTGTTTATAACACTACCACTCATTATTTTTACTTTCTCATAATATCGTAAACAAATAAATTGTTGAAGTTTAAATCAATATAAATTATTCATATTATTTTACATAGAAAAAAAAAACATTTAAGTATTGTGATGGAATTCTATTATTCAAAATTTAGCATGGCCCAAGAGCTACTACACAAAAGACAAGTAATAGACCAGTGAGTATTGCATGGGACGGGTAATCTACCCATTAAAATACTTAAACACACGGTTAGGTGTCACCGACGTCTATCGATCAGAGAAAAAACCATTTGCGTGGTATTAAATGTCCGTTCAAAATAACAATATATTAAAAAATAGATAATAATATCATTTTATAAGAGACGTTTACAGCGCGACAAGGCGTTGCGCTAATAATGATAAAACAATCTTCTTGCGCTCTAAAACAAGCAAACGTCATCGAGCGTGAAACTTTGCACGAGTTGAATATATAACAATAATAATTATTATTATTATTACTATTATTATTATTATGTTATTACGACGCCTCCGCCTGCACGTCCGAAATCGTTGACAATAAAAATGCAAAATACTCGACAGACCTTTTATCGTTGAATTTCTTCTCGTCAGCACAACTCGCATTGAACATTTGCGTGTGTGTTTGGAACGCGCCGAGACAGCATATTGTATAATATAATTCGATATACTATTATGTATTGTAGTGTTTTTTTCCATATCCATTCACAACAACCTATACATACGAAATATTCTCGTAATATATTTAAATACGTAGTGTACCTATGCAATGTGCTAAGCTAGGATTAGAAGCGATAAAATATATTGTGCGTAAATCATCGAGTCACGGCTTAATATAAAAATATTATACACATAAATATAAGTTATATTAATCGTGATGATTTTTTGTTTGTTTTGTTTTCGTTATTCCTGTTGTGTGTCGCTAAAGCTCTGAGGACTTTCGCGATCAGTAAAATATGGTTGCATATAATTATGTATATATATGTGTGTGTGTGTATTTTCACCTGTATATAAATATATTATACACGAATTAAACCTGCACCCGAGCAATGTTATATCAATTTAATTCGATTAAATTACTATATAGACCACATAAATATAAATAATGGGTAATAAAATACGTACCATCGATGTTTGCTGTGTGATTTGGTTACATAGCTTTCAGATGAACGACACCGAAATGATTAAAAAAAAAAAACAGATGTAATCTCATACTACTATTATAATAAATGCCATAAATCATGTATTAACACGCAACATATAACATTGACAATATCTTGTCAACACTCAACAGCTATATATATATATATATATATAAATATTAAATATATATTATTAAGAATGCTGCATTTTTTTTTTTTTTTTTTTTTGTGGACATCGCTGAGGATTTGGGGAAAGCTATAATATATAAAAACTAGATTTTGATGCATATTAAAAAGACTAAATTCATCAAAACCATAAAAAAACATCTTTCATTTGTGTTGCATTCACTGTATTGAATTTAAAAATAAAATTGGAATAGGTTTTCTTTTTATTATACAACGTACTATGATAAAATATAATACCAGGATAAATCTAAATTAATATTTCACAAACACGATGGTTTTTCTATTGTTCCATTTTTTTTCAATATTGTCAAAGAAATAATACAACATGAAAACACAATTGTCAGCAGTGTTATAAACATGTATATATATAAAAATTCTTTTATTTTATAAACAAAACGTTTCTGCGTAAAAATTGATAATATTATCGTATTATACATGAAATAAAATCCACATACATTTCTTGAAAATTATTTTCCTCAATTCTAACTAAATTTCACTCAAAATTACCATAATATTCTAAACAAATAATACCTATATTTTGTTATGTTTAAAAATAATTATAAGCTAAATGTCTAAATAGCAATAATAAATTAAAGATTTTAAACAGTTTCCGTAGAACTAAATTACTTTAAGTGTATGGGTACTGTATAGAATATAACTGGGGCTTATGACTAAAATTATCTTAGTCACTCATCTTGGCCGTTGACTATCCAAAAACTAAAACGATCTTAATCAACATGAAAACATCATAATATTGCATAATGCATCTAGTAGTTGATTCAACCTCTACTAACACCCACCACGTTGTTAAATACCCAATACGATAATATTATTAAACATTCAACTATATAACATTTTAAAAAAAAAAAAATCGTCAATTTGTCGATTATTAATGGTTTTTAAACTTAAAAGAAATAGGTTACGCCTCATATTTATACGATTAAAGCCAACAACTGTTTTATCGAGTGTTGTTTGTTAACTCGAGAGCTTCGTCAACAGATTATCAATGTTTTTATACGAAATAAAATAAAACATTCACAAACGGCAAGTGAGTATATAGGTACTATAGGTACCACTTGTAATTGTTGTGTTACAACACAAAACCCGTCAAAGGCACAAAAAATCAATCGAACCTCTCTCCGTTATATATTTCAGTGACGTGTTAAAGTTCAGGATACAAAGGCGCCAAGTTATCAAAAAAACATCGGGCACTCAGTAGCCTATTATAATAGATACATATTTTAGAACACGTAAAATTATCTCCCATATATTTGGTTTCAAATTGATTGTGATGGTATTTATATAAGTATTATATTATTATCTTTAAATAATTAATTTGTCGATATCTAACAATTATAACAATATTACAATAATAATGTTATCAACCAAAAATAATTAATTTTATTATAAGGTATAGTGCTTAATCATCATATTATACTAGGCCGCCATTATATATTTCAATTTTAAAATTCAATTATTATTGAAAAGTTAATAATTTTATTTCCGAAAGATTGAATTTCAAAAAACGTTGATAAAAATAAAAAATATTGATTCTTTTTTAATTACAATATGTGTTAGTACTTAGTCAATATGATTTCACCTGATAGCCTATTAATTTTCTAGTCTTATAGTTGAAACCATAATCAATTGAATACGCATTATATGCGTATAATATTATATAGTGCATCATATAACAATTTTGGCAAAATGTAAGAATAATAACTACGTAGGCCATGGAAATAAAATAAACATATAAAATAGACATATAAAGTAAATATACTACTTATAAATGTACTACAAAACTAATAAGACATGCACTCCACCTGCGTCAAAATTAGACTGTTAAATTACAAGATTAAAAATATATTATATTTGCGTTCTAACGATATGTCGATATTGTCATAGATTAAATATACTATGATATTATCAATTTGCAATATGAACATAACTCAGTAGTCTTTTGTTAATTGAGTATGTATCTACTGTTGTCTATTCATCATTTATTTATATGTATTTTGATAAACAACAGAATTACTTCGTGGACTACAATTTGTTGTGTTAAATATAAATTTGCCGTTTACGTGCGCCGAAAACAAAAACATTTTAATGTCTTTCTCGTTCATTTTTGTTTTTCATATCTGATTAATGTTTTTACGCACTTTTATAATTCTAGATTTTGGTTTTTTTTTTATCGACCACCTCGCGTCGTGTACAACTGCTAGAGAGGTAATTACGCTCCTCGGGTACCTCACCCCCAGACTTCTATGTGAAATATCTCACAAAAACCTTTTTTATGATTATTTATTATTTCGCGTTCTTCAAAATTATCTAAATAACTCTTGCGAAGAAATTTCACTACCTAGTTACTATTAATATTAATACTTTAGTAATTACTTTGACAATTTATTTTCATAATGGGCTTGTACATAAACTCGCTTTATTTTACTTCAATCATTAACTTTGATGGATAAATCGATATTTATACTAATCTATACAACTTATACATTCCAACATATTTTCTCTACCATGTTTTGTAATTTAAAGATAATATTATTAAAAAAATTAAAATTTTTGTAAAATTAATATTATAATATAATAAATATATATATATATTTATATATGTGCATAAAATAAAAAGTTCTATGTAATAATCTCAGCGCAAACAGACGCTAATGATAATATTTCGCGCTATAATTAGGAATTTACCATTAGATGTACTCTTGTCGGTTCAGGAATGGCCAGTTTTTGAAAAATCTATTATAATTAGATCAACTTTATATTTCATTTGATAGGTACTAATACTTTATGTAATTATCTTTATTCTGGGTGGTCTGTTACAATATACGTAAACTATTGAATTGAACTACAATATTAAATTAAAATTCTTTTGTTGCTTTATTAAAACTAAATTAATAATTCAGATACAACTTACGTAACTCAAATAGATTAAATAATTATAATTAATACTAAATGGTGAAATATCCAAAGTAATTTATTTTTAATGACAATAGATATTTTAAAGAAATATATGATTGTGATTTTTTTTTATAACTAATATATATATTATGACATTTTAGGGTTACAAAATGACATTTTCATCGTTCTTCGTATTGTTAATAAATTAATTCTTTTCAAAAGTCAGGTTTTTTTAATATAATGACATCTCTAAGAATGAAACGATAAATCTCATAATTTAATACGGGAGACTTTACGGAAATGGCCAATTGCGATACCATTGCCAAAAAACCCAAAAGTAATAGGACCATGTTGAGACAACATATCTTACGAATTCTGAAAAATAAATCTATTGAACTGGCATTCTCACCTCCTTTTCTTTCTGATTGTGTTACTCTCTAGAAATCGATCGTGTAGCCAAACTTCAACAACCTCTTTTAAAACTTAGTTAAAAACAAAGTCTCAGGAGAAAAGTTTTACGTTATTTTTCCCTTCCTTACACACACCCATCGTAAAGGATGGTTCGATAACGCGACAAACATTTTCAAAATGAAAAAGTAACCCCTTAATACACGTCATGTTATAAGAAAAAGTTCGTACTCGAATTTGTTCGAGTCTTTCACACACGTGCTGAAAAACACTGCCGATTTATAGACAATTCACCGACAAGTATTGAAACACATTTAGAAATTCCATTTTATCAAAAACGTCTTGTTTATTGCTCATTCCACTTTTCTATAACATATACAATCTATACTAAATTCTTATAAATATTTGATTTAACGTACAAATAAGTAATGATCTTCCTACAATCTACATAGTACATAGTGCGTATATTAAAATATAATAAATGGTCGAAAAGTCTTTGTTCCGTAGAATTTATTTACTGTAAAATGGTATGAAGTTAGAAAGTAAGGACAAAAGTTTATCGATCTAAGACATCTATGCCGACTCTTTAATAACTTCCGTCCAATTTCAGCGTGATGTTGACCTGCCCAAAGTTATTGCAGGACTCCTTTTGTTAAAGACCGGAACCACTTTGGCGAACTTCGGCACTCGGGGGAATAGCCGACCCTAGAACACAACAATATTGATGACACCAAGTGTGCTCATTCATCGAGGACAGAATTATAGACCTATGAAATAGTGCTGCTAAAACTTGTCTATATATCCAGTGACAATTTTAAATTATCTTTCCCGTTTATCTATATAAGGTTCATATCTAAATTTAATGCGCAGACTCCATCTATGCATTAATGCAAACATAGTTCTGTATTTTCAGATTAACTCTACTTGCGGTCCTTAAATCCAACGTGGTATTTTCTATTGACCAATTGAAATTCTGTTATCGTATTCCACAGCAAAATTTGAGAATAAAAGACGGATTTTCTATAATCTCTCAGCACTGTGATCCTATTGTTTAAAATACCTATAAATGACAAGAATACTGTTCTTTACTGTATACATTTCAAGAATACTATGATCCATATTTAACTAAATACCAATGGCATGCAAGTGAGGTGTATCAAACAATATTTTGTATTTTATATATTACATTTTTATTAGGCAAATTTTTGAAATTAACTTAAATAAAATCTCTTGTTCTGAGAATTACTTTTTTATTAATTTCCGAGTGGCAAAAAGTTTATAATGTCAAAATGCGTAGAAACAAAAATGTAATTAAAGAAAAAGTAGAAAAAAGTTTTTCTTTAAAACTCTGTTCAAGCACATTTTATAACAGCTGGTATTAAATAAATGCACTTTAACGCTTGTATTTCTTAAAAGACAATCAATTTCGTAAGACGCTCATCTAAATATATTAAATACATTTTTATAATATAACAATCATTTGATACTAATTAATTGTGCAGGCATTCTTCCGAAATTTAAAACAACTCATTATTTTAGTTATTTAAAACCAGTATTTACTATAATATTTTAATTGATAGTCTTTGATAAAATATAATACCCTAAATAAAATGTATAATATAAATTAATCGAATATATTAAGCAATTATTAAAAATGCAATATCATAATATTATCACTTGATTGGTCAAATGATATTGCACATTACACAAAGTAAAACTTTCCAAAGCGAAATATTTTTGTAGACTTATAATTATTATTTTTATAAACAGAGAACCCGTTAGTGTGGAAGTAAAAATATTTATCGTCCGTGAACTACAAAGCATCGTATAACAGTGCATCATATAATATGTATTTACTGTAAAAATGTACACAAAGAGAACATAATTTCAAGTAGATGAAAAGAATATGACTGAACGGGGGTGCATTGAAACGACTGGTGCGAAGGCAATTTCCCCTTGGGCTGTTAAGAGTTTTTTTATATAACTAGTGTTATTAACTCCGTTACATATTATAATATAATCATGGCACTGGTTTTTGTGTTATTAGCTTGCTAAAACGTATATAATTTTAATGTCTGATTTTTTTTTTTTATTCTGGACCGTCTTTATCAATTAATTACAATTTAATTCGGTTTGTTATTCATGTACGTATTATATCGAAGCACAACCAATATTTTATAGTGATTAAAACAAACCGTGTGTAATACGGGATGCAATGTATAATGATTAAAAAATGTAAAGTGTCCGTTATAAATAAATTAGTTATCTCAATACCACTCATGTGATATGGTAAATTCTGAACAACATTAATCTACATACACTGTTTAAATAATACATAATATACCGATTTACATAATCAAGCATAATTAGAAAAAAAATCACTCCGATTAGCGATCCCTAATTATTGAGCACTTATTTCGCTTAACTTGCATATTAAAATATCATCTCTATTGTTCTCTGGTAAAATCAATTTTGGTGAGTGGCTTAATCTAAAAGACACTAACAGATTTATTTAAAAAACTCGAATATCTTCTTCAAGACTATTATACCCAGAGAGATATTTAGGGGGTCAGGGTGGGCTTGGGCCCCGGGTGGTAAATTTTGAATTTTGCAGAGCATTTTTTTATAATACGGTACCTAGGTCCTGGATACCTGGGACTCAAACTTCCTAAATACGTCTCTGCTATTACCTTTAATCACATTCATCTAGAACCGCGATACGCGGATACGTGTAATAGAATATTTTTTTAAACTGATAGCCCAGACTTTTTTGTGAAAATCAATTTTAGAGTTCTTCAGAACTCTTCCCGTTCATCAAACATTAACTCATAATTTTCTATTTATTAATTAATTAATTATTTTTTTTTTTTTTTTTTGCAAAATGTGTATAATATCGTCGCAGAGGATATAAATATCAAATAGTCAGGTGACTGTAAAACACATAATTATATTACCGCAATATGTGTATACTGTATAGTGATATAATACTATTATTCTACGCTATTATGACGCCGGCCAGTGAGCATAATGCTATTTGTATGGTTTAATTTACATTTGATAAACACGTGCGCGAGAACGGTCTCATGAAATGAAAATGACGTTTAATGTAAACTGAAATTTCTCAAGAGACCTTACGCGATGGCATACAATATACAATATAGAATACGTGTGTAGGACGTAAGTATTATACGGTATGGGCAAGAAAAAAAAAATCGAACAACCATATAAATATTCCCTAACAATCGTCTCCCGGGACAGAAATCTAATCCATTTTTCCTCTAACCTAAAACTAATTTCCTATACACTATTACTGCAGTAAATAAATATATATATATTATATAAAATACCTTACAACGCGCGTAGGTATACGTATATGTGGATCAAAATTAAATTAAAAAAGAAGAACGTCCGCCAGCGCACCATCATTATTCTCGTGCCGTACAACAGCTGAGATAAAAATAAATATATACCATAGGAAGACATATTATATTGTATCATATTATTATATTTACACTCATATGCATGCACACACGAAATACGCGTACGTATTGGTTTATTGCAAGCTGTATATACTCCTATTGACTGTTAAATTGGAAATTTCACACGGATAGTATAACCAAAAAGTGTGATTGTAAAATAAAAATATCATTATTACGTACGTGGATTCGTATGCGAGGAGAATCGCGTACCTGGAAATCACAGCCCCCGTACGAACAGCGCAGTCGAATAGTAATGCATGGTAATAATAATGATGCGTATTAGGTATACATATTTTTTTACTTTCTATTGTGAAATCCTCGTAAAATTTAACGGCTATAAATTTGATCTGTATTCAATTTACATGATACAGCTATTCTCAACGCGGTAGGTGCGGTGATTAAATTTCACTTTAGCAATTTATCAGAATCTATTTTTTAATATCATTATTTATTATTTTTTTGTTATCATATAATTTATCTTAACAAGGGCGATTACTTAAAAAAAAATATATATATTTTTTTTTTTCTAAAACGTAAAGAACTAATCCTCTTTACGACCGTTGGATTTATAGCATCAAAAGGAGTGTGTTTTGGGTCGTTGAATTAAATTACTGGAAAACACCGGAAGATGAAATTAAATATAAAAGAAGAAAATAACATTTCCCCTAGACCGGTGAACTAAATTATTCGATGGAAAAACAAATTTAAAAAAAAAGAGCAATACGATAAGATGTCCTCTAAGTTTCCAATTAGCTTAAAAACAGACGAATATATTTAGTCAGAGGCAGTAGAAAAAATAATAAGAAACAAATGACAACATTGCATAGTAATTTATACTTTGTTGTTTTATATTATTATAAAATAAATAAAAGAATACTGACAAGTGAATATTATATTCTTTTTAGTCTTTACTGTGCATATAGTCTTGAATCTCTTATACAATATTGATTTTGCGAGAAAATAAAATTTATATTAAGAACAAATAATATCGTGATTGTGTGAGTGTTTTTAAATTTTAAATCATTGCTTCTTAAGATCGAAAATGGTTATTAGCACACCAGTTTACCCAAAATTGTTAACAGTATCACACTATCACCTTAATTTTGTGGTTATTCGTTATTTCTTTAAATTATAAAAATTATTATAATAACCAAGAATTTCGTAAGATTTACATCTTCGTTTCTATTCGGGTTTTTCCTGTATGTGGAGTTTTAGAACTTTTCAATGATCCAAAAATAATTTAACGAAAATAAATATACAAACAAAATACACATCGCTGTAAAACCAATATAATTCTATCACCCAGTTCTAAACTTAAGAGTATGCTTTTGTGTTTATGTGTGCATACATATTATATATTTATTTATTAAGATAATAAAACGGAGAAAATATGGTAGTAGTGATATACGCGTGTATATTGAACAATACGTAACGGACAAACGCATGGCAATCAGCCAGTTTTTGAGAGCACTCGTGTTCGGTGTTATTGCGGAGACAACGAAAGAAAATACGCATTACAATTGAATATGAATTTTCTGTTTGCCTTTTTACTTTTCTTTGTCGTTTTTCTTATCAATTCGTCGACAATTCTCTGTTTGGAGCATAAATGGAGATTCTGGTAAATAATAGAAAAGGCTCAAAATAAATATTCGATAACATACAAGTCCGAGGAGGCAAACCTCTACATTCCTAAAATAAATCTAATAATTGATTAAAACTATAATTAATAAATTTAATCATAAAAACTAAGAATATTTTATATATTATTTATTATTAAGCATAATTATAATAAAATATACTTAATAGTTTATGATTATATATATATTTTAATGAAAAAGTTATTGTTTTATTAATAACTAGACCAGTCTCTCTGACATTTGAATTTCGTCAAAACTATATTAAAACATATTATAAACGAGCACTGCGAATCATTTATTATTATTATTATTATTATTATTATTACGTGTTGAACATCGCACACCACTAGATTTATCACTATAAATATTGTATTAACGCACGGGGTTACTAGGTTTCATGTTCTATTAGAATATCGTATAAGACTTATGAGCGTATCGTATAATATTATAAATAAAATATATGTATTAAATGCATATAAAACGCGTACGGCGTACGTAGTTATAAAACATACACTGCACCCTTTGCAAACGCCACGTCCACCGCCATTCTAAACGTATACTATTAAGCTTTAACGACCAGCGTTACAATATTATTGTATAGTGTACGCGTCATTATAGTTGAAATAGGATGTTATTATGTATAATAGCACGATGAACATGCAATTTTGAATAATAAATTACAAACTCGATATTACGGTCATTTACCGCGGAAATTTGTCTTGAGTATTTAACCTAATATTATACTTATTACTAGTATTATAGGCGGGTGAAGGTGATAAGTTATAAATTATGATATAGAAATCTAAATCAAATATTTTCGACCCTGTACCTGCCTATTAGGACGAAATCTATTAGTGCAGGATGGTATTTTAGCCGTTATTAATTTGTTTGTCGTATATTTATCATATAATTCATAAACACATTTAAGTTACTTATGTGTATAATTTAATATATTTCAACATTGAACATATATAACGTAAAATATACGTCGTATTAAATTACTCGTACTTTTAGTCTTTTTTTTTCTTACATTGTATCCATTAGCCTACCTTACCTAATGTGTCTAAAGTATATCGTGTAGAGCACTATCCACATTATTATCTTAAACAATATTTTAATTGTTGTCATTATTTATTCATAATATTAAACGAAGAATTTTTCAATTATCTTAACTCACTTCTGAATTGAACATTAAAAAAAATTAGGTCACACGCCGTGTCATTATCACACCGCATTAACCTGCACGGATGGTGTATATAATACGTTGTTTGCGTATATTATTAACCTTGGTAGTTAAATAATTTTACTAAAAAATTTAAATATGCAGATAGATACATAGGTTTAGGTATAGGCAAATGTATTTTAACTCCTACTTACTATCTAATAGCTTTTTATAATAATTGTTTTTCTTTTTTTTTAATAATAATTTAAATGTGTATACAAATTATTAAGTACTTTGCTTAATATAAAAATAAATTAACGCACCGTTTAAGAAAATCATAATACTATTATAGTGGTTTGTATGAAAATTTTTTATTTCAATTCTTTTCTAGTTAATATTTTCATTTAAATAAATTTTTATGTCACATAAAAATTAAACAATATTTTCAAAATTATAACTCTATAAACATTCAGATAAAATAACATAACAAATAAACCTACATTTTAAGTTAAAATATAAAATTAAATAAAAAAACTTTTGCATTATCATTTATTCTATTAGTTTAAATTCATAAAACATTTCGCTTTACGTATGTGTATGATGATTAACGATATAACGTTTCAAAATTATTTACAAGAAAAATTATAATAAATTAATTTAACATTTTTTTTTTATACATTTACGTAAAAAGCTTTTTTCATTTAAAACAAAAACGAGTTAATTTTAATAGATACATTCGCTTAAATAAATATTTATATTATTTATATTTATCTATTTATTTTCATATTTGTATATATAACTCAATATTTATAAAAGGTTTTATTCATTTGTTATATTCTTTTTGTAAATCATAATATTTGGGGTGTTTTACCATAACGATGCCGATAACTAAAATAAACGTTGCATGATCGAAAAAAAATGTAATGAAATCCATGTTGGTTTCAGAATCGTATATCGTGCAACCAATAAAGTCTCCTTTCATAACATTCCATCCTCCTCCTCTAATACGGAAGCTACTTCGCGTTTACCTACTTTCATAGCATACACTGTATAGTATATGTTAATCTAACAAAGAGTTATTTTCATAACAACGGTCATAAATAACAACTCCTCCCGAACACAATAATTATGGAATTTTCGTCTTTCCCGTGTAACGTATTATTATACGTATGGGTATATCGCCATATCAGACCCATTACGAACGACCGAATTCTTACAAAACTCCTCCAAACGCGGCTATAGTGCAGATAGTAATGATTGTCTATAAAAATTTCATTATATATGTGAGGCGAACACTGAAGAGTTTCGATTTTTATCGGAGGTAGTAAAAACTTTTTTTATACACTTCTTTGACATTGCAGCAACTAGGTACTTATTGTAGACAGAACCGTTCACACATACACGCTAAATAGGCGGCGAAGAGGCAGTGGCCGTGGTATAGCGTGTGGGAAAAATACAAGTTGGCGAGACGACCGGAAACCCCTTAAAGGCTTTTGAGGTTTTACGTTTTAAAGGGCACAGATGAGAGAGAATAACAGAAATCATATATAGTGTATAGGACAAAGAAGCAGAATACCGTATCGTGGTCTGCTGCTATAACTACACAGCCGTCGATCACAGAATACAACTCACACGCGGTAGTGCATCTCTTACATAGTTATATTATATGTAGTAGCGCAAGTAGGCGAAATCCTAAGGAGGTGCTTCAGTCCCCTGTAGATATTTTATATAAGTATAACCATAGTATAATCCTGTGGGAGAAATGTATTAAGTTTAAGTATATATATAAATATATGTGGCGTATATCACGACTCGTGTATTGTTTGAAGAAGCTTATTAAGATTTTGGGGGTTTATCCCCCCCCAAGCACCCCCACCCAAAACACCACTACAAATATTTTTTCCCCTGCTTTGGTATACTGCCAGTTTACATATCACTACTGGTATACATATTATACGTATTATTCGTATAATACACCAACGTATGCGAAGCAATCAGCTATAAGTGTGCGTATCGGTTACTCGCATTCCACCTGAGCGCACACGTACCGCAATTACCCCCCCCCCCCCACACACACACACAACACACTCATCAAATACAGCGAGGATACACGTTATTTTGCGGTAATTAAATTCCACGAATTTCTCTCCTTTACCACCTTTCGCCCTTCATCAGACTCTCGTCGAACCGATCCCGACGGTCGTCTTGTCGTCGTTGTATAGCGAGTTCTTGACGTTTGAAAAATACAATCTGTATATCTATGTATATCTATCCCCCTTCCCATCTCTAGCCATCAGCCATTCATGGGAAAATTGAATTTCACGCATATCCTACAAGCGACCGTCCTCCGCCAAAGGGTTAAACGGGCGTAGAGATTATGCAGGTGGTGCGCAGGTTTACAACGTTGATTTCAATTTAATTAACGACTTATTAACGACCGTATCGACACGCGCTCGCCCAACACACGGCACATATAATATAATATAGGTATATACATTGCACCGACGATGTAGTAGTGCTCTATTATATAATTGTATATATTATAAACTCAACGAAGGCGAGATTACTGTATTCAAATCATAGACATTTACGTTTATATATAATATCATAATATATATTTATTATATACGAGCACGCGTGTTTTTACTGAAGACTGGGTGAACGGGTGGGTGGGTGTAAGCCATGTGAATATATAGGACAGGGCGCGTTAGACACTTTTCCGGGGGGAATATATACATATAGGGATGCGTATGGCACGTCGACCGTTATTGGTACTTGAAAGGATGAGAGGGTGTCGTCGTCGATGAAATCGATTTCAATGTACACATATATCACGGACGTATATGCCTATTGCCTGCCCTACATAATATATATACCACCCGCTGCCGGTGAGATTTGTGTTATCTATTTTGCGTTTGTATATATATTTTTTTTTAAGTAAAAGAGGGAAAAAACAAAAAAAAACGTAATCCGAATGACGGACGACTATCCAGCAATATCGGGCTGGCCGTAAATGGCAGGTACCTACACAGTGAATGAATTAATCGAATGGCTCCTACTGCTACCACCGCTATTTATTTTTTTCAGTCTGCCTAAATCGACTCGTTACCTTTTTTTCTGTTTTCCACTCCTATTGAATTGTAGCAAAAAAACTACGAACATCATGAGTGCCGCAGATAAAAATAGACCTATCCTAAGAGATTATGTTGTTAAGCTGAGCACGCCTGTGGAGAAAATCTATTTCTTCTATGAGTAACACTATATCTTATGATATTATATAATATTATTCCATCAAATTATTTTTGAATTAAGATTATTGCAATTTCTTTTTATCAACGTTTTTGTTCGAGCACAATCGATAGTTTCTTGTAAAATTAAAATAAATAATTCATTCTGTGTATCGCAATTTTTTTTTTAAACTCTATTTTAAGTGGATGGTACATATTTTTGGAATAAAAAATTAGCATAATTTTAGACAGCTTTTTAACAGATAAAGTACTTGATAGTACCTAAATTAAGTGATGATTTCTTTTCTAATACCCTCTGAATTTCTGTAAAAAGTATTCTATCAAGAAATATGTGAACAATGAAATTTGCTTATAAGTTATAACATAGTATTTACCTTTTTTGGCTAATAGATTTTTTATTTTGTCAGTATTTGTTGCATTTAAATTTTAGATTAGAGCATACTACTATTATTTGTCATTTTCTATTTATTTTATTCCAAATTAAGTTCCTCTTTTATTTAAAAAAAACATGTGAAGTAGTAACAAAATTAATTGACGAGGCATTTTGTATAATTTTTGTATATTTTATCACGCTATATGTAAAACATTTTTTATAAAAAATGAGCAATGAGTGGATTTCTCCATAATACATTGTTATATTGTCTCTATAACAATATTCTTTAATACATTTTTTCAATATATATTAATTCTATATCTTTTTAAAATCCTTTTTCTGTTTACTCATTATAAACTCATATTTATTTTTTTTAATTTTTATAGCTCAACTATAGTTAGTTTTTATAAATATGCCGAAAATTATAATCATAAATAATGAAACTAGACACTAATTAGCTGTAAAATGAATAGTTTTACATATAATTTATGATTAAAAAGTGAAATAATTTATTATTCATAAAATTGTGTTTCATACAAAGAGAATCTAATTACTTGACAACAGCAATTGAGTATTGAATTTAATTGACAATTAAAATTTTATCAAGTAACCGCTCTTAGCTTCAGATCAGAATATTGACCGTGCTTATATTTTGACAAACAATTAATTAAAACTTACTTCTCTAGAAACTTTTAGAAAAATAACATAATCAAATCTTCGGAATACTTAATCGTCATGAACTTTAGAAATAAGTTTTCAATGAATAGTTCTATACATCAAGAAAAGCTTAATCAATTTTTGGCTGAAGTTTTTCTTTATAAATATGCATAATTTAAAAGCCACTTTTAACTTTTTTTATCGTACGTAAAACTTAATGTTTGTCGCAGTAGTGTTTTCAAAACGTCCATTCCAGACTACCCTACATTTCTTTAAATATACGTAAAAGTGTTTGCAGTCATATTATATTTTAAAATTATTTCAATATTTTGTTTACTTATATATTTTTTTTTCTTTTTGCTAGAACGGAATGTTTCCCAAAGAAAACATTGCAACAGACATATTTAAAATTATAAAAATGTAGTACACACAAATAAAAACTCTAAAAAACTATGTCCGACTGAAAACTAAAGTGATTATATTTTTTATGGGTATCAATGGATTTAAACAGAGTATTATAAATTAAAAGGTTTTTCTGATATTTCGAAATGATTATAATGGCCAAACTACGCGAAATTGCCGTGAAAACCACAACCATAAACATTTTCGTTATCGTAGATAATACTTATATAATATCCACCGCAATAGTACAGAGCTAATAGTAGAAAGAAACGACCAACTACTCATGTTTATATATAAATGAAACTTTTTTCCCCTCACAAGAAAATTCCATGTAATTGTAATTCTGCTTTCTTCTTAGATGCCCAACGATTGAATAGGATCATAAGTTATGTCAATCGATCGGTAGACGAGGCTTTTACATTTTTTAAAAGTTCTGTTAAAAACACTGAATCGCAGTAAAAAAAAATTAAAGGAAAAATCAATGAAGAAGAATACAATGTGAGGATACTATACCAAAAACGGAACTATTATGCCAGTTAACCTTAATTCAGTATAATCCATAATTTTTAATAAATTAATTTCAAACTCAAATAATAATCGGTTTAAAATGTGTTATAGTTAGTTATAGAATAGTTGACTGATTCCAGTAATTTGTTTCCGAAATCAATTTCTAATACCTAGTTAATTAGTTTAAAATTATACTAATCTATTTTATGTATATATCTGAATCAGACTACAAAAAACATAATAATAGTTTTACATTTTTAATGCGATTTTTTACAAAGATGTAGAGAAGTGGTTTTTTTCTTTTTTTTGTTAATATGATAATAACGTATACAAGAAACGACAACAATAATCCATATGTTACCTAAACGAATTACTTTCGTAATACATAATAAACAATGTATATTCTCCCCACTACCCCCACCCTCACCGTTTTAAATGGGCTAGATAAATTCATATAGTTTAGTGAAGGTGGAATGTACTTTCATTTGCGTTATTCGCATCGAGCTCGGGCAACGGATATAAATTATGAACAAATATAAAATACTCCACCTTTACAATTTTTCACTTCTCCCCCCTTAACAATACCCCTGTGTGCTATTTACGTGAGGCCGTTTTTTTTTTTTTTTGTAGGACATATATAAACACCGCGTATTTTGGTAGACATAATTGATTGTTTTTAATTGAGTCGACTGTACATAATACGTGGTCCTGGGAATTCCCCCGTAACCGGTGGATTCGGTTATATTAAAATAAAAAAATATATATAATAATAAAAATTGGTCCTTTATTTATAAATCTCTCCAGTAATCCCTTGGCTTTGGAAACATTCTGTCCATCTTCTTTATCACAGAAGGATAATTCATCAAAAATAAAATAAACACTCACACACTCAAATATACACCGAGTTAGAAAGAGTGAGTGAACCGATAAAAACCACGCTTATACACCTGAAACAAAAACGAGCTTATCTTAAGCATGAGAGGCGTGAAGCAAGATTGGTGGCAGTGGTCGTGCTACAGCACTACAGGTGATGAGGGTGGATAAGGCAGGGGGCAGAGAGGGTTTTGCCGCTACCGGTAGATGGATGTGACTAGGGAATAATAAATGGAAATTGTGTATATATATGTTTCTAACGGTGGCGGTGGTGGCAGCCATTGTTTGGCTTTTAATTGGGTTTCAACGTTGGGCCAGCGCAATAAATCTGGAAGAGTTACTACGAGGGAAGTTTATGTGAGCAACGGTTTTGTAGCACAATATAAAATATTAAGCCATATATACCTATAATACAAGCTCGACATTCCGAGAAGAAATTGTAATCTTCGGCTAAATTTACGTGTGGCAGTCACGTTTTTTCACTCCTATTCCACATAACACCTATATCATATATATATATATATTACTAATAAATATATATACGGAGTTGTTATTATTCAATGCGACTGCACGTAAGTCTGGTCAGTGTTACGGTGCAGGCGGTGGCCGTGTTTCTTTTTCTTTTTTTTTTTGGTTCCTTATCGACTTTGTACCTACCTATAACGAATACACCTGTGGTGGTCCAATGACGTGGCTTAGGCGACAGAATAAAACACGTCCTTAAACGCGTGTAGAGGTTACATGAAACAGTAACATTGAACTTAATGTATTATTATAAACCTCATTAGGACCTTGTGTTGAATGAGCTGTAGCCACCGTGGTATGTTCTTTCTTTTTTTTATCATGACCAAATGCGTGTGATGAACATGTTATATTATTGTTTATGCAAATTTATTCACACAAATAAATAGGAAGACTTTATGCGGTTACTTCTCGTGTCGAAAATAATAAGACGATATCGAAAATAAACGCATAATAATATGCTCGACGTAAGTACATATATATTATAATATCATTTCGATACCAACTACGGTAGGAATAAATGAAATTCGATTAGGTATACACAAAAGAGTTTCGTTGGCATTATCGACGTTATTGATTTTATAAATATTTCCTATCCCTATTCCCTATATCAGGCAATTCCTAATACTTTTATGAAAAAAAATAATGAATACAAAGGTAGAAGAATACAGATGAATATTAAAGGACTTTTTAATAAATTATACTCAAATATCAATGTTACATTTAATTTATGACTTCTTACGAATAATAAATTATATAATACGAGAAAAAATGTATCGATCGCATGGTTATGTACCTACATATTATTTACGTAGATAATTTATTTCTGACTCATGCCCGTGTAAAATAAATTATTAAATGTTAAATAATAATAATAATAATATCATTATTTTATGTATCTGTGTATATTGAACATTTAAAATTTAAAAATTATAATATTATATTATTATAATAAAGGTAATATGTATATAAATGATTTATATCATGGATTTAAATATTTTGTAATTATTTTAGAATAAAAGTGTGAAAAAAACATGATTGCTTAGAACTATGAATTTAACTTTTATATGTTACATGTTATAAAAAAAATGATAAAGATATTATGTTACATAGAGTAATATATTATACATCATGATTTAATAAAACACGTAAATTTTTGATACATTTTCTAAATGCCCTCCCTTGTTAGATTGACAATAAAATCAAATATTAATTTATAATTCACGGATTATGAACTCTTGACTACGAATATAATAATTATTATCTGAAAATGCAATGAACAATCCATAATTATAACTATAATTATAATAATATTATTGATGTTATCGTTAGATGTTAACTCGTTTGATTAAACTTTTTTTTTCAACGAAACAGATAAATAAACTACGAATATATTATTGTAGAAAATTTGTGTACATAATATATATATATATACATAGAGAGAGAGAGAAAGTTTAATTCAGTTAGGTAGTAGAAACAAAGTCGTTTTTGTCATAAAACAACAAGCAATTTGAACACCAATTACACAACAATTGCTTTTGGCGAACGAAACAGAATAATACAGTTTGCGAATCATTTTCCAATTTTCTCTTTTAATTAACCATCATAATTCAATTCCGCGATGATTTTACGAGCTCATACCTCTCATATTTTTTAACAAATGACACGTTTAAATAAATGAAAAAGTAAAATTAATTATTCGAAATTAAATTATAAAATAAAAAAAATCGTTAACGAATCTGTGACAGTTGAGCGAATTCGTTTAGGAGAATTAATATTCCTATTTACATGTATTTAAGAAGTGTAATATATATTATTTGAATCCAAATAAACGTACAAAATCGAAATAATCAAGGGAAATTAGCAAAAAAGTATAAATTTAGTATCAAACATCCGTTCACGTTTATGTTCGCGACACAAAAAAAATAAACGCAATTAACGTACCCCATTCAATTGGTCCGTGTGATAATCTTTTATTGTTTGTTTTTATCACTTCGCGTATTTCTTGTTCGTATGTATATATGTATATATGTATGCATATATGTATATGTATGCGTGTATTATTAACGTACCATGTCCGTTTAACGAATCGCGGCAATCATAATACACGCGTACTCGTTCAAAAACGCTTTTGTCAGTTCCGGCCATAGAAATGGAAAAAAAATAATATGTTATATACCTATGCGTCTACAGTTATTGTAGTTCAGCGATTTTACACAAACGGTCGTATAGATTCCGCGTAAACCGACATAATATACCTGCCTCAACGATGTCGAGCTTTGTAGAGATGACCGTAAACCCTCCTGCGACGGTGTGCGGCGTATACATTAAGCCACACTCGCGATCGCGTTTTATCCGCAGTTATTGTCACAGCTGGTTATTATCCCGAGGACGGTGCATAATTATTGCGATTGTCTCGTTTCTAAAGCTCGATGCTGCAAGAGTGCTAAACAATCGTCTTATATAGTTATATATGATATAGCTCGCGGGGATCGGAAGAACGGGCACGCGTAAAAAAATCGATAAGAAACGTGTTGTATATACGATTGGACCGCTATTAATACGAGTTTAATACCAAACTAACGTCAATGTAAAACTTTACCACACACGTAATTATTATTATACAAAACGTGCGTACGAGTGTGTGTGTGTGTGTGTGTGTGTGTGTGTATGTGTTAGAGTATTGTTCCGGAGTGGTAGCGGCGTGTGGTTGTATGTGTGTGTCTGGCATTATTTTGCGCTGGGCGACCGTCGTTGTCTGAGCAAAGCGCCGCTCGCTATTGATTTCCTTCGGGCGGCGGCGGCGGCGGCGGCGGCGGCGGCGGTTGAGGCGAAATTACCCGGTCTCCCGTCGTTATTGTACGACACGATGTTATATACAACAAAACGGACGCGATAAACGACGACGAGCCAAGCTTGGCCGGGTAAAGAGTGGCTAGATCTCGGAATACCTACATATATAATATATATATATAGCGTGTATATTTATTTGTGTGTGTGTACGTATGTGTATATATATATATATGTGTGTGTGTGTGTGTGTGTGTGTGATCTAGGGGTAGACGTGACACGGGGGTGACTAAGGTCGGAGATAATATATTATATAACGCGTATAAAACAACGACAGGGGACAACGATGTAGCGCACGCATATACGGCGTAATGATATGTATATATGTATATATGTATATCATTATGGTATAGTCGCATGCATGCATGCGTGTGTGCGTGCGTGTACGATAATTATACCATCACTGCCGACGTACGTTGCAATCGAGCAGATCCGAATGATACTATAATAATTATAATTATTATTATTTTCATTTTTATTATCATCATCATTATTATTATTATTATTATAAGCGATATGCGTGACAATAATATGCATAGAAAACAAGAAAATAACTTCGATACGCAAACGTCCGGGAGCACGTCTTGGTGATTATTATTTTGCTCCTATCGTTCCGTCATCAATATACACGCGCCGTCGACATCTCGAATAATACTTCATACTCGTCCCTCATTACAGTATAATAACAGGTTTTTACGGTATGTAAATATAATTAATTACAATAGTTCGTAGTTATTTTTAAGGGGAAATTGTTTCAGAAATTTTACATGAATAAAAAATCTGGACCCTTGAGAATCGACACCAATAATATTGTGGGCAGTAGTTTTTATACGTATACTCCAAAATACATTGAGCTGCGTTATACGAATAAACGGCGTCAATGTTATTACCCATTAGAGTACTGTTGTACTAACACAATTAATAAAAAATTTTCTACACGATTTCTCGTTCTTTCGAAAATAACACGCGATAAAATAATTCATATTCACTATTACCGCCGACAGGCGATCGATATAAAACGTGAAATAAGATTGACTAACATTGTGAAATTGACATTGCATATACTTTTAACTAAAAACTGCATAACCACTAATATCTCACTAATAAGGTTGTTATTACCATGGCGAAGTGGTCATAAAAAATATTACTTGCAGAAGAGTTGATATAAAAACAGCACGATCGATAAAATGTGTATCGTAATAATCAATGGCCACTTTGTTATTATAATATTATATTATGTGGTATACACTATACAGTATCTTATGGACTATGGTATTGTTCGTTACTGTTTCGAAAAAATTGAATCTTGATAAAAAGAAAACACACGTATTGGACGAACTGTTTTTTATACACATATTATAGATTTCAAAACTTCGCAGCGCTCTTGTTAAAAAAATGTGTAAATCAAATTAAACTATGTACTCGAAATCTTTTAAAACTATTCTAGTGGAAGTTACTTTTTTTCTTTTTAATTTTGTTCAATAGATTCAGTCTTTTTATTTCGATTATGACGATCGTTTATAATTCAATAAATAAATAGTTTCAATAAAAATAGCTTAACTAAACATTCTTTAATTTTAAAAGAAATCTTAGAATTATAAAGAGCAGTAGATTAGTGATAATTTATGTTATATTTTTATTTATCCTTTAATTATTTTGTATATTAAATAAATACACTACTGTGTTTAAGTGAACAAAGCAAGATTAATTATTCCCAGCACAGTCTTCTTGTTCAATTCAACTTTTTTTAGCATAGAATATGAAACGGCGTTATATATAGGCAATATAGGTACATTAATGTGTAGAAGAACTACACCGTTTAATAATTAATTATTAATACTATCCTTCGTGTAAAATTAGATATATTGTATTTAAATACATGTACTTTGTTTGTTAGTTTTATTAATTGGTTTATTGACTTTCTACAAATAACTGTATATCTATGCGTATAATCTATTTTAAAAACGAATTTAATTATAAATGTACAATATTTTATTAACACTTTTAAATTATTTGTATTAAAAATAATTAATTTTTCATATTGACTAGAACTAAATTTAAAAACATCCTATATTTTAAAATTTATTTATTTTAAGTAATAAAGAAATATTAATAATGATACATAATTATTAATTACTATGTTTTATTATATAAACAAATAATAGAAATTCACAAAATTATTTTAATTTAAAACAATTATTCTCAGTTTACTTTTACTAACAAAATTAAATTAATATAAAAATTTAACAACTTTTTATTGTTAACATATATTAATTTATAAGTAAAATAAGTTAACTGTGAATACCCATATTAATATTTATTACATAAAAATGTCATCATACGTTATAACATAACTTATAAGAATATATATATTGTATGCATTTTTTTTTTTAAATTAAAATTTACATAAAGAAAATAATAGATACCTCCGCATCTGAAAATACTTTGTTATAATACAAAATTTCATATTGTCATTTTATCAATAGTATTATGTATTATTATATTGTATGTGCTCACAGTTCACCCATGTGTAAAACACTATAATAGTATACGTATATATATATATAAATATATATTGATATATATATATATATATATATATCAATAGAATATAATTTCTGTTTTACGAAAATATTATAACTATTGAAATACTGAAAAATGTAAGAAATTTTTAAATTTTAGTTAGAATAAAAATTTTATATTTTTGAACTTAACAAAACATTTAATCTATTTTTATTTTATTGCAATATTTAACAGTTTATTTGATAGTCTTGGAAATTAGACAGAATCTATTTACAGATATTGTAAATAGACTATTATTTTATTTTATTTTTTTAAACCCAATTGTTAGTAATAAAATATTAAACAATTATAATTTAACCAAATTTTATGTAATTTTGTCAATATTTTATATCTTAATAATAAAATGACCCATACCATTTTAATTATAGTTTTTAAATATATTGTGTGATATTTTAAAACTATTTCATGTATGTAAACTATAGAAGTTAAAAAGAGAATAATATTGAAAATGAGTAAACTTTTTTTTGCTTGATAAATTGTATGTATGATGTATTTTTTAATTAAAAAAAATGTATGCTCTAGTTTTGATTAATTTTCATTTTAAATAGTAAACACTGCTCCGTCATGTACGTATATTTAAAAAGTGTTATATTATGTATATTTTTAATACTTCAAAGTAATTTTTCAGTTGCATATAAAAAAGTAGATAAAAGATTATTGTTTAGCAGCATAGAAATGCCCCAACTTAAGCTATATGTCTGTTAATATGATCGTCTAAATTCTCGAGATATTTTATTGAAAACTAAATAGATTTATACGGGAGGAGGTTTAATACATTGAAAGGATATCGAAAAAATAATTCAATTTTATAGTATCAGGAAAATTGTCTTGTATAATATTATATATATATAAATATAGTATATATCATATACCATAACATTGTTTACTTTATAAATAAAGTTAATGAATGGTTGACAATCATCCATTTTCAACGGTAGTGACACATAAATAAAAGCTGGTTTACGTGTGACAGAAATGTCTGCTTCGTCTTATCCCATCAATCCGGCAAATATTTTTTTATATAAACATCTTCCTTCTTCAACCGCTATTACAAGAACTTGTTATTTATACACTTGCCCTTTCTATAACAGTTGTCCTCTTTTTAATTATTTTGTCTACCTACGACTTATAAAATGTATTTTTCTATTGAACTTTTTCCTTACCCAAACATGACCATTACGATGAGATTACTGACAATTTGATCGTCAATACGAACATCGTTCGTCTTAACGACAAAACGGAAATTGTATAACCACGTTTACCTATACACTGTTAATCGAATGTAAATACGCAAGGACACACACAAAAGCGCTCTCAATGTTTGGTGACTTTTCCCGATGACTGTTTACTATGGTGCATAGTTTCGTTATATCTCACGTACAAGGTAAGAGTCCGAATGACAAATACCGTATTTAATGATAATTCCTGTTTATTCATTAGTATTAAATACATTTAACAGTAAAACGATAGTATTCCTTATAAAAACGTTCTTAATTGTAGACTATGAATCCCGACATCTAATCCATTTTCACACTTTATCAGTGGTAGATTTATGGAACTATTTGATCGGAGATAAAATAAATCACTTACACGTAAGACGTATCATAAAAACATCTAAAAAATCTTATTTAACTTTGAGACGCTATAAAGTTACAATTGTTAACTGGTATACCGTATATAAAATGTTTTTTGTGTGTTTTTATTAGTTAAAACGTCATAATTTAAAACATTTTTATTTGATAAAAATTAACGGTATTTGCATAAAGTATTTAAATCAGAACATTTTTTAAATTTTAATTACCATGAACAACTAAATGCCTAAGTAAATTCAAAATATTAAAAAAATATTATACAAGCCTAAATATTGTTTTTATGTATTGAGTATGGAATTGTATATTATCAAATTGTTAAATCCACTACTACTAAATATCTTAATTTATGATTAAAAGCTTTGTAAGTTCCCATATACAGATTGTTATAACTATAAAAATTTTTATATTATTATAAGTTTTGCATTTTATTATAAAAACAAATTAATTTCATATAGCTAACTCGATAAAAAAATGGTTATTAGATTTATCTCCCCTTCTCATAATTTAACAAAGTTTTCCTTATACACATTTTATTATTAGGTATATTATGTTATTTCTCACCTATGCAATTTCGATGTATGAAGTACACGCGTACAAGAACATAAAATATGTAAAATTATATACTATATCGTATTTAAATACTCCGTATAATTATCTTACATGTTTGCATATAATATTAATTATAATATTTAAATGATTAGTTTTATTTATTATCGACCGTGGTAATAGCAGGACGGAATACACGTCGTGTTATAATATTTTATAAAACGCGCGAGTTCTCTCTCATCCATAAAGATAATAGTAATTATTCCGCTTTTCCATTATTTCGGTTGGTTTAAATATTCACGACCCGTTAATGACTGTTGCTAAAATACTTAATGTGTTATTTGAGAGATCGTTTGTTAATAATTCAATTTTTACGATGCTATTTTAACACATAACTAAACGCTGTCCTATTACAACCCTGCGAAATTATTTACGAAAGTATAATGTTTTTAAATTACCTCCGCATTTCCGCAGAACGGCTACTGATTAAAATTATAAAAAAAAAACCTATAAATAAATTACGAAAATCATTACGTTGAAACTTTGAGTCCGTTATGTATACAATTTATAAGGTTAATGTTTCAGATCGTTATCCGCTATGAAATCCATACACATCGTGTATATATTGATACGCGCACGAACAGGCGAAGATGAAAGTGACTAAGAAGAGCTCTTACCGTTTTCCTCTCCTTTTTTCCAAATATATACTAATATAATATAATGTAGTTTTGCGAAGTAGAGAGCTCTTTCTCGTAACCAAATACTTGAAATTCAATTTTCAACGACCCGATAATGATTTCGCCCATAGTGTATTTATTTTTTCTTTGATGCGAAAGCAGTGGCCAAAGGAAATGTAAACGATCGAATTCGGCAATGCATTTTTATTAAACCACAGTCTTCACAACCACGAAGCACGCGTTCTTCTCCATTCCTTGATAATAAATAATAATAATATAAACGCAATACGCATTATATGATGTACGGTATAATAGTTTGGTAGGTTTGAAATTATTTCGTTCACGTAACACATAATACTCACAATTATTATGCCGACAACCGGGAAACCCTGTAAACCAAATTTTCGGTATAAAAATAATATTTTTTATGTTATCCACACTCTGTCCAATACAAGTTATGGTTGCATATTTTGTTTGGAGTATCTGCTATTCATCATTCACGTAATTATTCTTCGCGCATAATAATGCAGCTTTATCGCAGTTACTATCACTACTAATCTGTAACAACATATTTTGTAGTTTAGAAATTTATTTTTTCTAGAGAATTTTTCTACACAGCTTGTAAACTAATTTTATAAAACGTATTAAAACAAAAATGTTGTATTCTTAAAATGTTAATACCCCTGAAAATGTCGATTAATTGTATTATTTATAATAGAACCACTTAAAACCCTTAAGCCATTACCATAACTTTATCCTTAATGGAAAAAAAATTGACCTCAACGTTTGTAGTTATGTTAGTGTGTATTATGCGCACGTATGTAGTAGTGGTAATATAATATTATCGAACGATAGCACAATTCGGCTCACTCGAGTATAGATTAGACGACAAAACGTAATAATAATAGTATAATATGGGTCGAAACAGTCTTGTCATTAGCGCCAAAACGGCAGTGTAACGAGCCTATTACATCAGTGCAAAGGTATTAAGTAAAAGCCTTCGCCGAGCTAATGGCATTAAGATTGGCCCCGAAATCTTGAATTCCTATTAACGACGAATCCGGCACCTATAGGTATACAATGCAGCTATAATCTACGATATTATTTCATGACACTATCAATACTTCCCAGCTGATATTTACATAAAATATAATTTTTAATTATTAAGTGAACACAAAGACCTATTTTTGTTTTTACAAATGTATTACATTAAAATATAAAAATTACAAACCGTAGGCATTATGCGTAGGTATTACTGAACACAAATTAATAGAATGATTCTAAGTTAATAATACTATAGATATTAATAACTAACTAAAATTATAGTAAAATAGTATAATATCAATATGTAAATATTACAAATTTAGATAAATCAGCTAATAACAAACATTGGTGAAGAGAGTAGAAAAATTGTATATTGCGTTTGCCTCGTCATTAAAATTATAAATAAAACAATGATTTAAAAACAAATTCATACAGTTTTAACTTACACCATGACATTGATGAAATAATATGTGTACTTATAACCGTCAATCGTTCGAATAAAACCATTTATGTGGATATTCGAGTAAAATATATGGTGTGAAACTTATTTTTATAAATAGTATTTAAATTTATCGTTATAATTATCGAGAAAATAATACGACATAATTGATAAATCAAAATGATTTACGAGTATTTAGGTAATTTTAATCAAATTATTAAGATCCAAGAATAAAAAAATGTATATAATATATTATTAATTTTAGTATTAACCTGACTCATCTAAAAACGTCATCTCTTCAATCACCAAAGTCACATAATACACTATTGTTTTAGTAAAAATTAACACGCTCTGATCATCAGTTATTTACATATCATAATAATAAACTAAATGTAAAAATCAAACTTTCATCTGTAACAATATGGGAATCTATTCTATCGAATTCTGTGTATAGAACTATAGAATATATGTATATCACACTATAGACATCAGCAATATCTAATTAACCATTTGTTGTGCATATATTGTTATCACCGTATTCACTTCATACCACGAATCTTGTATAATATTATTATGTATTATGTATAATATAATACTGTTATATCATGGAATTTTAATCCATACCATAGCTATAGTGGTTACTGGTTGTGTTATGCGAGAGACATGATGATATGTATAATGCATAGAGATGAAGGTTACTTCGTATTTTGAAAACCAATTAATGACCTCTCTGTATTATACAGCCTTGTGTGCATCACAACACACTACCTAGGAGGAATCTTATTGCAACAATTCGAGTTCGAAAAATAATTGTTATTACTCTGTCTTGTACAGCAGTTTATATTATTATTATAATCTCTTCGCGTGCGCATTGATCGTTCACATGCACAACATAATATTGCATTTGGTTAGAGCGACTTATTTAACGACACGGAAACACGAAAAACAACCAGGGCAGCTATCTTTAATCTGCCGCACATCCTCTCCGGCTGTCACTGCGTGTTCGGGTTATTGTTGCCGATAAGAACCGAAAAAAACATGAGACGTTGATGCGGCATCGTCGCCACCATCCGCCGTAGTTATATCTAGTTGGCAGACTTTACTACATACGTAGTTAGTACAAAGAGGTTTTAAACAGTAAGCAAGAATTCAAGATGATTTAATTCAAAGGACGGTCCAATAGAGCAAATCCGACAACCTCTCGTCAATCGAAAAGTTTTAAACTGAACATTTCAGTTGGCTAACCCCATAAAATAAATTTAAATTACTCCAATATATACCAATACAATAAATATTTTTGAATCATTTAAATATACCATAATAATATATGGTTATGAAATTATTATAAATTAATATAGGAACAAATACACTGAGTTTTATTTTAGTATACATCAATACCTAACTATCTACAAGTTTAAAATTACAACAAATCGATTGTTAATATTAATATTCTGAGTGAGTATAAATCATACAATTACAAAGTTTAACCGAATACAATATTCACCACAAGAACTCAACTCCGTGACATAAACTACTTAATAATATAATAAAGCATCACGTTTTGTGTATAATATATACATACGTATATCCGTGTTATTATTTATTAAATGCAACGATCACGTACACTAAAAGTGTCCTATGTCGTTATTATAGGAAATTAATTTGTTTAAATTATTTCCATGAATAAGAAAAAAAATATGTCTAACCTTGAGATAAAAAAATAATAATAACTCTCGTTAGTCACCACAGATGTATAATTTAACAAATAGTGGCATAAAACTCAATATAATTCATTATTTCAATTCATCATCGACTAATGTGTATTATTCACGAGCATTAAAGCCGGGTCACCAGAACAATCTGAAAATTTAAATTTAATATTCAAATAGCTCCTTATGGACTGTGTGGTTCAAAATTTTGATTTATTTTTTTTTCAAATTAGAAGCAGTAAGGTTTGTGTGTAATTCTCGTTGTGTAACGATCATAGTATTAAATAATAAATATTACCATAAATTATCATAATTTAAATTTTTTTAAATCAAAAGCTATTTATTATATTTTCTAAAGATTTGCATTCGTTTTCATGTAGTATCGTGCCATTTTGCACTTTTGTACAAACATGCGTTTATAGTATAGCGCTACTTCAGATATAACTAATTCAATGGTCATACTGTATTATAAAATGTCATTCGAGGCAAAGTGAATTCAAATATTTCGATTATCGATTTAATAACGATAGCTTAGGTTCAGCATTATAAACGTGTGATTGTTTATTATTTTGGTCGTCTCTTACATTGTCGCAGTCGTGTTTTGAAACGGACATGTAATAAACTATCAGTAAAGCATTGATTAACAAATACAATAAAATATAATTATTGACAATTATATGCATACACTGTATAATATAATATGTATTATAATGTATGAGTATACTGTAGATATTATGATATTAGATATTATAGATATTAGATATTAAACACCCGTACTCGTAATCGTGATACACCAAACAATAGATATTTCATATTATAATATAATAATATTATAATAAAAATGCAATTAATGATAGATATATATATACAAAATTGGGGCTTAATATTAGGAAGGGTTACGATAATAGGGAAAAAATGGAATATATTAAACTTAAATCTGTATACCTACAGATAATTGTTGAAAGATGTTGTTCAATGCCACACCCTACCCACCGTGGCGCAAACACTACTCTCGGTGTATGCATAAACACTGCCCTGAACTTGAGTATTAATGTTTACCAACAGTATACCTAGCTATGTATTAGTATAATATTACTCTGTATGTCCAAATCCGATCGTATGAAACAATTAGGTGTATATACGTATATTTTTATCGGTTGCCCCGCCACGATACCACCGACTAGCACCATCCTGCGGGGTATCCAATCGGCGTGTTTTACTTGTCGTCTGCCATTTCGCAATAATATCTCATATCTGTGGTAATAGCTGCACACCGTACGTCAAACCATGCAGCATGCAGTCTCGTCCTCTTACCTTTTCACACTGTCACATCATTCACTTGTCGTCCACCATTTCGTTATAATATTTCACACATCCTCGCCATCTCTGTCGGCCGTTGACAATTTAAGCTCATCGAGTGCATCATATTACATCCCGAGCGCCTCTACTAGCACCCTTCCGATCCCTACACAATATACATCGATTCGTCTGATGTCTTTTTAAACCATTACCCCCGGACGTCTTTCGCGTGCGCGCCGTCCGATTGAGCCGCCCACGGTGTACAATAGAATGCGATGATACACCACACGCGAGAGACGCGTATAATACTTGACGTCAAAAATGTTCAAAGACAACGGTAAAACACATATTGTATACCTAATATAAATATATGTATGTCGTCGTGGATGGTGATCATGCATCGTCACCACTCGTAGCAAATAAATAATAATATGTAATAATTGTATGATAATTGCATGTACGTTATAATATATGTAATTTCTTATAATTTTACGCTACGTTGAAATCGAGTAACTTAGATTACCTCTCGATACTTTTTAGAATCAAATGTACAATTAATTTTAGTTTCTAAATCATTTGACTCAAATGTATATATTTTTTTTATTTTTTATCAAGTCAATATGAGATGGCCATTAATAGTTATATAACTTTATAGGATACCGCTAATTAGTTTTTGCCAATGCGCATACCACGATCTACTTTATCGCCTTAAATTTGCCACATTACCTGCAAATTATATAGTATCGATAATATTATGTACCTATATTATATGGTAATAGAATATCAATGTTTTTGTCGAATAATTTGTTAGCTTATAGAAATGTTTTAATACAACCCGTTTGTTTATGTTTTGTTGTTTAGGGCATAGGTGCTGATGGTCCTGCACCGGTACACTTTGAGCCTCAAGTCGCTGTGCTGTGCGATGCGAAATCAGATACCCCATACTATAGCCAGTACATGTCAGAGAACGGTCGATGGACATCTGACACGAAACGCAAAGTTGGATGCTTAAAGGAAAAAGTTGACATTTTGGACTACTGTAAAAAAGTAAGAATACGTTTGTATGCTTTTTGAAAAACGAAAATTATTTATTATTAATAATTGAGCCCTCGCCCGTAATAACAAGTAATTATATAATATAGAGCTTTGCTTTTATCACGGTTAAAACTCATAACTAAAATACTTTTTTTTTATATAATAGGATTAAAGAAAAATTAAATTAATAAAATATTTTCTTTACAACAATATTAAAAATAATGCATTATATATATAAACCAAAAAAATACATCTACATAAAAAAGTTTTACTTAAAACAAAATTATCTAAAAGTGTATTTATTGTGTTATAGGTTTACCCCAAAAATGACATAACCAATATAGTGGAATCCAGCCATTACGTAAAAATCGGTAACTGGTGTAAAATGGGATTCAACAAATGCAAGCACACGGACTGGGTGAAACCGTACAGATGTCTCGGTAAGTGTTCACGAAGGTTTATTTATCGCAAACCCTTCAACCGACACGAGATTAAACTGCTGCCGTTTTTGTTTGACCATAATTTCTCTCGTCTGTAAATCTCCCTTTAATCTGATCCTACCCTCCTCCCACACTCATCGCTGCCGAGTCCGTCGATTTACAGTCTTTTATGGCTCTCGTTCCTTATTCCCGTGATTGATTAGCTCTCTCGCGCCACCATTTCTTGTCTTGACTTACAATTACACCGAGTATTTGGACTTTAGCGGGCTTACTGATTGGCAGTACCTTTTCAAAAGCTTTTCTATGCTCAAAATGCTGAATTGAAAAAAAACCGAATCAGACGTTTTGTAATTGTATTGATAGTGGATGCAGAGAAACTATACCATTGCATTAGCAAAAATAATTGATTTTATTATGACATCTCAATTATCAGAAATATTGTCGGTTCTTATTACTTTTATTTTTATTTCTACTATAGTTACTATTTAATTTAATATTGTAAAATACAGAAATATACGACGTGTAAACAAAAATAAAAATATAATAAAATTATTTAAAATTACCTGCAATACTAGCTATAAACATTTATCTATCTATAAACACAAGATAGATAAGAAAAAATACAAATATCTTGATAATAAAACCTCGTAGAACATTTCAGTTATATCTAGTACCAAAATAATATATACTTAATAATAATAATAAATAATTAAAAATGAACAAAACCATTAATATTGTTTTGATAATTAGAATTACGTATTTACGTTGGACAGCAAACGTGGAATTAAATTAACTACTTCTGTTACAGTTATAATTTAATGATGAAACGCCCATAATAATTTTATTATTATTTATATTTTTCGTATTTATTAAATATAACTATAATTTCAATTTTTTCAGAAATAGACAATGATAGATACAATAAACTGTGTCTTAATATTATCATCGTCATTTAAATATTCTATATAGTTTTTGTATAACTGATTTATTACTAAAATTTAAAAATAAAAATTTGTATTCAATATAATTTGAATATATTATAATAATATAATTTAACCGTTAATATGAATAGTAAAAACCTGACAGAATATTTTTCATATATCTCGCTTCGCTTACTACTTATATAAGGTTAGTGATTTTCTGTCACATTAAATTTGAAAACAATAATAAATTATTTAATTAATTTATATTAATTGAAAAACTATCTTGATGAGCAAACTTCGGTATAATCGTTGATCACTAACATTTGCGTAAAGTTCCCACCCCCCACCATGCCATGAATTTGCATAACATTTGTACCTACCTATATTTTGAAACCTTTAGGCAACTTACATAAAAAAACATGTGCATCTGAAATCACTTTATTTGTATTAAATCGAATTTATTGAACATTAAGTTGGGAAATTCATGCAGATCTTGGACAGTTAACAATTTATCTTCTCAATAACATGGAGAGGGGTAGAGAACTTCAATCTCGTATCACTGACATTTTACAAAATTGTTTAACAATTGTATCGACTACCTACCGATAATTTTCCTTTAGTAAAAAAGTTTAAAAATCAGCCTCTTTACAGTATCTATAAAAATCGTACTGATTTAAGCTCATGTACCAATATAAATGAAATATATTAAATACTTTTTCTACTTATAAAAAGTTTTCACAAAGATAAATAATTAAAACAAAGAATAACTAAGTTAACTAAACTTTACAGATGGACTTTAGTTTTAAAAATAATTAAGCAATGTATAATTACCTAATTTTAAATTTAATAAAAATTCGATTTTAATGTAGTTCATAAACTATCACCCAATGTCATAAATTATTATATTCTATTAACGTATTTATATTTTTTCAATATTTAATACCTATATTAATATTTATGTGAAATATTTAAAATCAATGAATAATGTTTTCATTAAGTATTTGAAATTAAAATTCATAACATAAAGTATTTTACCAAAGTTTTACGCACCGGATATTATCTCCTCGTTTTTATGCTTAAGCTTGCATAAAAGAGAGTACCTATACCTATTTACCTACACCATCATTGAAATTAAAATTAAAAAACAATAGACTCTTAAAAGATTATCCAAGGCTTAAAAACTCGTCAATCGCCTTGCTTGTACTACGCTCTCGAGACAATTATAATCTGGCACCGATATCTTTGTACACTCAGCTCTCCCAAATCGTTTTATAGGTACACCAAGAGCTACCAAACGTTTCAATATTAATTTTATTACCTTTATTGCCTAACTAACTAAGCTAAACAAGTTTACATTTATTTATTTTTTTAGATTACTAAAAAAATATAATCCCTCTAATAAGGGATTTAAAAAAAAAATACATTTTTGAATTGTAAATAAAAAATATCATTATAATTTAATATAAAGATTACAATATTTATTGATCACTGATGAACTTACAGATGTGTACGTTTGGGCACTAAAACTAGTGCAAAACAAAATAAATAATACCTTATGTTTTCTATAACTACTTTTGGTCTCCTAATTAAAAAGTTTCAGATAGGTAAATTACAACATTAACAAAAACAGTTAAAATTTAATCCATAGGTCAAACAATTTAAAATTTATTTTTAAATCTTTTAATTACAAAATAAATAATTTCAAATAAATGTTTACGTTTTTTTTTTATAATTTGTGTACGTTATTAATCGTATTTATATAAATATTGTAGATACATTTAGTTTAAAATATTGCATACATGATTTTTATAATTAAAACTAAATAAAAATTAATTTAAATATTAAAAGAATTATACAAAAATGATTAATATACGTTACGATACATCTAAGGGAGAGATGATTGTATCAAATGAAGGATTCACCAAACCTTTCGCAAAATAGAAAAAAAAATTATAAATTATAATATTTACTCAATAAACCATTTCAAGAATATCAATCAATAAATTTGACTGTTAATTTTAATGAAACTAATATTAATACAATAATAAACGAACTGAGTGTATTAGTGTAATGAATCCCTAGAAAGTTCCGAGTAATTATTAACTGAAAATGAAATATTAAAAAATGCTAATATATCTTAAGTTAATAGAATAGAAAATGTAGATATTGAAAATAATACTAAAATTAAATCACAGGTTATTGAAATATTCATAATTAATTTAATAATATATAATTGTTCCTCTTCTTGGGAACCAATTGCTGATAAAATTCTTACGTTATTAATTAATCATAGTTCCAATCAAGAGATAAACACAAATTTATCTAAAAATAAAACTGATAAAAAAGGTTTTACTTACAATTGGTTTACTAAAATCCTTTCAAATAGTGAAAGAGTTGAGCGTTCTTGGCTGATACCTTCTAATCCAAATTTGCATACTGGTTTCTATGTAAGATTTTTGCTAATATACCTAACAACTTCTTTGCCAGCAAAATACACACCTGATACTTATTAAATAAATTTAATAATTGAAAAAAGCTAAATCCAAAAATATCTAAACGTGAGAATAGCAACAAACACCGTATGAATATGTTTAAATAGAAAAACAATATAAAATAATACAATTAAGTCAATTAGTCATATTATGTAGAAATTAAAAATGAAAAAAATAAATGGAAACATATTTTAAAAGTTGTAATAGACTATGTTTAATTTTTAAACGTGAACAATTTAGGTTGACTGTAGAATATTCTTAAATTTAATTGGTCTTATTAGCAATTATAATTCTGTTTTATCAAACCATTTTAAATATCATGATCAAACTACATATTTATCAAGTAAAATTAAAAATTAATTTTTAAATTTACTAGGTTTAAAAGTAAGAAAATAAATCATTTAAAAAAAATGCCAAATATTTTTCTATAATTTTTTATTCTGGATATTTCTTACAAAAACAACTATATCAAATTATTAGATAATATGCTACTGAAGTTAATAATGGATTAATAACCAAAGATAGCTATTGATATTATAATATATTAAACCATTTACTAATGCCTAAATTATCATATTATTTTTAAAAAACTGTTTAAAAATGTATAATAAATTATCAATACAATACGACAACGACAAAATTATTAAAAATATCACCCCTCCCTTTATCATTAATTTTTAATTTAAGAAGTAAATTTGAAAATTTGGTAGAAATTGTACGATATTTTTTTTGTGCCCTATAAAAGGTTAATCTTGCTCTGGAGGTGTCAAACCATAATGACATAGCTCTGAGTGAATACATATTATACTATATAATTTAACCACTTACTACACTATATGTATAGTCTCTGCGCAACGCCACGCACACTCCATAACAAAAACACTCGAATAGAACTATAAAAAAAAAAAAACATCTATTATAAACATTATAGGTGTAAATGTTAACTCTTATATCAAGTGTAATAAAATTATTATCTATAATTTATATCAAGATATTGTGTATTGCGATAGTAATAAAAAAGATCATTCTGTCTAGTAAATTATACTTCTGCATTTCTGCACCATGTGACGATTTACAGCAGGATGTTTATCAGTTTATGTCTTTAATCTGTTTTACGAAAAATACTCTTTGATCTTTCAAATTGTCACTATGGCTAATATTTAGCATTGACGAAGAAAATATTGTTGTCTTTTTTCGATTGTACTTAATGTTGTATTTTATTTACTAGACTAATATATAATATGAATATGTAGTCGTCTGCTACGCTTGAGGATTTGTGCTAACGAAGTTAATCATCCTTCAGAAAATATTGCATATTATTACTTATATTACTTATCAGTTATTAAAATAATTTAAAAAGGTTATTAATTATAACTTTATAAGTTACTTTTTTTTCTATTAATATGTCAATTAAAGCTCTTAAGTGAAATGTATTCCAAGGGATTCGGTTTCCAATTTGTAAGTGAACTATTTAGTACCATATTTTGTTGAAGTAATTTATATATATATATATATATATATATAATATGATTCGATATTATTATAGACATCTCTGCCCTTTTGTACCTACGAGTCTACGTAGGACTCATTTAAATTTTTATATTCGCAGTAGATTTAAAATGCTTTTTTATAAAAATGTAAAATTGACTTCTTCATTTGATCCTCCTCTCTTGTACATTTTTATAACATAATAACCAATATTTATTTATATTAAAGATCCGATAAAATACGCTTATATTAATTTATTAATTACATTATCGTAATCGGAAAGTTGGACTTATTCCTATATTTATCTATGCATTAAAAAAAAAAATGTTTATTTTACTTAATAATTATATAAAATCTACATACAATAACATAATATACATTCTGTATATTATATTTTAATAATCCACCAATAAAACTAATCAAATTTAATCAAATAATTAATAACACATTTTTATTATTATGAAAAGCATAATATAATACATTTTTAGTTTTATATTAATTTTAACACAGATATTTAATTATTTCTTTCTATTTTTTTTTTTTCAAACAATAATATATTAAACTGTTTAATGTTAATTTGTTTAAAACTTGATTGGTATACAACCCAAACCATTAAATATAACATTACTTTGATGTAATTATATATTTGTATCTTTATGTGTAATGATTTTACTAACTACAACTCTACAACTTATTAGTATTAAATAAACAACTTTACCACCTTGGTAAATTTAATTCATGAATTTCCTAAATGTTTGTTGACAATTTGCTCTACAATGTTCTATTATACGGGTGCATACAAAGTTAGTTGTTTGTTCATTATTTGCATTAATCCTGAAATTATAAACATACCAAAAAAGTAAATAAATGCGTTACTATCATTTAAATTTAATGTAATTTGTACGTTTACAGAAGGACAATTCCAAAGTGACGCTCTCCTGGTTCCCGAGAATTGTATATTCGATCACGTACATAATCAGAGCAAATGCTGGCCTTTTGATCGCTGGAACCAGACTGCGAGTCAAGCTTGTCAGGATCGTGACCATAACCTAAGAAGTTTCGCCATGTTGCTCCCTTGTGGCATATCGTTGTTTTCCGGTGTAGAATTTGTCTGCTGTCCATATAAAGGTAAGAATTTTATCACACAAATATTTGTAAAAAAAATATTATATACGCGTGGATTATTATTTATTATAATTTAAATGTTCTCATAATAATAAGAAAATAAGTTTTTTGGGGCGTATAATTAATATACTATATATTCACGTTGTGTAACTAATTATTTTTAATATTAATATTATAGTTGAAAACAAAAAAAAAAGTTTATTGAGCACTAATTTAAAAAAAAGTATCATCTTGAAAATATTTATTTGTTCATATAATATAAAATGCTCACCTACCTATACATATACAAATATTTTTAAAAATTAAAATCTGTTGTTTAGTAATAACTAATAACTAATAAGTACTTTGTAAACGAGATTGTCAAATTATCAATTAATACTACGATTAATTTTATGAAAGAAATTACATAAAATACGATAAATCGTATATATAAAGCTTCCGCGAAATGTATTGATAGTGATTCCAAAATTAAAATAAATTATTCGCATAGAATTTTAACAAATAATTATTAATTATCATACTACTGTTACCTGGTAAACAATATTAGATTTAAATTTCTTAATTACTATTTATTGATTTATTTATGATTTTGGAAATTTAGATAAAATTCAATTGAAGAAAACGGCACCAGTAGCTGCAGATAGTCTTCTCTCTTCGGATCAATTTGACATAGAAGAAGACATTGACGACAATGATGACGACGAAGATGATGATGATGAAACAAATGATGAAGAAGATGATGACGATGATTATGATAACTACGATGACATACCACCATCTCGCATGTCATCAACTTCAACCTCAACTGCAGCACCAACCACCACTACCTCCACCACTACGATGGCGACAACTACGAGGAAAGCAACTACAACCACGACAACCGTACCACCACCACCTCCTCCACCACCATCTACTCCCGAAAGCTCTCACACTACACCATCCAACCCTATCAGAAACTTGCCGACCCCAGACACATATTTCACGCATTTCGATCCCAGAGACGAACATAAATTGTACAAAGAAGCTCTGAACCGATTGGAAGAATTGCACCGCGAAAAGGTGACCAAAGTTATGAAAGACTGGTCTGATTTGGAAGAACGGTACCAAGAAATGCGTTCCAAGGACCCACATATGGCTGAAGAATTTAAACAACGAATGACACTCCGATTCCAACAAACCGTACAGTCTCTAGAAGAAGAAGGCTCAGCAGAAAAACACCAACTGTTCGCTATGCATCAACAAAGAGTGAACGCCCATATTAATCATAGAAAAAAGGAAGCCATGAATTGCTACGTTTTCGCTCTCAACGAAAATCCTCCGAATGTAAATATTAAATCATTTAATCAAACGTAATATTATTTAGATGCAATTGTTTATATTGATCTCGTTATTATTATTTATAAAAAATACTAATACGACGTATGCCTTTTATGTTTAATTTCAGACACACAAAGTACAGAAATGTCTACAGAAACTTCTCAGATCGTTGCACAAGGACCGTCATCACACAATAGCGCATTACCGACACTTGCTTGCGTCTAGTATTGAATTGGCGGAACGTGAAAAATCAGTCACGTTGGAACATTTGGTAGACATTGATCACATGGTCAACCAATCGCTGCAAATGCTTTACAGGTATGCACGCATGGAAGAATATTATTTTATCAAATAATTACTTTAAAAATACATATTTCACTTTACTGTTGTTCTATCTTTTCGTGCAGATATCCAACGCTGTCACGTAAGATTTCACAGTTGATGTCAGACTACATCCAAGCGCTCAGGAGTAAGGATGATACTCCAGGATCTCTGTTAGCTATGACCCGTGATGCCGAAGCTAGTATACTGGATAAATACAAGGAAGAAATTTCAACAACACAAGAAGGTAGCTAAGAGTTCATTTTCGATTAACAATTAATTCATTTTTGTAATATTTTAATGCGTTTTTTGTATAGAAAAATCTCGTACAAGATACCCGATGGAGATGAAACGTAAACAACCACACGAAATGGTCGAATCAAAGGAGGCCAAACTTCAAGTTGAAACAGCTGCTGAGTTCGACGCTAATGAAAACACAGAATCCCAACCACACCCAGGTCAACAGCTACAAGCTCAACAACAACCCTCAGCGATCAAACCCGACCAAAATGCCGCCACCGCTCCAGTCGCTGCTGTACAACACCACGACCACGATTCCGAACCGAAAATCTCTCATGCCCAAGTGCATGACATAAGTCATGGAGAACCGGTAATTCTAGATATAATATAATTTTCCAAAATACTCGACAATTTTTGTCATTTTTGAGCTATTCAATAACTTGAAAGTTTTTTTTCAATTATGTTGATAAAATATTTGATTCTAAGTCGAAAATCGTGTCGATTTAGTAAATAGTTACTTAAAAGTTGTTCCCATAACAATTAAAAAATATCAATAATATGATGTAACCATACTTTTTTTATAAGCATTGAAATTAAAATTTTACAAAGCTTTATGTATTACTTTCTATTTTAACTTTATAATATTTTTAACTTTAATACCCAAGACTTGAAAATGTTTCACAAGATTCCTTATAAATTTGTTCTTGTTGGATTTATAATTATAATTATTTTATAATATATGCAATGTTCCTGGAAAAAATTCAACATACTAAATTAATAATCAAAAAATATACTATTAATATTAATTAAAACAGTTATTATAAATTCTTAGATTTTTATTTAATCGTACTACAATCTTTGCTCAAAATCATTTTTCGTATGTAATGATTTGTCATTGAATTATATAACTAAATACATTCATTACAAAGACCCACTTATAATGAGGTACATTCAAACCTACTATACAATAAAGCTACTTCCTCAGTTTATTTTATACAAAACTTATTAAATTATAATTAGAGTATTAATAAAACTTAAAAGTTAAAACTATATATAAAAATGATGTATGATTATAATTATAGTAGTTACTATAGTGTATGTAAAATATATTTTTTCACATAATGAAATATGTATATTGTATACTGTTTAGTACTTTAACTCATTCAATACTAAATTTCTAGAATTAATATTGTATTTTGTATAAGTTCATCATCTCCCCCTCCCCCACACACCCATTAAATATTTTCCAGATACCCAGTGCATCTTAATAGGTATTGAGTACTCTAATTCATTCCGATTCGCGCTCTTTTTACAGACATTCTTCACCCGAAAGAACTTCCACCATGATTCAAGAAACGTCCATCTAACGTTGGCATTTGCCGGATTATCATTAATAGCCGCTATTTGTGTCGGAGTAGCCGTGATCCGTAGGAGAAACGCCAGATTACCACAAAATCAAGTAACGTTATCGTCCTGCATTTGTTAAATCTTTTTTCGTTTAAATTGTTTTATAATCCCTACCGTTTTTGTCTATTCTTTAGGGATTTATCGAAGTCGATCAAGGTATATCTCAAGAAGAACGTCATGTAGCCAATATGCAGATAAATGGATACGAGAATCCCACCTATAAATATTTTGAAGTCAAAGATCAATAAGTGAGTATAACGTGTAACATAATTTGAACTTTGTTAATTCATAATGTAAGATATTGAAATCGACATGCTTTGTTTAATTTTACCATAAATGTAATTTTTACTTTCATTTTTTATTTTTCAGAAAAAAACTATAGCCCACATAGTGAGATACGTACTTAAGGAGACGATTTTAACCACCCAGCAGCGTTTTTAACCATTTATCTATATGCATAAATATTTAAATAAATATGGATGTACGTGATACAGATAGGAACATATTATTAATTTATATATATATATAATGTATCTATATAATATATAATTATATATATATATAGATCTGATTAATTACAAAATTAACGTCGTTTTATGCATAGATTTAGGAAGGACCATAATAAACTTCTAGACAAAAGTGCCATTTTATTTTCATTCCATTTAAAAACAATAATAACATATCCATTATTTTACGAAAAGTTTTAACGAAATTGCTAATGCATTGTTCTAGTCAAAACATGCTTATTTTTCATTAGTCATGTCGGACATTCATATTATACACAATATTTTGAAAACATTTAAATAATAATAATACTCAAAACGTGTACATTGTAATTATCTTTTAACCTTTGTCTAGCGCTTTTTTTTAAACTATGTAGTACCATCAGCATTATTAAGTTAGATATATATTTATAATTAGATATTTGAATTATAATAATTATTATGATACAATATACGATAATTTAAAAAAAAACTAACATTTAGATAAATAGTATACACATTTTCTTTTTCTTTTTTAAGTACCTTTATTATTATTATTATTCTATTATTTTATTTTTAATAATGACAATAAAATAACAATAGACAAAAAATAATAGTAAAAAAACAATATAAAAGAACAAATAATGGTTATAATGATTTATCTACAACTTCCAATATTATATTGTACGTCTCGCTTGTTATTAAATTCTGATTATTTTAGTTAGTTTTTTTTTTATTTCATACTCTTAATTAAGATTACTTTTTTAATTGTTAAAAGACACTACCTATTAGAAAAATTAAGATTTCTCATTTTTATTATTATATTTTTTTTTCGTCATCACTCTATTATATACAAATATATACCTAGTAAGATATATTATATTATAGGTAGGTATATTATTTAAGCATTTAGAAAGTATACTATTATAATTTATATTATTTTTGTGTAAATTTAAGAATAAAATGGAACAAAACGTATGTTTTTGAATCTGATATAACTTAAAATAATAATAATAATAACTAAGTGTTTTTCCAAAATGTTATCATTACCTACCTAAAAATGTATGTATAACTAATTTATTTATAAAAATAAAATTGTATACATTAAAAGAAATGGTTGATTACATTGTCTATTTATTTATTTATCCGTATTTCTTGCATCAAGTTTTCCTAATTTATACATAATTAAAATCTTAAAATCAAAGAAATGTATTATTATTTAAAAACATTTTCAACAAGTGACTATAATTTACGATTTAAGATACATTTTTTGGATAATGCTACTTCTTAGTTACAAATTAGACAATACTCGATGTGTTGTCAATATAAATTACTTATATTGAAATGTATTTATTTAACTTGATTAGGATATAATTAACAAATGACAAAACTAATTAACCCTTATAAAATTAATTAAACAAAAAAAATAAAAATAACTGACTGTAAATTAGTTTCAACTCAATCGTGCACTTATTAATTTGTTGATTCCCAGGTGTATACATCAAATAATAAATAGTAGTACTTATGAATTATTTGGTCATATTAAGAACATGATCTTTTAGTATAAACTCAATGATCAAATTTACATTTGATTGTCCTAATATACATATTATAAAAAAATAAATCATTTCAAATCTTTTTAAGTATTTTTACAACTGAAAAAGATTAATATTCTGAAAACCAACAAATAATTCATAAATAGAGCCTATAGATTTTCATGCAAAATGTATTATTTTTTTAGTTTTTTAGTACAATACAAAAAAATGTATATTCGTTTTATGTAATACTGTAACATATATACTTATTTTAAGGTAGAACTTTTATTTAAACATTTTTAACATTTTTAAAGCATTTTATTAATTTTTAGTGCATATTATATTAATAAATTATATGAGCTTTTAGTGTACATTAACAACAAATTAGTCAGCTTAAAATACAACGCAATCACATTTATGTCCTATACTTATAAGACTATAAATCTATAACGTTTATTTATTATGTGTGTTAAGTTTTGTTTTTATATTTTTGTTAGTTTAATAAAGAAGTGTTAATAATGACGAAAATTAAACAGTCACTTACCTATATCCTTTACATAATTTGTGCCTATAAACAATAATTTTGATCATTTTTAAAGGCATTAATGTATTAAAAAAGAATTATTGGTTATTTTTAGATCATTTTTTGATAGTTTTCGAGGCATTTAAATCTTCGTCCAATTCATAAATATTCCTAATTCCGATTTCTCATTTACTAAATTTTCATAGCTCTGAAATATAATACAAACAAATTAATATTTAAGCAAATAACAAATATAATTTTTTAAACAATATATAGCTCCTATACCCTATTCAGAGCTCCAAATAAATTCATTTTATTGACTTTATATCATATAAGATCGTAATTTAAAAGTCCAATTACTTCAATGATAAAATTTACGATGTTTTCGAACATTGATTTTTTTTTTTTACCATTTTTATTTAATATGTTTTCGTAGTATTAAGATAAATCTCCAGAAACAATTTAATGGATGAACATGAATACATGATTTAGTTTAGTAAATACTAAATAGTATGTATTGGTAAATAACCATATATAAAAACAATTTTTCTAAGAGATAAAATGTATTAATACAGTTAATCAATCATCAATACTGAAAACAAGAAAAAATGATGATGACTGTGTAAATACTTGTGAATTATAGATATTAATAAATCTATATTAAATTACTATTAAATGTGCATTGTATTTCTTTGTAAAAGTAAAAAAATTATTAAATAATTTTAGGAATTGGGACTAAAATTCACTTCTTATTTCACTACTTATAGTAATTTGTACTTGTATATTTGTGCATAGAATATAGAATTATATACTATTATACTTATTATTACAATGTTTAATTTAATAGGTAAAGGAATTTTGATATATTTAATTTGAAATAATATAGGTACCTTCACTACTTCCACCATATCACTCAAACTCTCCATATAAAAAGTATAATTAAATTAATTATGTCTTAAATTCAAAATAATCTAATGATGTTTATATTTCTTGTAGGATAATAAATCAATAAGTTTCTATATAACATCACAAAATAGTTTTTTTTCATTATTTTATTGGTATGTATGAAATCAAGCATTGAGTTAATTATTAAGAATTTTTATAATTGAATGGTAATTATCGAAGTAATTTATTTGAATTTTTATATTTTTTCAAAGATTTTAAGAAAACCGTTTCGATAAGTTTAGGTTTTAATAATGTTAATCCCATTATACATCTTTGATGAAAATTGAATGTTTTAACTTGGTGTATTCTATTTTAGGGATTTTTGAGATGAAATAATAACATTTTTTTTGTTATATTATAATTGTATTATTACATGTATTGTTTAATAATAGTAATAAACAAAAAATATTATGATATCGGTAAAATTTTAAAGCTAACTGTTTAATAAATTTGAATTTGCTAATTATTTTCGATTGAAAATCTGTGATTGTCTTAAAATTGTTCTTTATTAATCTGGGTGGTTGTACGGTTTCTGCAGTAAACGGTTGTTTAAAGTGCTTCATTGTCTAGCATTAAGATCATAAAAAGACACTTCAGAGAATTGATCATTTTAAGAATATTTGAATGGGCATGAAAATGTTTACAGTTATATTAGTTATTTTTAGTAGTAGCCGAGTAATGAAAGCAGAAAACTAAATTCCGGTAGATAATATAAGTAGGTACATATATATGTTTTTAATATATAATCAGTAAATGTATCTAATTTTATTTTTAAATTATATTGTTTAATAAATATAATAAATCGTCTGTGAAACAATTGATCATGACGTCATGATAAAGAAACGGTAATCAAAAAAAAAATATTTCAAGTTTTTCTTTGTATTGTCATCTATTTTATACTCAAAACTTAGACAAATTGCTTGTATTTTCCTATAGGTTAAGTTTTTGGCTTTGATCCTAATGAAATCGACATCCTTTCAGAATTATAATAAGCTAAGTTAATGAAAATAGCTAAATGTAATACATTTAATGTATTGCCTTTTTAAAATCTACAAACACTCTTTTTAGAGAAAATATGATATTGATTAATGACTATATTACAACCAGACAAAATGTGCAAAAACGCTTTTTTAGAGGTCTTTGATTCCTTATCACTTTATCAGTAAGTGGAAAAATAATATTGGTATAAAATTACCATTTTGTAAGCCATGAGCTGTGAAGATTTGAGTAAAAAAGTTTGATTAATTTTTGAAAGTTCCATCAACAAAACTATTTCAAAATGGCTTAAAAAATTAAGTTACTTTTGGTAAAAATAATAAAATATTTGTATCCTTATTATTTACCAATAACAAATTTTCATTACGGTTCTTTAATAAAAAATTACTTAAATTGTTTAATGAAGTTTGTAATTCCTCCAAATTTGTAAGAAATTTCGGCAAAATAGAGTACAGACGATTGTGCTTAGTACATATTTTTCTTGATTATTTATAAATCAATTATAAATTGTAATAATATATATGTATGAATAGTTATTAGTTATCCTACTATTCTACGCATGATACTTGTTTTGAACCAAATTTTTAATTTTTGATTTTGGCGAGCAAAAACCATGCACAAAAAAAACATAATTTATGTATTATTGATGGGGTACTAATTTCGATATCAAAAGTACTTAAAAAATAATATTGAACGGTGATGTCGTAAGTAAACATAAAAATCCCATATTTAATTAAACTCTGAAAATGATACAATCAAAAATGTATTGGACATAGTTATAATGAAGAAAATATAATATTAAACCGTCAAATCGTTAACATTAGCTATAAAATAAAACAAAAAGCTCTCAACGTCTCAACAATATTTGTGAGAAACCAAATAAAATAATTAATCGTAATACTTACTCATAATGTAGATACGTTATCTCCGTTAACACTACACTGCGACAATATTTGACAATTATTGTATTTGTCTACATACATAGGCGGACATCGAGGGGGGGGCTTAGTGGGGTTTAGCCCCCCAAATATTTCAAAATACCCACAAAAATCGAAGGTAATATGTTATATTTATGTATATAAAGGTGGATCACTTTACATTATTGGATTATTATAGCCCCTCTAAAAATTCAACCAAATGTCTGCTTATGTCTGTATATATAACATATAACACACGAACAAAATATGATCAAAATACTTAAAAAACGAAACCGCTTATATTCTAAAACGATAATATTAAAATAATTGATAATAATCAATAATCTCACCTTTAAATATTTCATATATCACAAGTAATGGGGATGCAATTCAGATATTATGCTCAAGTAAAACCAGAGACGCACTTTGTACACAGCGAAAAGAAAAATGAAGGCAAGTGGCCAGTGGGTACCGCTCTAGTATTCATTAACATTAAGTATCATAAGTAGGTCACTGTCTCACAGATATAGTGACATGGATGTCGGGTGTGTAAAATTTGAAATCATTTATATATCACTGTCTACCAAAAACGATTCTGAGCGGAAGCAATCTATCAACCTATATCAAAATCATATTCGCGATTTTTGACGAATTCCGTCGACTTTAAAATCAATGGTTAACCGCATACCTGAAAATCGGTAGAATTTAAATTCGCAACCGATAACGGGTAAAATACGTTTGAGCGCATTTATCCATAAAAGAACACTTTATATGGCGTAAATCCATACAACGTTTGGGCGTAATATTTCCCTTTATAATAGCACGTATATTTTTGCATAGATGATATACATATTAGTACATTATACCTATTACCTACTAAATCTGAGTCTATTGTCTTTATCCAGAAGACAACACAAGGGGGTTGACTCAATAATAATCTTCCAAAAATATTTAAAGACTTTTTTTAATATCCTAGTTTAATTTTGTATATTAGTAGTTTATTATTCATTAATATTATTGTATATGATCTTAGTATTTTCCAATAATTAAGACATGGCCTATAGATCAAACATGAAACGATTGCGGATTGAGTACTTAATATTAAATTAGATTAGATTACACAAGACTTTCAATTACTAGTTAGAATATTCAATATTGTCCCAGAGGTGTTTTCATAAATTTGCCTAAACGTGTTAACAATTTTCCCGTAATTTTTTTAAACCTCACTTAAACGGGTTATGCTCCCCATAACTATAGGCTATAGGTAATAATTAATAAGTAAAATAGATTCCTTTATTTGAACTAGCCATCAGTCTAAAATCTTTAAGACTAAATCTCTTTTATGCGACAAACTTTTAACTTTTTTCCGTTATACAACTATACAACTAATTTTCTTACTAAAAAGAATTCATAACTTTATTTTTGCTGTTCCTAGGTATGAATATAAGAAGACTACTTATTGTATTATAGTTTAATTCAACAAATTATGCAGCATAATTATTGTTCACAATTTGCTACATCAACTATTGTATATTATCCTGTTATGTGTTTAATAATCTTGCTATTTTTGTTAGAAAAAGCAATAAAAATACACACATTTTATACGAAAAAACCAGTTTGGTGACTTGAAGTTTTGCGACAAATTTTTTGTGAACCATCGTTTCTTCATCCTTGTGACCTTGTAGCCTCTAAGTAGGTGCCTAAATTATCAAAATCTATAAATTTATCTCTTCTTTATAAATTGTTCTTAAGAAACAGTTCCAGGTCCACATGAAGTGAGTCCGAGATCTCCAAGTCAATGACCGATGTGCGCCAATTCCGGAATGGGTATTACCTAACGGCTAACAAACTATAAACCGTAGTAATGCAGTACCTATAGCCTAATTATTATTCGTGACTGATGACCATGGTATACTTAGGTAATAGGTATACCTAATAAATTCTATTAGTAATAATAATCTAATATTAGGTATATTTATTAAGCCTACCTAATTAAATGTGTAATCTATAAACTATAAATTATAAAAGATCTTAAAATTTGACAGATATCGTGGACTTACGTAATATATTTACCATACAGTATAAATACATAAATAATATTATATTTTATTCATTTATACCCGTGTCTATGTATATTACTATATTAGTAATAATACACACAAGTCTGTGATAACAACGGATGTATTTTTGGTCAGTCGTTAACATAGGGTGGGCGGATTCTACCGTTGGCATTCTGTGGTTCCGCGGGGGTTGGTCGCACTGAGAGCCATTTGTAATGAATTCCTCCCGAAACCGTCCCGTCCCGTAGGTCAGGATGATGAAGTGTAACACATTGGGTAGAAAAAAAAACCAAAAAATAAGAATAAAAAAGCGACTTGCAATTGTAGCATGATAAATATGCTATTGGAAATAGGAAAATATTATTCATTTTTTGAAAGAAAACAATAATAATAATAATAAAAAACAGTATTTATTTACATAACGTTCAGTCGCACGGCTGTCGTATAATCATAGGTAAGACTTGAGTACCGTCGAATGTGACTGTGTGTGTGTGTGTGTATGTATGTATATTTGTATTTTAGTGTAAGTGTATTGTAAGTACGTGCGTGCGCGTGTGTGTGTGCGTTTCGGTTATTGTTTGGAGTAGGTATTATAATATAGTCAGTGCACCGTCCGTTTGTTTCCACCATCGACATTACTACAATTCTTGAGGTTATCACCACCGGCCGACCGACGTATCATCATCGGCGTACGATTGCGCTTCGACTTGCACACAATACGCCACCAGGATACTCGGATCTCGCCGTATCCGCCAACAAGACCCTAGAGTAGGTAAGTCCCGTTTTATTATTCTGTTCTACCCGTGATATTCTGTAGCATAACTATCATTGTCAGCACCCTCTCCTAATTATTCCGAGTTCGATGAAAATTTGTTCTCCCCTAGCACCCACCTTTACTATATCTAACTCGTTCTAGAGACATATTATGCTGTCATTTGCACATACCCTTGGAGACGACTAAATGTTATACTGTAGTGTACACTCGACGTCTTGAACAGATGTTCTATTCTTTCAAAGTGTCCTGTGTGATGATATACTTCCTCTGAAAGTCTGCCATTGACTTATCTAGCATGTTCATTGTTTTAAAAAAAAATTTGCTTTGAGATTTATGTGCATATGATAGTTATCTGTTAACTATATTGTGTCTTTAATTGATGTTGATCAATAACTTTTTTTTATCTAGAACCAGTAGAACCTATGTAGGTGTTATTTTAATGTCTACATTTCTATCTTGATTACCTATTTATAGGTAGTATATACACATGTACAATGTACAAACTGGTGCTTCCTACCTGCCTTATAGGTTTTTTAAATTAAATAAGTTTGTAAAGTCATTAATTTTATTTTACATGTTTACTATGTAATTTATAGATACTTATAAAATTAAAAAAATCTTATATTACTATTATTATAACAATTATGTATATCAAAGAAAATTCTTGTAAAAATATATTAAGTAGGTACCTAACTGTTAAAATCTAATTATGATTTTTATTGTGTAGTTTAATTTATATACATATTAAAAAAAACTAATTGCCAGAATTTGTTCATAAACCCGTAATAAATAATAGTTTTTATAATTGTATTCAACTATATAGAAATAGTTACAGAATAATAATTGTCATTACAATATTTATAAGACTGTTGTATGTTGATCACAGTGTCAAATTTATATCACTTGGTAGGTTCTTGATAATAACTTATTTAAATCAGCAATCATTAATTAATCTTATTTTGATTGTCTAAAATGTTAAAATATTTACATCTGTACCTACCTTGTTATCTGAAACCTATTTCCGCTAGTAATTATTTATTTTTCAAGAAGTTGAGTTCTTATCTACTCATATATTATAATGTTTACTATTTGTATTTCTAAATTTATGGTTTATAAATGTATACCAGTTTTTATAAATGTTCTTAATAGATATTAGAAATGTCCTTGCACCTTTATAATACTCAATAGGTATATTGATTTTTAATTAATATTATGTACCTAACACTTTAATGCTTAAGCATATACTTTCAATATGTATATTAATATAATTTTATATTTCATTATTCTTGTAATTTGCTGGTAATAAGTTTACCACTATTATTTTATTTTATTAATTTCTTAATGTAATTTTAAAAATTCACAACTTAAACTACAAGACATTTTACATTACTTCAACCCAGCCGTGGTCTCATTTGTAGATTAATTACAAAATTAAAACATTTACATAAAAATTATGGCCAGTTATCTCCATCTATTCTGGTTTTGTGATATTTTTTAATTTATTACCCAGTTGCAGCTGATATTCATCTTTCTTTTTCTATTAGCTGTATACCAATTTTATTATTTTACATACATCATTAATTTTATATTTAACACTATATTATTTTTAAATCATTATATCTACAATCTCTACTTATATATTCAGCATAAAATAATTCTTTTAGGTACCTAATTTGGACTCAAACTTTATTGCATTTGCAATTTTTATAGCACTTATTCTTATTGCTTTATAAATTATTAAGCTGTGAAAAAAGGATATGCATTTTTCCATTTAAACCGTTTTTACTATTCTTTTAAAATGGTAAGATATGAGAATAATGCTAAGTTTAATTAATTCTTGTCTCTTGTACATAAATATATCTGTTGAGTAATTCAAATTATCCATTAATTGATAAATGTTTCAAGTTACCTAATGTAAATAATTAATAAACATTATGTTCATTATGTATAGAAACTAATCATGTAACATATACATAGATACTTATTAACATTTTTAAAGTTATTTCATGGTCTTGTTAAATATTATAAATATGTATTTTATTTATTTTCAGTTGTTAAATAAATTGGATATATTTGTTTCATAACCATCTCTATAAACCAAGTGTCTACTTGAAGTCTTCAGACTTTGAAATTCTTCCATAATGGAATGGAAGAACAATGTTCCAGAAGGGTATATATATTTATAATATTAATGTCACATAAATCTTAAGTATAATATAATATTTTTTATTTTTATTTTTGTGCAGAAAAATTAATAAAACTTCCGGTTCAGGTTCTCAAAATAGAAGACCTTCTGGTGGTGGCAATAAAAAAGCAAACGACACTGTTGAATATTTTGGGTAAGTACTTATACCATATTATATTATAATATCAATGATTACATAACACTTGCTTTAGTTATTTTTGTTTTAAATACATTATTTTATACATACATTATTAAATTTAAAATTTATATATTATTTAATATAACATTTTTCAATGTAAATATAAATTAATTTTATATATGAGATATATCTACATATAAGATGATATTTCTTTATTGCTTTTATCCATTAATTGTTTTAAAAAGTATAATAAGAGTAAGCAATGCTAAATTTTTTTTTATTATCCCTATTTCACTCATTTATATTGGTAAAAATCCACTTCTATTAATAGTATACACATTGTATTTAATAATACACATGTTGTTTTTTAATGACAACTTATATTTAAAATTATATAATCTAAAACAGTGGCATGATTAGAGGTAGATCTCTCAGAGCCTTATTTTAATAATAATTTTCAATATTTATAACTTAATAGTAATTCAACTATAATATTATAAATAATTGTGTTCTTAATAAAGTTGAAGGTTTATTTTTTTTTTTTTTGTAAGTGATTAAGTAAACAGTTTTTTACTTAAAAAAATTATCCCCCTTACGCCACTAATCTGAAACTAAATACTTTTCTGAAAATCTGTGTGTATAATCTATAATATTGAACAGATGAATGAATAATTATTATTATTATTATTATTATTATGCAATTAAATTTTAGAAATAGTAATTTTTATAATTTGATACTATCCAATCATAATTCATTTTTATGTCAATTACCCAAATATAATAAACAAAATCTAAATATTTTTATAAATTTATATTTTAAAATAAAATGTATGTTGTTTTCTTTTAGGTAACATAGAAATTGTACTCATTTAAATTGAAAATTTTACTATCTATACCTTTTATTTATGATTAAGTTCTAAACACAAAAGCTATTTTAAACCATAATTATGTATTATCATGCATAAATTATTTAATTATAGGTTTAGTAAAATTGCAAAATATTTGTATAATTGTCGTTGGCTATGTGACAATTTTACAAAAATGTGTTCAAGGTTTTAATGAATTCAGATTCTAATATTTCCTTTCTATAAAATGTTAATAACTAACAAAAAAATCATATTAATGTTATATTATTATATTATATACGTATTTAAAGTATTAATAAATTATTTTTAAAATTTAATATGATCGTCTGGTTATATAGTAAAATAGATTTGTATTTATTTATTTAACATTAAGAAAATGTGTAATTTAAACTTAAAATTTATAAATATATTATTGTTTAGCACTACACAAAAACCCAAATCTAAGCGTAAGCCTAAAAAGGAAAGCAAAATGATCAATATCGAAGAATTTGTATGCACATATGGCACTGGTAATAATATTGTTAGTTCAGAGCCAATTAAAGCTGCTGCAACATTCCGTAAGTTTATGATATATTTAGTAAAAATTAAATATTGTGTGTATTAAATCATAAACATTATTATTTTATAGCTGTTACTACAAATGCTTGGGCACGCAAAAAAGGGTCAGAACTGTTTGCTAAAGCCAAAGATGATAATGAAGAAGAAAAAATGTTAAAAATGGCAATAGCTGAAAGTATTAAAAGTGCCGAAGAACATTCTCGAACCAAAGATTCCTCTTGGTAAATTTAATTGAAAATGTCTTAAAATTATTACTTTTTTATTAATAAAAAAACTATATTAATAATTTCAGGAAAAACGACCAAGAAAATGCTATTGGTACTGATGACCAGATGTTCCAAAAAAAACATAATTCCCAAAACAAAAAGAATTCTAGAGGATCTAAGGAATCTAGATCCATAAATTGTTGGAATAACAGTTCATTTGCTAAAGAATCAGACGACTATGGTTTTTCATCTGAACACAATAAAACTAATAAAAGTCCTAAAGTCGGGATACTCTGGGAAGATGATTCCAAGAACAATAGGTCCAAAGAGCGCAAAGACATTAAAAGCAAGTCAAAACATATTCAAAAAGACAAACCTAAAGAAAATAAACCATCACCTACTGACAGTCCACTTAAGCCAGAAAAAAAACTTAGGCAAAGGGGTGACTGGAAGGAAACATTCATTAAAGACAACTATCAACCCGAAAGAAATGTGAGGTCAAATGATATTGATGATCAAAGACCTCAACCTCAAGCCCATGATTGGAGTGTTCTCACATCTGGTTGGAACAAACCAGAAGAAAAAAAAGATGAAAAAAAGCCGTCCAACATGTGGAATGGTGATGTAAGTGTCAATGTATCCAAAAATAAATGGGATTCTTCCAACTGGTCTTCAGAGCCTGTCAAAACGGAATCTGTGGATATTTGGAGCAGTGATCGTCCCAAAAGTAATGCAGTTGTTTGGAATGACCCAGTCGAAACTAAAGATGATGGCATTGATGAAAAACTCATTCAGTCCGAACGGAAAGAAATTAAGCCTAACGTGTTTGGCTTTACTGATTCTTGGGGACCAATGAGTACTCAAATTAAAGAACCTCCCAAACCTATTGAAAGCCCTAAGTTTGTTGAGAAAAAACCACTGCCAGCTCCTGATTTCAATAGGTACCTTTTGGAAGCTCTTAGTCAGAGCTCGCCATATACTGTGCCACCACACACAGAACCCCAAATATCTCAGACAAATACTGATAGTCTGTATTCCAACTTGGAATCTGTCCTTCCAAAAACCTCTAGTTCGGTGTTAGAAACGAACAATTCGCCAGAGTTCCTTTCCAACTTACACTTTTTGGCCAACATGACCCAAATATGTGATAGGCTGGGTCTCAACAATAAACAATTACTTTCAGACTTGCCAGTTGGTGCAACTAGTAGTGGCGTTGAACCCGATTTACTTCAACAACCACCTACGTTGAATCAGATACAGCAAAATCTGAACTGGAGCCAAAAGACTACCCAAAAAGTGTACCAACCGTTCCAGCCTGTGCTGCAACAGCAATCAGATTTTATGTTGCCTAACCAGTTACTGCAATCTCAACAACATCAGCAACAGCAGCAGCAACAACAGCAGCAGCAGCAACAGCAACAACAACAACAACAACAACAGCAGCAGACATCGTTTATGCCTGCTAATTCAAGCAACTTCAATCTAACTGGTAACAGTGCGTTTCCAGCATTAAACTTAGATCTTAACCCTCAATTCAATAATCTCATATATCCTAACCCATTAGTGCCGCCACCTAATGGTTTGTTCCCCTATCAACATCAGACTAACATCGAAAGGTTAGCCAATCTATCGCTTGGGCAGGATAAAATGAATTTTCCCATGTATAATTTGGTCCAGGACAAACAGACACGACTAAATGACTCGTCGTTTAATTCTGTCCGAGAACCAATGAAACAATCCAAACCAGTGCAGCCGAATGTGTTCATGCCCAACACACTGCCCAACTCTTACAATTTCAACATCGATCCATCCCCTCCATTGTTTCCTGCCAACCTGTTTTATGCACAGATGCCTCAAGATGTGAACTATGTGCAACCTAACCAGCAGCAGTTCCACAACTTTAAAGAGCAAAACATGCAACACATGTTTGGCAACCAGAAACTGGAGCATCAGGTTCTCAGAGACAAGATGTTGAATGTGGGCAATCCATATTTAAAAGATTAATGAATATGTAGTCTTATCACAAAACGTAATATTAATACGTCATCTAGTCAATGGAAATACTTAGGTTTTGATACCTCGGTAGCATTGAACCCCAAGTATTGTGTAAGGTACAGTGTTTTATTTTTGCTTCAATTTTTTCCCACCAATTTCTCCTAGTGTGTGATTTTTTTTTTGGCAATAAATACTTTCAACCCATATTGTTTCGATATTCGTATCGAATATTAATTGGGTATAAAAAGAATAGTGCAAATGTTTTTTTCTTTTTATTGTAAATTTATATTTATCATTGAGTAACCCGTGTACATTATAACGAATTATTCGGTAAGGACTTAGAACCATTGTACGAATATTTTATTCTCATTATTATTAATACATTTTAAACGACACATAGTTATTGAGCCGTATTTTAATGTTTATTAATAAGTCTAGTTTGCTAATAAAAGCAAACCATCAACAAGTGTCAACTGTCAAGCAATAAGAATTTATTTGTACTACCTATGGGTAACAATATCCACCATTAATCCACGGGTAAGTGTCATTCACTTATTGGTTTCAATTTGTAACTTAAAAGTAGGGAAGTCAGATGGTGGATTTGCCGAGAAAATGTTTTTTTAATAATTTGAACTTTTTAAAATTCTTTATTTATTTATAATGACCATGAATCATGATTATAGCCAAAATACTAAATACCTATCATGAGAAACTCTCACTTAAGTACTGATATAGGTACAATCACGAAAGAACTTTAATACATTTATTTTGTTACCAGTAATATGAATTTCATATCTGTGTATTATATTGATCTTGGCCTGTGATACATTGTTATAAATATAATATGTTCGAGCAACTTGTTATAATACATTGGTATATATAAATAAAATATTACAATAGAATAATTTAAAGTTAATTAATATTCATTGACAAAGATATGAAAATAAAGAAAATTATTGACAGGTTTGGATTGAGTTCTAGGCATTGAGCATTGCTTTTCAATAATTGATAATGTAAATAAGGAAATTTGATTTCTTAGATAAAATTAATTATATTTTAATATATGTATTTTATACCAGAGGCGTGTCCAGCGGGTAGGCCCAGGCCTACCCTGATTTTTAACCTTTAAGTATACCCAAAATATACATTTTAAAATTATATTTATATAAGCACACTGAATACTGAATGTAAAATGTAACAGATTATTTTTATAACCAGGCCTGTCCTAAATTTTGGTCCTAGACACGCCACTGTTATATACTGATCATTAAGGAGCAGATATTTATGCATTTATCATATTTTTTAATAATATATAAATTAATGCGGAGTAAGATAAATATTTGTTTCATCACTCACAGAATTCAAATTTATCAATTTAATTTTGTATATTTGTTCGATTTTTACTTGTTTGACCTATAGTTATTTCTATATTCGTCATGCTTTTAGTGCATATTTAAGGTTTTTCGTATTATATAAGGGACTCGGCACGACATATTAATAGATCAAAATGTTCCGCGGCTGTAATAGGCCTATATAATATTCGTGCCAACTGGGAATAGCCGGTTTTCGTTCGTATCGGTACTTGGTTTCTAATATTATATACGATATACCTATGTATATTATTTTCAAATTAACAATAAGTTCAACAGCAGTTTGCAAACATCATTTTTACTTTTAATAATAATAAATTTTATTTTGTAAATTATTAATAATTTATTATTTTTAATTTTTAATAAATTCTAAACATATTTTATACTTTATAGTGCATAATTGCATGCATATTTTTTAATTTTTTAGAGCATAAACATCCGATCTCTAATGATCATTGATGTGTATAACGAGTTCATATAAATTTAGTGGTAGGAAGTGTTGGGGCAAACCCCCCACAGCTTATATTGTCTAATATTGACACTCAAAATATTTTAGTGTCTAGTGAGCTACTTTTCTGAGGGCGTCCCTGCCTATAATTTATGCTCATGTATATTACCTGGAAAAATGTATCAGCTAAAAAAATCTACAAAGATAAGTAAGTACCTTATAGTTTCTTTTTTAATAATTTTTTCAAACTTCCAATAACTATCATTGTAATTATTTATTTTATAGTAGTACCAATGTGGGGTTTATAAATAAATTAATTAAATACCTAGTTATTTCTTACATCGTTCTTTACCGATGTTATATTATAATAATTAGTTGATTAATATATCCCTTGTAGAGCGTAAAATATACATTTTTCGTGCTACCTACGCATAAACATGAATTATTCAGATTCAAAATGAATAATATATAATAAATAATCAGTCTATGTATACATAGGTAGTTAACAGTATATAATATTTAAGGTCCAAGTGGTTCGACAAATCTCAGAAATGCCCGAGCTAAACTCGAACTGTCCACGATATTTCAGCAAAATCCCATATTTTTTTTTAAAATTAATATCTAAATTTATAATCTACAAGGTCGAGGAGAGCGGAGACGTTGAAAAGAAACTAAATTAAAAAACAACCACGATAACAATAATTTGCGGCAATCAATCACCGACGAATAACAATTAGGTAGGTAAATACATGAAAAAACAAAAATATGAACGGTAAGTTTTTAATATACATTAAAAAATGTATGACTGTAGAATTAATTAGGTACCCAACAGAATATATGTAGGTATCAGGTATCTACAGGTGATGGTATTTAAAATAGCAATTCAAGAAATATTATGCTATCTATGTTATCAATATTTTGATTCATTTTATTTTAATTTTGCGCCACTAATAATAGGTACATTTAAAAGCATACATAATAACTACCTAATATGCATAGGTAATATTATATATTAGGTATGTATTCTACGCCACGCTTACGAATACTGTGTCATTGTCATAGGCGGAGCTAGGGGAGAGCTTTGGAGGCTATAAGCGCTAAGCCCCCCCCCATGTATACCTACCCTAGTTATATACCTACAGTTTTGTATTGGAGTATAAGTATAAGCTACCACACTCTGAATGCTGGCTGATTTTTTTTTTTCAATACATTAACAAAATTATTTCTTACTTAGGAAGTTACCTATTAATGATTATTTTCATTAAGTAATCCTGGACTTGAGCCCCCTCCCTCAACTAAATTTATCAAGCTCCGCCTATGGTCACTAAAAAATCGAGATCTCACTACAAGTGCTTGCGAATCTCATCATTTACGATTCAATTAAAGTTTTATCACTTTTTGGATGTACTGATTGGATTTCAAAAAGAAACTTTGGATCCAAACATCTAGTGTTCAATTATAGACTATAATTTTGGTAAATTGTAAATACCTAGTACAAGACGAACTGGGTTTATAGAAGTATAAAAAATATAAAATATATTTATGTTTGGATGACATTCACCATAAAAAAAATTAAAAATTGATACCTAAAACGAATCGAGAGGAACATGCCGCGTCCTTAGTGGCAACTGCAGTTCTACTCCCGCACGTCACCGTCCCTTACAGACGTATCTATCAGACGGCTATCTAACATCCACTGAAAGGCCTAAAATGGAAAGAATTGCCAACTGCCACAGTAGCTTTACCGTTTACAATTTATGTAGCGAGTTACATTACTATACTTAAGAGTATATTATGTAGATTAGGCAATAACAAATTCTAAAACACCGGTAAAATCAAAATGTAAACATTACTCTAATGCACACTTATCTACATTCAGCAATCCACTATCACCCAACACACCATTTGCGCACCTGCACTTACCGCCAACCTATCCATCCATTCAAACAAGGTGTGCAATTGCCTCCCTTTATACTTAGGTTCAGGCCACTGCCAACACCGTAGTGACTAGCAATCAATATAAATAAATGTTCTTGTTATATTTTGTATCTTGGCCTCACACCTGTAATATATGGGAATATGAACATCTATCAATAAACAGATTACATTTTATTATATAGTACAAATTTCAGTAGATATTTAAATATCAAACATAATATTATAATTACAGATAACGTGTAATACATTACAAAATAAATTACTATGTCAAGTATAAGAATATGTTTATTAATTTTATGTAATGACATATTAATATTTATAACTATTCATTTAGGCAAAGGTGTGTTAATTTTATACATATTAAAATAGATTTATTATTTAAATGCTTACATAGAATCATGTATCTGTTTTTGTAAAACTATTTTCATTAGCATATTCCTGAGATGATTCACGTATTTGATTTTGATTACTTGTTTCTTTCATGTTTAAACTATGACGATTACTAATATATTTGTTGTTGTTTTGTATTGGAGAACTTGATTGAAATGAATAACTCATAGAAGATCTGTTCAAATTTTTACAATATTTATCATAATATATGACATTTGTTTGACTGACATCACCACATAACCATAATTCACAAGAGTGACTAATTGAACGTACTATTAATACTATCCATGATATATGTTTAAAATTATCGCTAGGTTCAATAGGGCCACTTTGAATAGCCAAAAACTTATAATATTTAAACGCTTTATCTATGGATCTGAATCCATCTTCTAAGGAACTGTATAATGCGTTTTGCGTAATAAATATACAAATTATCTCTTCGTTATTAACAGTGTATTTTGTTATGGCACCAGGGTCAAATTTATTGTTTTTAACGTCTTTTAATAAACTATAAAAAATATAAAATACAATTGATTTAATATACAATATATTTAATAATATTTTTATTTATTTTAAAATTCTGAAATTCCATTATCCTCCCACAGCTTATATAAAAAAAAAAAATAAGATATGAAATGTGATTGAATGGGCCACTAAGATAGTTCTCAAAGAAAAAAAGATGTTTTACATATTTATGGAAAATTAAAAAATTAAAATCTGTAATGAAATTTATTAACTGCTGCATCAAGGCCCAAATACACTGTATTAGTATAGTAAACAATCTACCACTAACAAGGAAATGCTGCTATGACAATAAAGCATTTTGCACAGATATAGATTATAGAATGTAAAGATCTTGAAACATTTGAACTTATTTTGTTGTTTTATGACAACCATGTATTTTAAATAAATATCAAAAATATACAGTATGTTATGTAGATACCACATACTTTTGTACATGCAAAATACAAAGTGATACAGTCATTGCCAAATAAATTGCGGCAGCGGCAAAATAACAAAAAACCAGTGGTTCTCCGTACTATATTATTACCGAAAATAAACATACCATGAATCTACATTTTCTTTTTTTTTACATTTTATATAGAACTTTTCATGAATAGATAATTAATAGTAATATAGAGAAAACTTTTTCATGACATCAATATCCGTCATATTGTGTAGAATGTCATTTTAAATTAACTTTTTTATTATTAAAAATACTTGAATTATCATAGTACAGCAGCAGTCTGTTAAATAATAATTTGAAGAATATAACCTAACTTTCTGTATGGAATTATCTCCATACAATTTTATTTTATAAACTAATATGGCAATAACCATGAGATTGTGAATTTAATGCATTTGTATGTTTTTTTTTTTTTTTGCTTCACCATATAAAAAATGGTTTTGAACAAAATTTGTTTTAACTTATTTATAGTTCAAATGCAAGATATTTCGTTATTGCATATTTAGTGAGTAAGGGCATATAATTTCATGTTTTCATGGTTTCTTTGTATTAATACTTATTTTATTTAAGTAAATGTTATTATTTTTTTAGTTTATCTAGTCTAAATTGGTCTAATAAATCTGTATCGTGGATTTCTACTTTGATGTATTAGTGATAACTTCTAAATTGTTGAAGAAATCATTGAAAGTTTTGATGAAGATGAAGCACTTTTAATCAGAAGTCCTCAGAAACATTTAAAAGCCTCACAGATTAAAGGTAATTTGGGTTTTATAAAATCCAGTTTTAAATGTCTTCCTGTGACTATAAACCTACATCAAAAACGAGGCATAGCATTATTAGAAGCGATATAAATTATTCAAAATATTTCAGCCAATATTAATGATTTGAAATTGTAATATGTTAGTATTGTATTGAACTTGCTGCACCTACCACAAGCTATGCTTTTAGGGTTATTAGCGTTATTATTTGTTTTATTTTTATTTATTGTTATCTTTATGTGTGTAAAATATTATTTTTACAATAAACTATTATTATTATGAAATGCCAAACTGGAACTATAATTAACCAGAAATTACAAAAAGTTCTTTCTAAAAATTACGACTTTCAAATTGTTTGCAATATATTAAAAATATTAAGAGGAGAAGAAGTAAATGTAAGTAATTTAAATATACAAGTTATAAGTAGTGACAAGGCATACTTAAAATGAGTCCCGACAATGTTCACAGATGTAGAGCGTTCATTTTCAGTACATAAAAATATATTGGCGCCAAATAAAAGTTTTTTCAAATTCAAAAATATAAAGAAATCACTAATTGTCAAATGTAATTAGAATATAAATAACTCAAAAGTTCTAAAATATAATATTTCAAATATTTCTATTTTTTTTAACCGTTCTTATGAATTTTAATTGCATTTTTTTGCATTTTTCAAATTTTTGAATTTTTCAATACATATTTAACATTAACAGTTTTTAATGCATTATATTCATAGCCCTGGCAATAACTAATATTTTTATTTATTTATTTACAATAAGATAGATCTTACAACTATATTATATTCATTAATGTTTTATAAAGTTTTAAAAGTCAATGAATAGATGTAATTAATTAAATTAAAATATAAATACTTTTGTTTGAATGGATATTTAGTGTCCACATTATCAACTACATTGTCTTTCCAATTCTTTTTGCATACTTGTTCTAAGTCAATAAATAAAACAATTATGGTTTTGGCCATCATCTCCCATAAATTACATGGTGAAATGTAAACATTTAATCTCTGTGGCGTTTTCGAATCTATTAACTTACCATTTTTTATAATAAAAAATATATCAAATTATTTAGTAATTAATGGTTATTAATTTCTAACACTCACTTTAGAAGGTACACATACAGTTATGTCAATACCAGATCCAGAAAATATATCAATTATGAGAGATTTTGTATCAGACCAATCAAGTTTATCCAATCCACAACCAATTTTGGGTATTCCTAATTTCGTTAAATTGAATTTCTTCATAATGATGACAAGTGAACGAAGAACTTTTTCCATTGTATTTATTGTAGGTTTACCATTACTAAATTTTTTTGTTACCAAATAAAAAGCATATTGATTATGGCGTTCAACTATACCAACATTTCCTATTTTTAATTTCTGATCAACTAGTTTACCAACACCACCAAAAATGCGTCTAGAAAATAAATAAATTATTTATAACTCAATGTAATATAATATATAAGTCATAGATAGTATAAGACATTTTTACTTGAAGTCAACGGCTATACCCGCTCCCATCCGTAAATCTTCAGCAACACAATGAGCAAGAGAATAATCTTTTGATAACTTGAAAAGATCTTCATCGATTTCCTCAAAAATACTAATTAAATAACAATGAAAAAATTGCAAATACATTTTAAACTGTTTATATTTCAACATAATGTTAAATTTAAATTTGTAAAGTATAAACAAAAATATTATTTAAATAGTTATTGATGCGACTATCATACTAATCATAATTTCTTTTATTTCTATTCTTAGACAATAATGATATGTTAAACATTTAAACAAAAATTGAAGTAAAAATGTAAAATAAGTTGAGTGATGAGTTTTAATAATGGACAGCATACCAGTTTTCAAGATTAATTAATGATTTCCCATGTAAATCACTGTTGCTTCTATTTTGCGTTTCATTCTGTTTAAAATTCTCACTAATGGATATTTCATTCTTTCTTTGCTTTTGATTATTTGTATCGTAAGAATTCCTCCTAATTAAAAACAATATAAAACATTGATAATTTTATTTATTACTATTATAAACGCTGAGTGTATAAACACATTTATGTGTCCAAAATAATTTTTTAAAACTATTATGATTATTTATGAGTAATGTAATGTTATGAAATGTATAATATAAAAATAATAAAATAATGATTTAACTATTACTCAATAATAATATGGTTCAAGGCGATGACACTTTAACAATTTAAATAATTACTGAAGAAAAATTGAATAAAACTGACGACATACCCTTTTCCATAACTTCTTGATTTAAATGTATCCCCATACAAATCAGTGTTGTTTCTATCAACCGCTTTTTTCTGATCAAATTTATCAGAAACGTGTGAAAATTGTCTGTCAGAAAATCTACTTTGAATTTTTTTCTTGCTATTCCATCTATTCAAAATGATATAAAATATTATTGATTTATTAAATATGATTGCATAAATATGTTTAAGTGACCAAAACAATAATTCAAGACTATTGTGATTATTTAAGCAAAATGCAATCTTATGAAATTATAAAATAATGACATAAATATCATATAATAATCATAATCAAGTTTTTATTTTTATCAAGTCTTATGAATTTGATGTGTTAAACATTAAAATAAAACTTGATTAAAGAGAATATAAATATTAATAATTGACAACATACCCTTCTTTATCATTATTCATTATTTGATGTGTATCATTCAAATTAATGTTGTCACTATCAACCGCTTTTTTCTGATCAAATTTATCAGAAACGTGTGAAAATTGTCTGTCAGAAAATCTACTTTGAATTTTTTTCTTGCTATTCCATCTATTCAAAATGATATAAAATATTATTGATTTATTAAATATGATTGCATAAATATGTTTAAGTGACCAAAACAATAATTCAAGACTATTGTGATTATTTAAGCAAAATGCAATCTTATGAAATTATAAAATAATGACATAAATATCATATAATAATCATAATCAAGTTTTTATTTTTATCAAGTCTTATGAATTTGATGTGTTAAACATTAAAATAAAACTTGATTAAAGAGAATATAAATATTAATAATTGACAACATACTCTTCTCCATCATCATTAATCGTTTTACATGTATCATTCAAATCAGTGTTGTTTCTATCAACCGCTTTTTTCTGATCAAATTTATCAGAAACGTGTGAAAATTGTCTGTCAGAAAATCTACTTTGAATTTTTTTCTTGCTATTCCATCTATTCAAAATGATATAAAATATTATTGATTTATTAAATATGATTGCATAAATATGTTTAAGTGACCAAAACAATAATTCAAGACTATTGTGATTATTTAAGCAAAATGCAATCTTATGAAATTATAAAATAATGACATAAATATCATATAATAATCATAATCAAGTTTTTATTTTTATCAAGTCTTATGAATTTGATGTGTTAAACATTAAAATAAAACTTGATTAAAGAGAATATAAATATTAATAATTGACAACATACTCTTCTCCATCATCATTAATCGTTTTACATGTATCATTCAAATCAGTGTTGTTTCTATCAACCGCTTTTTTCTGATCAAATTTATCAGAAACGTGTGAAAATTGTCTGTCAGAAAATCTACTTTGAATTTTTTTCTTGCTATTCCATCTATTCAAAATTATATAAAATATTAATGATTTATTAAATATGATTGCATAAATATGTTTAAGTGACCAAAACAATAATTCAAGACTATTGTGATTATTTAAGCTAAGCAAAATGCAATCCTATGAAATTATAAAATAATGACATAAATAACAGATAATAATCATAAAGTTCTTATTTTTATCAAGTTTTAAGAATTTGATGTGTTAAACATTAAAATAAATACTTGATTAAAGATAATATAAATATTAAGAATTGACAACATACCCTTCTCCATCATCATTTATCGTGTTATGTATATCTTGCAAATTAGTGTTGTCTCTATCAGGAAATATGCTTTGTTTTTGATCACTTTCACTATAGTTTGGTTTTTCACTAACATCTTTATTACTAACTTGATTTTTTTTTTTGTTATTCTGTCTATTCAAAATAATATATGATATTAATGATTTTATTACTATTATGATTTATGAATGCTAATTGCATAAATATATTTAAATATCCAAAACAATTATTTCGCACCCAAATTAACCCAAACCTATAATACTCATATTAAGTATAAACCCTTGAAAAATCAAACACCCAAAACCCGAATAATTTTATTTTTTACAATCTCCATGCAATAAATCATTTAGTATGTAATTCTCGTGGTTAGTTTGATTTTGTAAAATGTAGATGGTTTAAAATTAACAATACTATTAACAGAAAAATGTTTACAATCAATTATAGGTAAATTCAATAAATATTTTCTTGTAACTAAAATCCAAAAAAAAAGCCGAGTTTGATCTAAAACAAATTTTGTGCATACGTGTTATATTTTATTATAATTAACATAAATTATTTTTAAAAATTTTAATTTTGGCTTAATCATTTTTTTTGGGGGGGAGGAGTTAATCTGAATAATAACAGTTAATAACACCCTAAACGATATACATAGTACCCGAAACCCAAATAAATAATTCTGGTGCAAAGCGTTGATATTAGTATTATTATATAACAAATATAATTAAGTTAAAGGAGACAAGTGATGAATTTAAATAATTGGTAAGTTACCCTTCTTTATAATCATTGATTGATTTACATTCTAATTCTTTATCTAAATCAATTTTATATCTATTATTTGCTTTATTCGGTTTTGATTTATGTTTATTGGAATTCTTTTGATCTTTACAAAAAGATTGATTACTGGCTTGTTCTTCATGACTGCTCCTGCTAGTTAAAATAATATAAATGTATTAGATATGAATCATATAATTTAAATATCGAATCCTTATTAAATTTCTATAATCAAGGATGTATTTTGCACATGCTAAAATTAACCACACTGCTAATGTTTATATTTATAAAACCTAAGTCTTTTTTTAAATTAACCTTTAGGATAAGATATGGACTAGGATTGTTAATATGAATATGTTATAATATAATAAACATACTATTTAAAATAAGATTTAGTTTACTTTTAGTTAAAATAAGAGAAATTGCATGGAAAAAAGAATAAATAGCAAATTCAGTTATATTTATTTTTAAATACTATTGCTTTTAAAATTATTAATTTATTTATTTGTTGAACAATAACATTTAATCTAATATACTTAACTAACAAGTAAATAATATTTATTATTAAAAAAAAAATTCTATGGTTGTTTTTTTCTATATTTTTAATTTATATTTCAAGATTTGTTAGATAAGATTTAAGTTAAAAATTTAAATAACTAAATATTTTAAACTACTGGTGCATAGTTATGAGAGTAATGAGATAATATACAATTTTATTTAATGATCAAAATATATGATGGCCTGTTTATAGTAAGTTAATTCAGAGACCTCAATATTATATGCCACTCAAGGCCATTATAAGCCTAAATCCTGCACCTGGTAAATGCTGTATGATAATCATGTTAAAATTAATATACATGCGCCTACTGATAAGTTAACTATATTCTGTCAAGCGAAAGAGTGCGCCACAGCCCGAGAAAAAACAGTTTTCCTATACATCCCCAATCGACAACCTGCTATTGAGACTGGTTCAACTATGAAGAATATGGGATGTGCAGAATTGGTTTTCTCACTGGACAGAGTTTAGTTATAGGTGTTACAATTAATATGCTACTCAAATTTCAATTTAATATAGATAAAAAATTTTACAAATTATATCAAATTATATCATTATAAACTTTAAGAAAGTAATTTACATAATAAGACTGTTTATTAATACTAAAATTTAGGAAACAAGTTTTTAAATTATGTTTTAAACAATTATTATCAAATCATACACCCAATTATATAAAAAAGCATAAAACAATAATACCAGTTGGCACAGACAAATCTCAAATTAATATAATTTATTATAGATACTTGTCAGTAGATGATGATGAATCTAATACATTATCACCATGATAAATTTCTTTGTCTTCGTCTAAAGTTTTACATAATGAATTTAGCTCAATTATATTGTTTTTTTTTTTTTTTCTTATTGTATTCGACGCACTCATAGGGTTCATCTTGAACTTTTTCATTATTCCTAATAAAAAAAACGTATATTTAATTAGAAAAGATGCAATGAGAAGGGTAATCAATCTTGATTTTACAATTAATGTTTGTAAAGCGAGTTTTTTAGAATAGTTTTTTTTCTATCAAGATTAAATGAAACAACAAATAGATATATAAATTGATAAACCATTGAAGAAAAAATGTTCAGTAAATACCTTAAATATAATTTCTCACCAAAAACGTATAAAGAGTAATTCTAAAGGCTTTATTTTAATAACAAAAAATCAATTAGACACTAAAAGAGTTAAATAGTAATATTTAAATATGATAGTTAAAAAGAAAATTATTCTAAAATAATGTATTTGTTGGTTCCTAAAACAGTAAAACATACTTCTCTTTTAATGATTTTTTTCCTTGTTTCTTATCATCAACTTGGTTCTTTTTTACATCATTCTTTGTGTTATTTGTTGAGTCTACTTTACTCCTAAATACATTTATTACAATTTTAAATAAATATGTTATTATTCTTATAAGTAGGTTTATATGCAACCAAAATTCTAAAATATGAATGTCGAATAAAATAATTATTAACATTATTAGTTGCCATAAATTAAAAATAATATTAATTTTAATAAAATGCAAGGAAGTTAAATTAGAAAAGCATATTTATATTGCATGTCAATTAGAAACATAAAATACAATATACAAATATGTATTATATCTTATGTAGTCCGGTACATTTAACTGTGAATTTATTGTTTTTATTTAATTTAATTTATATTTATTTTTATCATATTATGGTAGAAAAATGTTTATTGATTAATTTTTATATCTAGATTGCTTAAGCTCAAAGTCTACTAGTTTAAAGTTTAAATATTTTGTCTTTGCCTTTGATAATAATATAAAAACGTTCAAGAGGAGAATTTAGGTGACTTTTAAGTTTGAAACTGATTGTGTTATTTCGCTGATATATCTAACTTGTAACTTTTTAAACGATACATATCAATACTCTAACACTACTTTTTTGTATATTTTTATTTTGATAATTTACAACAAATATTAAAATAATTCTAATTTAGTATACTGCATTATTATTTAGTCAACAAAAACATATTAAACTCCATGCCACAAGAGATATGGCTTGCACATATGAATGATATACAACATATGAAATTTTCCCACTGTACAGTGACAGTTTTGTAAAAGAATGCACAGTGTAAGATGAGTTATGGTCAGCCAGTGTATGCATTCAATTGTGGCACAGAATATAGTTTGTGAAATCATTTAACTATTAAATAGCTTGAAACCACTGTTTTACTTTATTTTTGATCTTATAATAAAACCTTTCACAAATTATGAACATATTTCTCATTTTTATAAATAAAATTAACAACTCAAGCAAAATACGAAGTATAGTTATAATATAATAAATATAATCCATTTATTAAGCAGTTAAATAAATAAAAATAATATAAACATTTTACACAAAACTTATAATAATTACAATATAATATGATATTTGACATTCTGTAGTTAAATTAATTTTATTAATTTTTGTTCTATTTTGATTGCAAAAATGTACCATTGGTAACTGTAGTCAATTTTAGTATAAAAAAAAGTTTAGGTTAAATTTGATGTATGTTTGCAAGTTAAATCAGTAATCCATGTTTTAATACAAAAGATATAGGAAATAATATTTTTAACACAAAAACTATAAATCTTTTTTAGTAAAATAGTTTTTATTTTATGCTAAAATAATTTATGAATAAGGCATACATAATAAAATAATATAAAAGGTAAGAATAAAGTATCATAATAGTATAGCACAAATTACCTTTTAGTTTTAGAACTTTTCTTTTTATCCATTTTGATCAGAAATTAGTTTTTTCTAGATTTAAAAAAAATGAATGAAGATATTAGTATAATTAAGTATTCATATTTAATATACATTGATATAAAATTGTTCAATACTATAGAATTTATTCTAGAAAATGATTAATTACTAATTCTTCCAATAAGCAAAAGTAACTGAATAAAAATTATAATAACATTGATTGAGTATAACTACTTAGTCAGCAATATTAGTATTCCTAAATAAACATAGTAGGTAAATTTATTTATTCTTTAAAAAATATTAAAAGGTAGATGGGAAAATATTTTTGATGTACTACACATTGTGTTACTATAGTGTTTAGATTTGTTGATTATACCTAATACTCGACATAATAGTATAGATTAGACCTATTATTGTTTAATTTTTGTTTATAAAAATAATAAAATTAATTTATTGCATATAGGCAGTGCCTACCTACGGCCTACCGAGTTTAAGAATTTCTAACATTTTATTAAAGCTACAGCTACTTTACAGTTTAAATAATTAAATTCAATCATGTTTTCTTCTAATGTTTGTATTAATTTTATCACTATAATATAAAATAAAAAAATATGACCAGAAACTCAAAATCGGTATTTTCAGCATATTTACATTGCATATTTTGAGCAGCCCAACAAGTTTTACTCGGTAACTCTCTAGGCCAACCCGGCTCTAATTATATATATCCACAAGAACTAATAATTATGGCCACTAAAAAAATTGTAAATATGTTATATTTTATAAAAAGTACCAGGTAATAATAATATAAATGCACTGTTCAACAGAATTATATAGCATACAATTTAATTTGTATTTTAAAACAACCAAAATAAGTACCTACCAACATAGGCTATTTATTCATATCCTATAAACTATACAATTGTGAACAATACTTATGTAATAATATATAATATAGAAAATAGAAATACATTTAATTTAAAATCACATAATATAAAGGTAATACCAACAATAACTAATACTGTCCATACTTACAAATTCGAAAACAAATGCACAATAGATGATCCAAAAAAACTATTTTATGTAAATAAAAGTAATTTAATAATAAGAAAAAAGGCAATTATTCGGTAATATCACTGTACCAGAAAAAAATTGTTTGGTAGTTACGTAATGAAACTAAATAATGATAATAATATATAAAATATTCACTATGGTCGAAAAGTGTTTATTAGTGTATTACTATAAAATAATGTAACATTGTAACTATCTTCAGAAATGTCTGTTGATTGTATATCGAATTGTTATTCATTAGAAAATGTCAATAACGCATGTCGCGACGCATGACTAAGTTATTTTGAAATGTTATGTCCATTAGCAAACATTACATTATCATTTATCAATAATCAAGCAAAAATAATTCGTTCGTTCAACGATATATAACGAATAACAGTATAATTATAGAAGGTAAAATGAGAATTTAATATATTTTCATGGTTTAATTTTATTTTATCTACCATATAATACGACCATAGAATTTACGAATATTGTCGTATTATCAGATAATTCGACATTTTTACGATTAACGAATAACATTATTTTTGTCTTTATAAAATATTATAGTGTCAATAAATAATCTATAGTAAATAATAATATTATAAATTCAATTTGTTTTATAATATTGTTTTACTATATAGTATACCTCTACTGCCTCTACTATTTTAGTTTAAGTTACGTTTGTGTGTTAGTAAAAACGAATAGCGCCAATTGACCAAATTATCAAATTAAATACAATACGTACCAAATTAACATTTAATATTTTCGTATAGTGTGGAATTATTATTTGTGGATGAATCGTGGGCATTCCCTCCCACTCCGGCTGTTTTTGGTGTAGTAGGAAATTTCCCTCCTATTTTTTTTTAAGTTTACTACCTATTTAATAACATGAAATCATTTTTTTATTTGCTTATTGTCTAATATTTCCAAACGTTTTCATAAATAAAAATATAAAATCAATTATACATGTATATTTTTGATCAACTGAAAACTGAACTACTTCAAACGATAAAATAATAGTGATGTTTAAAATAATAGATAGTCGAATTAAAATATAATAGTACTATAGTATTGATATTTGGTTCTATATATAAAACCCAATCAATTGCCGCAGGGGCGGCGCTAAACGGGGGCCAGGGTGAGCAAGTGCCCTACCAATATTTGATTTTTCACCTCCATTGCCCCCCCCTATAATTTAATGTTTAAAATATGCAAGTAAATAAAGAAATTGTAAATTAGTATTTATAAAGAAAACGGAGGAAATTTGAAGTTTTACTGTAGTACATTTGCAGTGTGATAATAATAAATTAGGTATATTTTTTGATTATTTATTTAGAAATATAACATAATATATTATTATTATTTTGTTATTATTATAACCAAAACATTTTTAGCAATACTTTCTTGATAATATGGTACCTTATAAGAAAAAACAAAACGGTAAAAAACGACAAATGCATTTTACTTTAAAATTCCAAATATTAATTAAAGTATAAATAATAATAACAATAAACCATAGTTATCGAATAGTATACACACTCAGGTATCATTGCATTAACGAATATAACTTACATAATATTACTTATTTAATATAGGTATTAAATCAAAATCGTAAGTGCAAAAATTAATATAAATGTAAAGTTTCAGATCGTGATCGAGTTCGACTCCCGTCCGAGCAACAGGTATGTTTTCCGTATCGCTCCGCATTTATAGCTTCAATAGCGTAAAGACGAGTCTACACACAACAGGTATTATGATTATTGTATTTCCTACAACACTATATAACGCCCAAATATAAATACCTCAAGACCGTGTACTAGATAACGGCCGCCTTCGCACGCGATTATCTGCCAAGGTCACTTATTTCGATAATCTTATCTACTTCTAATGAGTCCGAAACTGTCTCCAAAATCAAGGCACCTGCACAGCCCGTTAGTAAGTCACCGACGACGGCACGCACTAATAATGAATGTAATTGGAATATAGCATAGAGTAATATAGTCAATTCTAATAATCGCAACAGATCACCTCACCAAATTCGCCTCCCCCTAAAAAAACTAACAGTATTTTCATTGTATCCAAAAACCGACACCTTATCCGAACAGCATACCGAAATCAATAACGATAATAAAACTATTAAAATAATTCTTCCACCTCCTATCTTCATTGAAGCGCATTTAAACTTTAATAAAATATGTCTCAAACTTAAGGAATTAACTGACGCCTACAGTTTTTTTTGCAAAAGTACTACAAAATGTGTTAAAATACAAAAACATAGCTCCGATTCCTACAAATCGTCATCAAATTCCTCAAAGAGAAGACGTCTCCTTTCGGCTGTAGTCAATTTGCAACAAAATTGACCCAAAATATATACATGTGTAATTTGCAAATTTTTTTTATAAAATGCGTTTGTAATTTGCACCAAAATAAGGATATGTAATTTGCGCCATCCTCAGGTAGTAAGAAATAGGAATTGTAATTTACACCAAAATTAAAATCCACTATTTTCTCAATAGTATCTCGATAGTACCAACTTACAAGTTTCTGAATCCCAGAAAAAAAGTCCGATTTTTATTTTATTGGAAAAAAAGTCCGGTTTGATTTATTGTTCATAAAAAAAATGTATTAATATGATTTGTATAATGTAATAATAATTTAATATTTATATAATTTAAAACATTAAACTACAAATAATTAGTTCATAATAATAAAAAAAATAACTATAACTAATATTTATTTTATTTTCGGATACAATGGCCAATATTAATTAAAAATTCTTCTACCGATATTTCATTAATGGCCATTCTAGAAAATAAGTTTTTTAAACGTTCACCGGTGTTACTAAACTTACGTTTTTTTGGTGCTGGAATCCCTTCTCCTAGTTCTTGTAACGCTATTTTAGCTCTATCTAATCCTAACTCTTCACGCATTTTAGAAATTAACTTCCAGGCGGTTGGGTGCGCGTATCCGACAAGATGAGTAAAACGGTTGTTCCAACTCTCGCAAATATTATTTGTACGATGTTGACTGTATATCGTATCCTTGTGAACGTTCCATATTTCTAATGGAAATAACGGTTTATTTTTTTTAATTTTATTGTATCATATATTTATCGTATTTTATGTACCATTGACGTATGTGGAATCGAAATAATCAAAAACCTCTGTAGCTTCTTTTGTACAAACAGTCTTTAAATATTTCATTCCGTCGTAAAATTTATTTATTGGCAAAATGGCAAAAATGCTAACCCGCCTAACATAGCAAAAAAGTGACAAAATGTATCATCTGTCTTATATTTGGCTTGTAATCCAACTTCTTGTATTTTGCGATACGTACTTTGAGACAAGTGATAAAAACAACCTTGTATACGGAGTGTTCGCCGAGAGGCGAGAACACCCTGCATGGGCGGCATTTAAAAAAAAAACTCGTATGCAAGTTTTTGCGGTGAAGGATTTATTTTTCAACTCTGAAACCTTACACGCATCGTAAGACGGGTTGCCGAAACAGTTATCGCACAAAAAAACACGAAATAATCTAGATTTTTATTTTACATTACGGCCGACCACGGCACCTGTTCATTTTTCGCCGTTTTTCACCTAAAAAACTAAATATACGAAATTTTTAAGATGGAAGCGAATTCGAGACACGGGCGAATATTGACGAACGACCGAACGCAATCGGGGACTCATAAAAGTTATACGACGACTTATAAAGCAGCCGATCCAAATCGCAAATGGTATTTTGAGATCGTACAAAAATACAATGTCGGTGTCGGAGATTTCTCAACAAGGCATTGTAAAAGTAAAAACAAATAAGAATAAAAAAAAAACAAATATCGTGTGATATCGGAATACGGGAACATATCACACAACCAAACGATCAGCATGTCACCCCTTTGAATGCAGTGACAACGTCTAGTTGCGGTGACACGGCTTTACTGAACGATAGACTCATATATATTATATATGCGCACGGGCGTAGCTAGAATTAAAATCAGGGGGGCAGTGGCATAGTCAATTTTAAATCATTAAAATTCAATTTATAAGGTGTAAGAAGTATAATTTAGTTTAAAATGCAAGGGGAGGGCATTTGCCCTAATATTTTGAAAATAATTTATACACAATATTTACCAAATATATTGATGATATTATTTTGGGAATATTTCACATACAATATTAATCAAATATATTATTAATAATATTTTGAAAATAATTTTCCAACAGTAATGATCAAATATTAATTTTCAAATATTGTTATTATAAAATGATGAAAATAGTTATTTATTATGATGCTGCATATATTTTATTTATTTTAAAAAATCATACAAAATATAATTGAGTGGTTAATATATTATAATTTTAAAATATAAAAACTGATTACTTTTTTACAGAAAAAAATTATTGATAATAAAAAATATTATACAAAATAATATTATTGTTAATTTACAAAATATTAACAAATAAAAAAAATTTGACAAAAATTAACTTATACTATACTTATACTTATACTTATAACTTTAGTAATTTATTAATACCCGATAATCTATTATATTATTAAAATATTTATTAACTTAGCTAAATCAAACATGCCAAAAGATGGCGTTAAGATCAAGTTACTGAAAAAAAAATTAAAAACTACAGATTCAATGGGCAACACTGCAACAGTGACATTCTTTTTTGTTGTAATAATTCACAAATATTACACCGATAATACAAATAGAAACACGGAATGATGTAAACTTTAACTATTTAACAGTAGGTACTCACATAACGAAGAATGAGAAACCGCTGTCTTGGGCTGAGGGCCACTATCATAAAAATACTAAACTAAAAACACAAATTACATAAAAATATGACGTCCGTAGCACTTTTGTTTACACAGGTGATAACGTAATCACGTTTCGTACCGCCTAGATCCCGCGACAAGTAGATCCACGTACGTCAACTGGATCCCTTTGGACATTTAGAACCTCAAAGACAATTTAGATTCCATATTAACTATAATCTCCCACGTCATTTAATCGGTGGTAATTTAAAAAACTTGTCTAAAAAAAATACTTAAATAACAATTTAAATTTTAAAAATATTATGAAATGGTATGAAGTATAAGTAAGTTACATGGCGTTAGTAAAATCTCTAATTCCATTAATTATGATATTAGATTCGATGTTTTAAATAAGTAGTAACGTTTCATTATATTCTAATATACACGATATATGAATAATCGATTATGTTAATGTAGAACTTATATATAATTTTTAAAAGAACTTGCTCAAATACCTATTTATTATAATAGGTAAGTGCCGTAAGTACATTAAAACCTAACCATTAACCTAACAGGGTGACTATACTTATTTACAAGCATTGTATGGCCACTTATTCCTTTAATGTTAAATTTATGTTGGACTTTCAAATTTTAGAGTTAACTTTACCTAAAGGCCATATTTTTAAATTCGAGTACACAGAAGTTGTACATTGTTTAAGCTATGCCATGTAACGGTATAGACTTATTTTTTCAAATGAGAAATAACCTTTTATTGCGAATAATTAAGCAAATAATTTTTTTGGAAATATTTATCAAACTACATCCACATAATAATCCTGAAAAATGGTTTTAAAAAACTTAAAAATAGAGGTAACTATGCAAGTAATATTTAATCTAGTAATTACAATAAAACAGTTTTTGCAAAGTATAAAATATTGATGAATTTATACTATCTAATTAACATACTTTGTAAATTAGCATAGCCCCCATATTTTCCAAAACTATATACAGTAGAACATCGATTATTCGCATTAATTGGGATCGAGTGGGTGCGGATAATCAAATAAGCATTAAAAATAAAGTTAAAAACTAATTTACTGTGTGTAAAACGTACCTATAATATGATACATTAGAGAAGCCCATAGTAGATAATAAAATAATCTCGCATTTCATATAATATAAACACGACAAAACGAACATAGCTAACGATAACTAAATTAAATTAAACTAAAAATAAATTTGTACAACAATTTTGTGGTGCGGATAACCGACGTTCTACTGTATTATCATGGATGGATATTAACAATTAAAACAAAGCTATAATGCTCAAATATGGCTGATGCTAATTAAGTTATGTTTAAAATTTGAATACAATAGTATTTAACATAACTATACAAACTATACAAGAATACTGAATAAAATAAATATTGTATAAATTCAAAATTTTTAGTTAAGAATTATATGTATTTATAATGGTAGTTTTTCCTATGTATCATCTAAACATAATAATCACAGATAGATAAAATAGTCTTAACATTTATTGAATAATTTACGCAAAATATACGGTGAATTAAATTTACAAAATACAATACGGTTATTAGTTGTCATTGTAAACTGTTGCGTAGTGAAGAGTATTAATTCAATTTTCAAGGATTTTGACCCATTTATTAATTTTTGCTACTAAAAAACACTAATAAAGCACGCAAATATAATTGTCTATAAAGAGCTCAAAATGAATTACAATTATTTGAAAATTATACCATTTATAGAAAAAATGATAATATAAATACTTAGTAAACATTTTAAATTTTACGGCTATTGGTTTTTGAATTTTAAGAAATTAAAAAATCATTTTTGTTGAAAACTGGTTAGCGTAAAAGATTTAAGAACATAATGATTTTAGAGGAATTATAGCCTATGGTTAATAAAATCCAAATGTGCACAATCACATATTCACATTCAAACATTTGTATTTTATTATAAGACACAAATACCTACGTAACTAATGCGTCAGTAAATTAGTAAAATATGAAGTTACAAATTTACATGAAATAAAAATAAAATCATTATCCTTATCCTTATATATATATAAAAGAACAGGCCATTTTTATGTACCCATTTCGTGACGACGATTTTTAACATTTTGATTTTAAAGGATTGAAATCGGTGAAAATAAATTTTTACGTGTGATTTGTATATCTATATTCATATAATAATAAGTAATAACAATAGCAATCGATAATATAAATCAGTACACATACAAATTCTAATTATTAGTTATCTCTCCATTGCCTTGCCACGGTGCCTATACACTAAACACGTTCATTTCATTTGCACTCCGTACTACCAGCAGTTCGGACACGCGTAACATCTAAAATATTAAAGCTTTTTTTTACACATATGACTACAAATTTAAATATTATATAATTTACACTTAAAAAAACATTCTTCTTTTCGACAACGCTTCCACAGCGTTTTACACTTAAAAGGAGTTTTTCCAGGCAACGCCGGGTAATTCAGCTACTTAGTAAAATACACAATAATTAGTAGATAAAAATATGTGTAAATTCAATGTTTTAAGTAAAGTAATAGATACACACAATATTTCTGGCAATATTAAACTTGACCCGCTTTTGTTAGTGTACTTGTAAAATAAGAACTAATATAATAACTATACTTGGAGTCTTTTTATAACAAGTCAAAGAATATTTTTTAAATATTAAATATTATTTTATTCAAATACTTTATAAAACGTTAATATTTATCGTTTCTTGATATAAATAATTATTTAATTGGTATTTAATAAAAAAAAATGTATGCTAGGTAACTATAAGATAAGAATAACAGTGTTAGGTAATTTTCCACACCACCTTTATTATTAAACGACGTACAATAACATTGTCCGTATTGTTTAATAACTTTATGAGGTATTACACGAGGCGCGTTTTTTTTATTGTGGTGTCCCCAGTAGGCCTAATCCACATCGTAAGCGAGAACGCATCATATGCAGGGGCGTATTTAGGTAGGGGCTTTGGGTTCAGTTGTCCAGAACGGCAAATTTTTATTTCGTACTTTATGAGTACTGGCGCAGTGACGTCAATCATTAATATTTTTCACAACATATGTGTGCCATAGAGATATAAAATACTATAGTATTTATATAACATGGTATTCTATGGTATTAACAGTTTGACCACTATTGCGCGGCGTAGAAGTTTTTAATTTTTTTTTTAATGGGGGGAGGCGGCAAAATATGTGTTGCTCTTATCCTAAAATTCCTAAATACACAACTGATCATATGAATGCATTCAAATAATAAAAAAAAAAATATACAATAACTTAAACTATGTAGGTGTTAATAATATTATATAATATAAAACGGGTAATGTGTATAATATATTTATATATGTGTGTTGCCGGCCGGCGATAGTGAATGTGTTGGATGAGTGGATGAGAGATGAGCGCTATTGCGTAAAGGGGGGACAACTAAATTAAGATGAGCTTCTTATTGATGCTGCCATCTTCCTCCGGGTTGAAACGAAGCCGAGTGCCGACACATTTCCCATCAGCTTCGTGACAAATTCTTCTTCACTAATAAATATTAAATAATTATATATAGTATACTGTACCGTCTGTACCTACTACGATTCTAAAAGTTATAATATAATACAAACAAATACTTTGGACAGTTGATTATCAGTTGAATTTCTTTTTGCTGCTGCCAATCTTCCTCCGGGTTGAAACGAAGCCGAGTGCTGACACATTTCCCATCAGCTTTGTGACAAATTCTTCTTCACTAATAAATATTAAATAATTATATATAGTATACTGTACCGTCTGTACCTACTACGATTCTAAAAGTTATAATATAATACAAACAAATACTTTGGACAGTTGATTATCAGTTGAATTTCTTTTTGCTGCTGCCAATCTTCCTCCAGGTTGAAACGAAGCCGAGTGCCGACACATTTCCCATCAGCTCAATGACAAATTCTCCGTCGGTGGGTAGTCCATGATCCAGCCAAATGTTCGGTTCCTATAAAACTTCAACAAAGTGCTAATTAAATGTAATTTAAATTTATAGTAAAATTTTAATGTTTAAGAAATCTATGTTGGTGTTCTTTTATTTTTGAATTTAAATTAATTTGAAATTTTATATTCATAATTTATTAGTGAAAAATGTAAACAAGAACTAAAAAGATTATAGTATATTGCAGTTTAACTTTCTGTTCGGTGGCCACCTTTTTAATTCCTCACTCTCTTTTATAAGAAAGTTAAACAGCACAATAACTATAAAAAATATAAATTTAAACATACACAAAGACAAACTAGCTTTGTGATAAGAAAAAAAATTGAAAAAATTGGTAATTCATCAACGTATTATTAAAATAAAAAGAACACCTAAAACCGTAGTACAGTATATAATCTGAAAATAAACCATAAAAATTAAATATAATTTAAGTAAATATTCATAATATACTGTACTACTGTTCAAAAAATTATAGTATTAAACAAACACAGCCTTGCGACATTTATTTTTGTTATTCAGATGAGCTTCTTAATGATACTGCCAATCGTCCTCCGGAGTGGTGCACCGCCGCCGAAGAAACTCCAAATTTTCTTCATACGATCTTCATCATGATTCTAAATGGGAGTATAAAGATATTTTATGAAAATAAACAGCACGAAATGAAAAGGAGAGTACTTGTCATGTACTGAAGACTGTTGTTTAACGACTGTTCATTAAGACTATTATAGAATTGTTTATCGTCTTGGACGAATGTCATCGATTGTCGTATGGCGTATGCCACAGATGACGAATATTATAATATGATAAATCTATGGTTTTTTTTTTATACAACTCTTTGTGATATTATACGATCTATTTTAGCTGTTTGACATATTAACGTAAAATTGAAACATATAAACTATAGACCAAATCTTTATATTCAGATATTGCAAAGCATTAATATTTTATTCTAATGAAGATGATTACAAATTATTTAATTTAATCTATAAAAATAGTAAACTAAACAAAAATAATTATATTATTATATATATTTAAAAAAAAAAGAATTATGATTAATATCGTTATGTTTCTGAGTTATTATTTCTGCATTCTTTTGGTTTTAATCCCGCAGTGCTTTAACTTAATCTTACATATTCTTACATGTAAACTTACATATATATATATATATTGTATATATCTGAAGACGCCTATCATAATAGAAACAAATTCATACATTTTCTTTATTATGGTTACATGTAACAAATATTACCTAGTCAATGCTTTGAGGAATTCAATTTTCAGTACCATTTTACAAAATAATCAAAAATTACATTAAATTAAAGATAAAGAAGTAATTACTACAGTGTTGCTTTATAAATACATAATTGATTAAGTTTATTACTGTAATTAGTGTGTGAAATTTGAATTTGAAAGAGACAGTCAGTCAAACTTCATTAATAAGTATAATTTTGATGTATTATGACTTATAATATTATATGTTGATTGATATTGCTAAGTATTTTTTTTTTTTTTTGTGTGTGTGTAAAGTTTGACAAGCAACATTTTTCCCGAAAACATTGCATTTATCATAATTATTATTATAATATTGTATAAATATAATTTATACCGTATTATATTCTTGTTATATACTTTTGAGTTAATAGTAACAACCCTTTCGTAAAATAATTTGAATAAATAATATCTTAAGATTAATCTACATATGTCAAAAATGTCATTGTGTACGTATAGTATAACACGTACAAAAAACTTTTATGTCCCTACAAATAATGTTTTAAATAATAACAAAATATATAATATCGTAAATATACATAATTTCAAAATATTTTGAAAAAATACTATATGTAAGAAATACTCTCATAAGAATTAAATTAAAGTTTTAAATATCTGAGATTATTCGTTTTTGAACTATAACAAAATATAAAAATTATTTGAGAAAAAATATTTATTTTTAGGGTGGATGTATAATTAACATTTAATAAGTTATAGGTGTAATACTGAACTTCAAATAGTCATAAAAAATAATATGACTTTCTAGTAAACATAATATTTTTGTTTTAGGTTAAAAAAACTAATAAGAATTCCAATATAATATTTTCAAATTGTAGATATAAAAATTAATTTGAACATTTTATAGATTTAGCCGAATACAATCAACATTTTAATTTTAAACGTTTATAAAATATACCGTGACTATACATTTTTTATTACAGTAAATTAGTGAACGATTGACGAAGAAGCCTATATTAAATTTTAAATCATATTTGCATAATATTATTTTTACTATTTTTCGGGTTAATAAAAAAAAAAAAAAATTTATTGTTTTAAATAATGAAAATGCTTTTAAAATTATACAATTTACCTATAGAGAAATCATAATGTAGATAATTGGTAAATTTTTCAAAATTCTATAATTCACATTTTTAATTAAAATTAAATTAATAAATTAATTTTGTCAATATTATACAAGTATATAGCGTAATAATACATTTGTTTTTTTTGTGTTTTCGATATTATGACAAGATTCGAAATTTTTTATTTTACTATTAACCACCCAAAGTACTAAATAGATCATATTTGCTACAATAATTTATGATAGAAAAGAAACTACACAATTGACAATTGTCAAGTAAATATGCATTCATTGCTATGTCCAGGATACAAGGTATACTTGACGACTTAATTTTATTCTTGGCTATTTTATACATTGGACCAGTAGTCAACCTTTTTGGACTCTCGGTCCACATTCACAAACTAAAAACTGTTTGCGGGCAAGAAAAGAATAAAAATGTAATATACTTAAATTATTTACTATGCAAAAAAATATTGTTTAGAACTTTAAATTAAAAATAAAATTCGTCGTTTTAGAATTTAAAGCGGCCGTAGGGCGTAGACAATAGCTCACTGGTTGCCGGCCATTGCATTGGACGATTGGAAATAAAATATAAGTCTGTCATCCAAGTATAGCAGCTTGTACACGTCAATAAATATTTATTTTAAGTATAAAAGATAAATTTAATATTCCATAATTATGGAAAAATTAACTTACGTAAGTTTTTTTCGACGCTGTTCGGCGAAATCGAGGTGTACCACATTTACAGTTCAAACGTGCACCATCACCGCCGAAGAAGAAACAGCTAGCTCTTATTTCTTCATTCGTCTTCTTTGCGCTTCAGAATGAAATTATTAAAATACTCTATAAAAATTAGAACACTTGTCATACACTAAAGGACTAAAGGCTGTTGTTTAAAGACTATTCAATAAAACTATTAGAATTATTAACAGTCTTCTGTTACGAATGACGACGATTGTCGATTGCCACGGATGATAAATATTGTAATAATATGATAGATCATATGTTATTTTTATAGAACTCTTTGTGATATTATAGGATTTATTTTTATATCTCAGCTGTCTTGCATACGAAACTTTTGGTATCTAATTAATTTCATACGTAAAATCGTAATAATTGTACATCCTAAATTTTTTTTTTAATTATAATTTTATTATTTCAATAGTTTTTTGGTAAAATTTTTCACCAAAAAATAAAACTATATAAATAGTGTAATATTTCCAGCTTTTTTGTTTTTCCGATATTATGGCGAGATCTGATTTTTTTTTATTTTACTATTTACCAACCAAAGTACCAAATAGATCATATTTGCTACAAGAACTCATGGCAGACAGAAAATAAACTACATAATTGTAAAATCATTATACATTTTTCGCTACATGTCCAGGATCTATAAATTCTAAGGTGTACTTATAACGACTTTATTTTATTCTTGGCAATTTCATCATTAATGCATGATCGGTAACCTTTTTGAACTCTCGGGCCACATTCACAAATTAAAAACAGTTTGTAGACCAGATAAAAATGAAAATTTTATATTCTTAAATTATTTACTATGGAAAAAAATATTGTCTAGAACTTTAAAATAATAAAATATAAATAAAAAAAAAATTTCAGTGTTTTAGAATTTAAAACGGGTCGTATATACAATAACCCGCCGGTTGCTGGCCACTTCATTGGACTGGACGATCGAAAATAAAATATAGTTCTGTCATCGGGGTAACAGCTTGTAGAAGTCAATAAACATTTATGTTATGTATAAATAGTAAATTTATTACTACCCCAAAATCATAGGACAATTAACCTACGTAAGTATCCTTCGACGCTTTTCGGCGAAATCAAGCTGTGCCATATTAAAGTTCAAACGTGCACCGTCACCGAAGAAACAGCTATAGTTTATTTCTTCATTCGTCTTCTTTACGCTTCGGAATGGTATTATTGAAATATTTTATGAAAATGAGAGTACTTATCATGTACTGAAGGCTGTTGTTTGACAATTATTTTTATACAATTAATATAAATATAAATGATTATTCTATAAAATGGGTCTGGTAATATGACGATTATATTTTTTCGGTCTCAGGTATTTATGCATTGCGCGTTGGGAAATAAAATATGCATACGTATACGTCACCCGGCGTGAATAGTAGAATAAAATATGTGCTTACGTCGATTACATCGTCCGGGTAGCCGATTTTTCATATAAATAATTATATTTTATTTTAAGTTTAAAATTTAAATTTAATCCTTAAAAATAATAAGAAAAAAACTTACGTAATCGTAGACTGTTCCCGGGAAACCGAGTTGTGTCAATCTTCAGTCTATACGTATAGTGGTGCACCGCCACCGAAGAAACTGCAAATTTTCTTCATATCGATCTTCATCGTGATTCTAAATGAGAATAAAAATACATTTTATGAAAATAAACAGCACGAAATGAAAATGAGAGTACTTGTCATGTACTAAAGGCTGTTGTTTGACGACTGTTCAATAAAATTAGTAGAATTGTTAATCGTCTCCTACAAATGACAACGATTGTCGTTTGCCATGGATGTCGGATGATAAATATTATATTTTTTTTTTTTTATAGAACTCTGTGATTTTATAGGATTTATTATTATATTTTAGCTCTTTGACATACGTAAAATTGAAACATATAAACTAGACCAAATTTTTATAGATATTGCAAAGTATTAATATTTTATTCTAATGAAGATGATTACAAATTATTTAATTTAATCTATGAAAATAGTGCACTAAATAAAAATAATTATATTATTAAGTATTTAAAAAAAAGAATTATGATTAATATCGTTATGTTTCTAAGTTATTATTTCTGCATTTTTTTGATTCTAATCACGCGCAGTGTTTTAACTTAATCTTACTTATCTATTACATTAGATGCAATTACCTCTGTCTGTAGATATTGTGTCTGAAGACACTTATCATAATAGAAAAAAATTCATTCATTTCGTTTATTGTGGTTTCTTGTAACAAATAGTACCTAGTCACTAGTCAATGCTTTAGGTAATCAATTTACTTTTTAAACATAAAATAAAATATATTCATTTTTATGAAAAATTCGCGACCCGGATCGTAATCGATGTAGACACATATTTTATTAATTTATATATAAATTATATAATATTGAACTTCAAACAGTCATATATAATATAAGTTGCCAGCTAGCATTTTATTTTTGTTTTTGCATTAAAAAAACTAATGAGAATTCCTATAAAACATTTTAAAATTGTAGATATAAAAAGAAAATATTTAAATGAATACTTATGAAAAAAATAATTTGAACATTTTAAAAATTTTAAAAATTTGTAATAATAAAAAAATAAAGAACATTGTTTATATATATATAGTTTGAAAATGTTTTTAAAATAATAACATAAATAAGAAATACTCTCATAAAAAATTAGTTAAGACTTAAAGTTTTCGGTGTAAGATTATTTGTTTTTAAACTACCTATGCATAGTATTATAGTCTATAACACAATATAAAAATCGTTTTACAAGAAATAGTTTTTTTTTTTAGGATAAAAATTAATACCGAATATGTCATCAAATATTGAACTTCAGTCGTAAAAAATAATGTGACTTTCCAGTAAACCTTTTATATTTGTTATATTTAAAAAAAACTAATGAGAATTACTATATTAAATTTGTATATTAAAAGACAATATTATATAAATATCTGATGAAAAAAAATTTGAAAATTGTATAGATTTAGACAAAATTTGTCAAAATTTTGATTTTAAACGTTTATAAGAATATAATATCGTGACTATACATTTTTTATTGCAGTAATTTAGTGTCTGATGAGGAACACTGTATTAAATTTTAAATCATATTTGTTATCAATAATTTTTATCGGCTTAAAAAAAAAAAAAAATTTAATTATTTAAAATTGTTAAAATGTTTTTATAATTATACAATGTATAGGAAATCATAATGTAGACAGTTGGTAAAATTTTCAACATTCTATGATTAGCATTTTTGAATTAAAACTTAGTAAATGAATTAATTTTGTCGAAATTATACAAGTATGCGTAATGATTCCAGTTTTTCCGATATTATGACAAGATCTGAAATTTTTTATTTTATTTTACTATTAACCACCCAAAGTACTAAATATATCATATTTGCTACAAGAATTCATAACAGATAGAAAAAAAAACTAAGTAATTCTAAAATTAATATACATATTCATTGCTACGTCCAGGATCCAAGGTACAATTGACGAATTTATTTTATTCTTGGCTATTTTTTAACTTTAACCTTTTAAAACTCTCATGCCATATTTACAAATTAAAAACAGTTTGCAGACCAGAAAAAAATAAAAATTTTATATTCTTAAATTATTTACTATGAAAAAAAATATTATCTAGAACTTAAAAATAATAAAATATTTAAAAAAAGATTTCATCGTTTAAGAATTTAAAACGGGTCGTATACAATAACCCGCCGGTTGCCGGCTATCGGAAATAAAATATAGGTCTAAGTAATCGGGGTGGCAGCTTGTACAAGTCAATAAATATGTATTTAAAGTATAAAAACTAAATTTATTACTACCCCAAAATTATAGGAAAATTAACCTACGTAAGTATCCTTCGACGCTTTTCGGCGAAATCAAGCTGTGCCATATTAAAGTTGAAACGTGCACAGCCACCGAAGAAACAGCTAGTTTATTTCTTCATTTGTCTTCTTTATTACGCTTCGAAATGAAATCATTGAAATTTTTTATGAAAATGAGAGCACTTGTCATGTACTGAAGGCTGTTGTTTGACGACTGTTCAATAAAATTATTAGAATGGTTAATCGTCTCCTACAAATGACGACGATTGTCGATTGCCACGGATGATAAATATTGTAATAATATGATAGATCATATGTTATTTTTATAGAACTCTTTGTGATATTATAGGATTTATTTTTATATTTCAGCTGTCTTGCATACGAAACTTTTGGTATCTAATTAATTTCATACGTAAAACCATAACAATTGTACATTATCCTGAATTTTTTTTTTAATTATAATTTTATTATTTCAATAGTTGTTTGGTAAAATTTCTCACCAACAAATAAGACCATCTTCGACCAGCATAATTTTAAATTGTACACAATGCATTAATGCATTATACATTGAAAATTGAATTCAAATTGTACAAATTCGTTATAGTGACAATGTGACATACTTAACCTAGTCTATATGTAGTATTGTAGTCACCTACTATAGTAGCTATACAGCAGTTTACGGGTTGGCTGAACTAAATGATTAATAATTTTAAAAATATTTAAAAGTTGAATCATTCAATTAATATTACATACTAAATAGTTAATAGATTATGATCTACGTATAATAAAGAAGGACTTACAAAATCAATAAAATTCATTTCTAAATACAAGCAGTTATTCACATTCGACTCGTTATAAACATATGTGACTATATCATTCCCGTTTCGGTACCGTTCTGTTTAGGAATAATACCTACTCATACTATTTTTTACTGATTTTAAAATAATCAATAGGTTCTAATGTAATATGCTCAGATAATTTGCGATATTAATATATATATATAATAAATATGCATCTATTTATGGTATTATGCTATTGTTATTTTATCCTATAAGTGTATAGTCAAAATATTTTGAAAATTATAATATAATGTATAAGAAATGCAAACATTAACATTTGGTGAAATTTTCAAATAACTACAGTTATTCGTTTTTAAATTACTACAAAAAAACAAAAATCGGTTGAGCAGAAATAGTTATCACAGAAATATGAAATGAATATCTACTATCTACTAATTATTGTCATAAAAATTCAAAATTCAGACAATTATAAAAAAATATTAATGCGTCTTTTCAGAAAACTTTTTATTTTTGTTAGGGATAAAAAAAACTTATATTAGTCAAGTATTCGGCCAGTTAAAAATGAAAAAAGCTATTTATACAGTTAATATAAATATAAATTATTATATAAAATGGGTCTGGTAATATACTAATATGACGATTATGTATTTTTGGTCTCACGTATTTTATGCATCGCGCGTTCGGGAATAAAATATATGCATACGTATACGTCACCCGGCGTGTAGCAGATTGTCCGGTGCAATAAGTATGTATTTATTTTATGTCTAAAAAAGTAAATTAAAGCTCCAAAAGTATAGACAATCAAACTCACGTAAACATCGATTTTTTTGTGAAACTTGGTTGTGTCATATTTAATGTCCACACGTTCAGTAACCACATCGCCGACCCAGGAACACCTTTCCTCGTCCGTCTTTACCACGTTTCGAATTGAAGATATTGAGATATTTCATAAAAATAAGCTGAACAGAACGGCATATGCGTATAAAATATTATATATATATTAAAGTACGGTTTAACGATTTGTACGTCTATTTTTTTCTCCATTAAAATTATTACAACCGTCAATCGTCTCCGATGATTAGCGAAGATTGATGATTACCATAGATGATAGATTAATATGATAAATCCATATCCATAGATTATATACTGTATTATTATGTAATATGTTGTAATATTATTATTAGCCAGACGTTTAAATTTATTCGGGAGTCTGCCGTTCGAGAGACTCAATTGTGTACTTATTCAAATTTTATATGCACGACAAGGCGGAGGGCGGGGTAGATTGTATAGATGTTGTTCAGGACATTGAGACTATAGACACATTCAAAGTTTCTGCCATTGGCATCGCATAAATTAGTAATTAGTTGTTGTTATCGATATTTTTCGCCCGTATTATTATTGAATGACACCCGTCTTCTCATTATTAATGTAAAAATATTATAATATTATCAATAATCAATAATAATATCGAAAACCATCATAATTATTTTCCAAATAGACAAAAATATTAAATTATAGGTACTACAATTTTCTTCAAACTTTTTTATTGCTTTACTACTTTTTTTTATGGTGAGTCCGCCGTCTCAAACACCCCTGACGAGCCGCCACTGCAGGTGTTAATAAGTTTATGGCATAAACAGCTTAAAACTAATCTACATAATATTTTGAATACTTCTCTGTTAATGTTAAATAATAATACTCGAATTGGTGTCTTTAAATAATATTTTTGTGATAACTTAAAACAAAATCGATAATTATACCTAGGTATATAATCGTTATTTTTCGTTAAAATATACAGTTTTGTCAATATTCAAATTTGATATATGTACTAACAGAAGCGCCGAACACGGGTATGAACTGGGGAAAATTCCCAAGAAATATTTATGGGTGGGTGGGTGATAATCAAAAATAGTTTGTTATGCAGTATCTTGTATATATATAGTTAGAAATAAATATAGTATATTAGTACCATTCGAACGTAACTAACTAAACATTTTTTTAGTAGGTGGTTCTAACACCAGAATTTTTTTCCCATAAAATGAAATATAGATCGGCGCCACTAGACTTACGACTAACCTCTGAGACTGGGAGTGAGAGTATGAATTAAGTTAAAACTTTTAAGCAATATTAATAACATAGTTATATAGTTGTACTAAGTTATATAGGTGCTATTCTGATTAATATAAAATAAACATAAGATGGTGACCAGACATGAGTTATGGATATTTTAACTGAGAAGTGAAATGTTCAGTAACTTCAGTTACTACATTTTAATTTTTTATTAGATGTATAAACGAAACCTAACATTATGAAAGCTTTATTTATGAAATAATTTATGCGTGTATTATTAAAACATTAGGTTATAATAGAAAATATTTTTTAATTGTTTATTAAACAAAAATTATATGGATTATGCTAGATAACAACTGTTATACTAATGTTACTACGATATAATAACGTAAAAGCATTTAAATACATTGATAATTAAAAATTTATAATACTAATTACAAAATTAATTAATTTGTAAAATCCTTATGATTATTTTAATCCCCCGTCAATTGGATCCTCTTGCGTCCGTTAGTCACCGGGATCTAGTTGTCGAAGAATCTATGTGACCGTTCACCATAAGGGGCAGTCCGTGAGGCCCGACCACCGTTTTTTTTTTGTACCCTTTGTAAAGAAGTTTTACTTCAAAAATATTTAGAATAAGTTTAAGCTATTTATAGGCATTTTAAATTGTTTAAATTTTGTTCCTGGTCAAAAACTTTGAAACATAACAGCTAGGTTCTTCATGACTTATAAATTTAAAAATATTAAAAAGGTAAGTAAGTAGATACAGCGCTTCCATTTATATTTTCCAATATTCAAAAAACCTCAAAGTTCAAGGAAATTAATGAAAAAAATGAAAAACCAAAATCAAATCAAAGTATATTTAAGTAATTAAATATCTGCCTTTTTCAAGGAAATTAATGGAAGATAGTAAAAAACTAAAACATACAAAAAAATATTATTAGCAATAAATACCACCAAATCCGTGAAACTACTAAACCCATTAATTGGAACGAACCTATACTATTTACCAATCTCATCATATCACATAAGCTTCTTGGTTACAGAGTAAACGTCAGTCCAGAATGTAGAGACAACCAAGCAACACCTCATTTTATTTAACAGAAAATCTGTGAAATTAGGTTTAATAATATCAAATTTAATTTAATAATTTATAATTTTATGTATTAAATAAATCTTTTATTAATTTAAAACGTTTTTTTGTGTAATAATTCTATAAAACACATACTAACTTTTCCAACAAAAAATTACTACACATTGGCATACAAAGTACAAAATATATACAATTATTTGTAATTTTTCATTTTTGTCAAATTTTTAAAATTTCAGTTTACAAAAAAATGATTTGCAATCATTTAAATTGTTATTGACATTCATTTAGATCTTTTTTTTATACTATTTTATAAATTGAAAAAACTAGAACAATATATTACATTTTTTTACTAATTTGCCATAAACTTAAATAATAATTAATAATATTAAGTTTCAAGACAAAAAAAATATACAATTATTTATTTTATAAATTATTAATTAATAATCAAATGAATCATAAAAATCATAGCTATTGAAGTACTCGGTTTCAGTAAAATAGTCATCATCACAGTCGGAGGAATCATATGGTTGATAGAATCTATATGGGTGTTGATTTCCACTAAATCTTGTATGGTGATGAGGTTGATGTCCTAAAACAATTATGTATTGATAAATATTTACATAGTAAAAATTAATGTTAGTATGATAATTAATATGTATTATTTAGGTTAATAAACAAATTTCACTATTTTTCAGTAATATTGGTAATATCTACTAGGGATGTCAAATTTTTCAAACGTTACATGACAAAAATGGCTTTATTTTTTTTTATGTGCCTTTAAACTATGAATTACATTACAAGAAAATATAAGTATTACTTTAAATGTATTAATTGGTAAATAAATGAGAGATTTAATAAAAAAAATGTAACATAACTAGTATTTATTAATTTGCTTGATGTATTTATTTTAATTTTTAGATATTTAGCACGTACAGATTTGCCATCCCTGACCCAGTAGTATACTTACGGTAGGAACTTTGAGAATAGTTTGTAGATGTAGAAGTAGAAGGTCTTTTTAAAGTTTGGTCATATATTTTACGTTTTGAAAAATCACATAATGTATCAACAGCATTAGTAACATCTGATAAACAAAAAAAAAATATTAATTTATATAACTAAAATGTTATAAACATTTTTTTTTACCTATAAAAACTTCTCCTGAACCAGGTGCAGGATTTTTATCTGGATGTAACAACAAAGCTAATTTCTTATATGCTTTTTTTATTTCAGGAATAGTTGCTGTAGTATTAATGTTTAACATTGTATAGTAATTTTGACTATTTTTCACTCTATAAATACAAATTAATAAATTTACAGTTGACAATTTTGATTGGTTCTCAAGAAATGTATCATGATATATTGATATATAATAGGCATGTCAAAGGATAATTCTATAATAATAGTATTTACATTAATTATTAAGATAAATGAATATTTAATAATATTAAGAGATTAGTTTATTTTTCATTGGTCTCATCAATATAATAGTTCTCCAGACAGAATTTACCACAATTATCATAATAAACATAATTATAATTTAAGTGATACCGGTTTTTATAATAAAAATAATGCAATTATTATGGTACTAGATGTCCCAACTGACGTTGCCTGGGCAAAATTCACCTTAGGATAGGTACGACTGTTATTGGCGTCTTGGCGGCGTGAGTATATATTATATATATATCTATATTTTCGTGTTACAGCAGCAGCTCATATCTGGCCACCCAAACTTCCCCTTCCATGTCACCTCCAACACCAACATTGAGGACAATGCCGTACGAGTACAGTGGTATAATATATACCATTCCCTATTTCAACCCCTTACAGCCCTTTTTTAGTATTAAAAAGTAGCCTATGTCCTTTCTCAGTGTCTAAACTATCTATGTATCAAATTTCAATAAACCCGTTTCAGTAGTTTTGAGGCCTATTCAATACAAACAAACAATCAAATCTTTCCTCTTTATAATATTAGCATTGATTATAAATACTAGTATTTTAAAGATGGGTTAGGTAACAAAATAGGACAATAAAAAATTGGAAAAAACTTTTTTTTCCACAGTAAAATATAATATAAGTAGTAAAAACTATTTGTCAATAAAAACTGTTTTTGTTATTATTTGCATAGTTTCTGAAAATGGGACATTTATGAGTCTTAAAAATTCTGTCAAAGACAATAGGTAAGATAATTTAAAAACGAGACATACTATGGTTACCTTAAGTAACCATAAGGAGTCCAGAAATAGTTTAGTTTTAATAGTTATGATAATAATATTAAAATGGTGATTAAATTTAAAGTAAAAATATTTACTAGTCAAAATTATTAGATGCATAAGTTGTACACATTACATTTTTGACTAGTTATTGACCTAAACTAAGAAAGAACTTTAAATTGTTTACCTAACTGTACATAAAATAATATAAGTACTTAATTTTTCAATAAAAAATATTGTATTATTCAAAATGTCTCTATTAGTTTTTGTTCAAAAGTACATTTAGAGTCAATTGAAAATTAATAACTATATATAGTTACTTTTTAACAACATTTGCCTGTTCTTCTGTGTAATCAGCCTTAGTGGTATCTTTAATTTCTTGAAGCTGTTTTAAGAGTTCTGAAACATTAAATTATTATTTATTTTTTAATTATAATTATGCATTATTACATAATATATTTAGTTTACCATCAGCTCTGGGTATTAAAAAAAGCTTTTTTGATTTGAGAATAAACTTTTCTGCTAACTCAAATTGTTTGCTTTGTATATATTGCTCTGCTTTTTCAAGACACTTAAAAGATTCATCTTTATTTATTTCTTTAAACATCTTATAAGAATAAGTAGTACCTATAATTATTATTTTAGTTATTAATTACTTTTTTAATAATTTCCGTACTAATACTAATATTAGTATATGTGCCTTTATTATTTATTAAATATAATATCTAAGAACTAAAAACATCTTTATGATTAAGTTTTTATTTTTTTGTTTAGGTGTAACCAAATCTTTTTACATTTACTATTAATTAATATAATAAGTCATTGTACAAACTTGATTTGTGGCCTTTTTTTGACTTTTTTTGTTGTTGTTTAGTATTATAGTCAGTACTGGAAGATGAATTGGAATTATCACCATTATAAGATGAATCAGAATGGTCTTTAAACATATAAAAATAATATGGTTTAAATCTAATATAATATTAAAGTTTTAAGTTTTACACACCTGATTGATATTTTTTCTTTGACCGTTTCTTCGAGTGTTTTATTGTTGATTTTAATTTTTTGAGTAGACCTACAAAATATTATTGTAGTTAATTTAATTTCAAATACTAATTGTATACTTGTCTTAACTAAGCAAATGTGTAATGATTAGGGTTTGGAAATTATAGGAATTGCATATTGTTCTGTATGCTCTAGATTTATAGCAGACCAAGCTATAGAAATCCAAACTTTTGAAAATTAGAAATATATATTTTGTGGATTTTAAAGAAAAAAGTGCACATTTTTTGATTTGTATATACATATCATGCATATTTAATATTTTCTAAAAAACTTCAAAATAATGAAAATATATTTTTTAAACAATTTTAATTTTAAAATTTTAAACATTACACATTGTTATTTAATAATACAGTGAGTTCTGCTTAAGTGATCACTGGTTTATAGAATCAACCATTTATTAGAATCAAAATTGAAAATCCCAAACCAGTTCTTATGTTACTACTGTTAAATTAACCTTTTATTAGACTCACCGAGTACCGAATAATTGAATCATTTTTAAGAACATTCTTATCGTTTTAATGGTATTTTAAACTTTTACTAAAAAGAAACAAGAATTGTTTTGAAAAAGTTAAAAGGAGTTATTTAAAAAAATGTTGAAAACGATACTTTTCAGTTGTTTCAAAAATTATAGGTACAATATGTACATACATTATTATTTATTTATTTTTAAATAATTAAAAATCATGTATATATTATATTTTAACTGAATATGGATTTTAATTTTAGGCTAATATGAAAATGAAATTAGTAGATTCTCAAGTACAATAAAAAATAGATAGTTTCTTTACTTTATTTTATTTTAATCTAATTTAAAATATACATATAAATATACTCATCAATAAAAAAAATTATGTTTTATGGAATCAACCGGTTAATAGAATCAAAATGATCTGAACCAATGTAATCACATTAAGCGGAACTCACTGTAGTTTTAACTTTTGTAAACATTATCAATAATATCGTATACAGGTTTATTTTTATACATCTTTATATTAGCTACTAAATTTTAAAAGAAGCTATACAGTTTTGATAATTTAATTACTTTAGTTTAAAAATAAATAAACGAAGAAAGGAACGAAAAAATTGTTAATATTCCTCCAAAAAGTAAACAAAATTTCAATACGTTCCTAAACATGAAAAAAGAACTATGTTCCTAAGAATGGAACGAAATTAAAGAAATGGTTGAATGGATTCTTTTGAACCCGTTCCTTCCAAGCACTGGTGATTTGCCAATGTTATTATGGTATTCTTAAGAATGAACTGTATCCATATTTCTATTGCACTTAGAACAACTACAAAAAACTTTTCTATGGTCAGTAAAGTTTTTGACAAATCTATTTCAGTTATAATTAGCACTATAAAATCTGAGTCCTGGTGATTATAATATATAACGCATTACACATAAAATAACATAATAATGAAATAGATAATAGTATCTATTAATGTTTCATTAGTGTCTATTGATTAAATAATAATTTTATAGAAAGTGTTTAGGCACTCACGTTTTGTTTCAGGTGTTGGATACATTTTGTTAGCTTTAGTTGAAAATTTCCAAGCATTATCCAAATCCTTTTTTTTTATGTATAACCTAGCAAACTCAATGCAGCGGGATGCCTCATCTCGGTTGCTCTCCATTGTTTAGTATAATCAAGAAGTTTATTATATCATTGATATTAAAATATTTAATAGTCAATGGTAAATTAAATTTGGTGGTTTCAATTAACGATATTATAAAGTTATGGATTATAGATAATAATATCTTATTAACTATTAATCTATAAAGTTAATTAAATATTGTTTACAAAGATTGTGTTATATGTAACAGTCACCAACCAGAAAAAACTGTAAATAAAATATTAAAACCGGCTGCTTAAAAATTGGCATATCATAGAGTAATAATCATAGTATTAATTTTATGAATTAAGATTTATTTTTTAAATCAAATTTCATAATTATTAATGTGCATTGTGAAATTTGGAATTAAGTATTAAGAGTGAAGAACTTTACCTACTGGCTACTGGCTAGTAGCTACTACTAAGCGGACTTTTTTTCTTGATTACATTGACTTTTTTCTTATCGCCGTCGTTGTTTTGTTTTTGATAATAATTCCTTATCTATAGTCGTGATTTTTGGTAATCGGAAAAAAAAGTCCCGCAAAAAATTTAGTATCTTAAAAAAAAAAAAAATTTAATGATGGAAAAAGCTAAATGCCTAAATTAACAATCGATTCCCTTGCTCAAATTTGATACTGGATGTTTTTTGTACATTGTATTTTAATAATAAATTATAATATACATGACGTACCTACTATTGTATAAATGTTATATGTACCTATACTCTATAGGTATGTTATTTTATTATTTTAGACTTATTTAATTAATTGACTATTTCCTTATGTAGGACTTATTTTAGCTGTAAGTCATAACATTCATAACATAAGAAAGATATGTGATTAAAGACTAAAATATTATATTGAAAATTGTATTTGTTGACGGCGTTGACGCGTATATTTTGCTATAATTATATTTGTAACTCGGGTTTTATCGTTTATAATCTTTTGCGAAAAGCATTTTGTATATTGTATAATACAATAATATTTATGTCTAATCGAAATGATTGTCAGTATGCGTTCGAATATTAAATGCCAATCGCCACACAACTAACACAGTGGCGTCATTTCAGTTTTTGTTTGACTAGGGGCTAGGGCAACTACTATAACTTATTTGCCGACTCAAAATTTTTTCCACGCAGTTCACATCGAATAGTGCCATAGTTGGTGAGGGGGGGGGGGGTAAATTTCCAGGTATATGAACGTCACACACAGGATTTTGAAGTATTAAGTACAAACAATTTTGTCAAATATTTTTTAGAATTAGAAAGTCAAATTTAGAATAATTGAGTAATGTATAAATAAATAATAAATAGGTAATAGGTACCTTTAAATACTGCAGATTTACAAGTAGTTAGCAGTGTTAGCACTGTTAGCAATATTTACAGTCACATAATGCAAATACTAAACGATTTGCCTAATAAATAACCCTAGAAAAAATAATTTCGGAAATTTAGTCCCCAAAAAAATAACCCCAAATGAGATTTTGTAAGATTTAATAAATAAATAATAATTGTATAATATTCAAAACTAAAATGTTTATTCTAATAAATATGTGTAATTGTAATATTTTAATTTTTAAGTGAATTATGAGCATTTTCAAATATTTAATATTTTTAATTTTTCATACTCATTACTCACTTAAAAATTAAAATATCGTAAAAAACCAACGAGAAAACAGATTGATTATGTTCTTACCTAAAAGTTTGATAATAGGTCAATTCACTCTAATAATATCAAAACTAAAAGCACACTAGGTATATTGTAGGTGCGACATCCTCTTAAGATATGGTATATCCGATATCGTATATCTTAATATCTATAAGTCCTATATTTATACTTATATTGCTAAGATATGGACTTCCTAATCTGCCAATGTTACTTAGTAAATTAGTTTGAAATATCAATAATATATAAATAATATAATAATTTTAAACAAATAGTAAATTTTTTCAATTACGGTCAATAATAGGTATATAAATAAAAAAACGTATATAATATTAATAATGTCAATTAAAATGCATAAAAAATATATATATATTAATACCTATACTGATATTAGAGTGAATTGACCTGTTATCAAACTTTTAGGTAAAAATATAATCTGCATTTTCTCGCTGGTTTTTTAATATATTTTAATTTTTAGGTGAGTTATGACTTATGAGTATGAAAAATATTTAAAAATGCTCATAATTCACTTAAAAATTAAAATATTTTATAAAATATTCACATACACGTATTTATTAGAATATACATTTTAGTTTTGAATGTTATACAATTATTATCATTTAAAATCTTACAAAATCTCATATGGGGTTTTTTTCGGGGACTAAATTTCCGGGGTTATTTTTTCGCGATACCATACTAAACATCTTGATTAATAATATATTATACTTCTTTAAAGAATACAACAAAAAAATTAACAATAAATCTTTAATTATAAAATATCAATATTCAATATTAAGATTTATAACAATGGCCTTTATTAGTTAAAAATAAGACTTCTTAAAATTTTTAAATGTGCCGACTTAAGGTTGATGTAAATGTTAGACAAATGTTAGGGCAAATGCCCAAGTTGCCCCCCTCCCCTTCAAAATGACGCCACTGAACTAATAGGGTGGGACCTTTTACGTCCCTAATTTTTTTTCTAATACAGAAACAGAATAGATGAAAATATAGATTACTCTATGACTATGAGTATTGTGTTAGGTACTATACAGGGCCAGATCTAGGGGGGCAAGCCAGGGCATTTGTCCTGGAAGTCTTGGTCGAGGGCACCAAATTACCAAATAACAGTGGCATAATAGAGAGGGGTTAAATTATGAGTGGGTACTAATTTTATACTTTGCTACAGGTAAAAAATATGTTAGATCATCCACCCCTGTCAGTTGTCACTATATTCCATGATGGTTTAAGAAACACTTCACATTGCATAAGATAAAACTGGGTGTCGGACGAGTATACCATTCTGCTGTACATAGTACTTTAGAAAAGTAATTAAAAAGTTAATGTAGTACCTATGTGCCTATTTTATCTAAACAGGTAGGTACTAAAATACATGATTAAATATAAAACTAGGTAATGTAAATCTAAGATCTCTTCATCTTATAGTTAAGTGCTTTATATTATAAAGAATAAAGATATATTATTAGATTAAAATAATTGCTATGTACATATTATTATTTATTACTGTTATAGTACTAAAATATACGCAGTACCATTTTCATCCACCAAGGCAATACGATCCGTTGATCGTCGATGGCGAACAATAGCGTGCTGTTGTTATAAAATATAAATTATATGCTATAAATTATTATATATTGTATTTCCAAATTAATGTAATTTTATATATTTTGTTTTATTCGACAGACGATAAAACAAATCACTATAGGACAGTTTTCCAATTTATAATTTTAATTTTCGTATAAAATATTATTCAAACAAATTTATAATATAAAAATTATTATGTGTTATGTTTCTTGTTTTTTAAGAATATAATATATGAAAATGAAACTACAAAATTGTTATGTTTGCAAGAATTTTTGAGGGGGCTTGGTAGGCTTTTTTTTTGGGGGGGGGGGGTCTAAGCCCCCACCCTGATTTCCGCCAATGACAGTGTTGTAACTTATAATTTAGGACTTAGAGCCCTAGAGGTCGACAATAGGCGGCCAGAGGGCCAAGTCTGGCCCACGGAGGGGAAATAACTGGACCACCAAAAATATTTTTCTTTAATTCTGGTCTTAAACTGTAAATTTAATACAAAAATAAATACATTAATTGTAATTATAAACTAATGTTTAAATTTTTTTTGGCCCTCGAACATTTTTTTAAAATTATCTGGACCACCATCATAGAAATTAATTGCCGACCCCTGTTATAACACATTGTACCATTAAAAGCGATACGGGTGTCGGGGTGTCACATACATGATTATTTCTTCATATAGGTATTAGATAATTTTAATTAATTTAATGATATAGGTACCATCATTTCGTACGAAAAACAATTCTGAGCGGAGACGGTCGTCATCCTATACGTACTATATGTCTATATCACTAAGCATATTTCGTAATGTTTTTTGATATAGCTATAAAAATCATTTATTTTAATTTTAAATTTTAATATTATCTACGCCGGAGTTTCGTCGGTGGGCGGCTTCTCCACTCAAGTCCCTCTGTTCATTTTATTTCTGTTATTTATTATGCTTATTATACTAAATACTGTATAGATTGTATAATTCAAATAAAAGTAAAAAAAAATATATTATCTACGGTAAATATATTTTCTTGGACCTATTTAAATATTTTAATTATTATATGTATAATATACATTTAAACCACACCTCCATATACCTATTGGCTATTATAAACATTTATATAACTCGAAATTTAATTTATCTTTCTATAAATATCGTAAAGCGCCGAAAATAGATTTATAATATAAATAGATATTATTTTAAAATAAATCAAAAATGTCATTGTGCATAGTAAAATTCATGTATATAATATAAATAATAATATAAAATATAATATACATAAAAGTTGAGATACTATAAAAGTGATACAAAATTTATTTTTTATATATCAATCAAAATAGTATAATTTCGTTGATGAACTTGATCAAGTCCATGGAGTAATAAGAATATTCTTATTAGGTACTCTATGATCAAGTCACAGAATAAAATGTCAAATGCTATTTATTTTATTTTGTGATCAAGCGACAAGCAGTGAATACTGAAAACTGAACTGAACAATACAATTTGAAAGTTTAAAGAATCAGTGTGACCAACATTTAATTATGACTGGTAACTCCATTTTGTTGTTACTTGTTATGTTTGCTGTTCGCTTCTCCGATACACCGATGATAACTGCACAAAAATATCACATATAGTAAAGTTTTATGCTCATTTAGCTCATTGGATATTCAGTATTATTTAACATTTTCTTTATTCGTTTATTGTGATTTATAAATAATTGGAACTTGGAAGTGCCAAGTGGTTGCTAATTGCTACTCGCTAATCAGTAATCAGTACTTACTATTTGTTAGTTGCTAAAACTAGGAACTTGTTTTAGGTGGTCTTTTTTATTTAGCCATTAGTAATCCTACCTATCAACATTCAACTTTTTTTCTTCTGATTTCGTGCACTGTGGTAAGTACTAAGTGTACAAGATGGAAATTTCTCATTTTTTTTTTTTTTTTTTTTATCTAAGATGTGTTTTCTCTAAAAATATATTATTTATAGATAGTTAAAAATCTTTTTGTTAGTTACGCATTAACCTATTGTTTTGGTTCTGATTATATATTTAGACGTAAACATAGAAGTTTCTAATCATGGAATCAGATAAATCAACTTTTCAACCTATAGACTTAGTGGGCAAAGTTATTATTAAAGTATGTCTACTTATACAAATTTAGTCAACTCCAAGTATGACAAAAAACAATTTTATTTTCTTAGGTTCAATTAGGCGATGACATAAGAAAAGTATTAATTCACAATGAGTCTATTACATATGATGAATTATTATTAATGATGCAGCGAATATTTAATGGAAAATTAACAGCTAATGATGATCTCACTATAAAATACAAAGATGAAGGTAAGATAATTTTTTTATCATATTAGGTATGTATTTTAAAATTTATTTTTATTTTTATTTGAAATAAACAATTTATTTACAAAATGCACAGTAAGCTTATATAGTAAAGGTGACATGAAGGGTTTGATTAAGTAGTCGCCCATTAGTGACACTTAGCTTGATTCATTTTTTTCTTTTTCAAATATGTATAATATTTTATTTCTGTTAGGGGTATGGGTTTATTTGTAATAGGCCACGACACCGTTTTCTTTTTGACCTACGATGAGGATTTCCTGGTAGTGTTTGGATGGATAAATTATTTATGAGAGGATTTTGATGGTTATGAAGTTGTTTATGGAAGCACATATAAAAGAAGCGTGCTTCCTCATTGACAGTTTCATATTAAGATTTTTATGTAGCATTAGGTTGGAGATAAATGGTGGAGAGTCAGAGAGACGTTGAAGTGCTATATTTTGAAATGCTTGAATTTTATTTATATTGGATTTTTTTTGTTGAGTCCCAGAACTGTAGTCCATAAGTTTAAATAGGCTTGAGGAGAGTTTTATATATTTGTACTTTGGTTTTAAAACTGGCGCTGAAATTTGTTGATAACATAGGCTTGAGCATACCCAGGCAGGCATTAAACAAGGTTTATAGATTATACTGGTTGCCTCATAGTCATGTAAACAAAGCAATCCCCCCGCAGCGTCTTATTACGCATGACATCATTATTAGCAGGGCTCGGGACTTATACCACTTAAAATCTTAAAAATAAGTGCTTAAAAAGTACTTAAAAACATCATTATAAGCACTCAAATAAGCATTTAAAAAACTTATATTTGATCAAAAATATTTAATAAAAAAAACTTTCTTTTTACACAATAAAGTAGAAACTAGACATAATTTGTGTATTTTCTTGTTTATATACTTACTGTTTATATATATATTGACTGATTTTTTTTTCGTTTAATTTCAAACTGTGCTAAAAATAATATAATTAAAGACTACAAAAAATATTGAAACAAAATGATTAGGAAAAATTTCTAACTAAAAAATCAAAAAAAAAAAAAATATTTATATTATAAAAAAATCAAACTTACTTTCGAGACATTTTGCCTTATTGTTTATAGATTTTCTGAAAAAACCATTAAAAGTAGAAAAATTGGTCAAAAAAGCTAAAAAAAACCACTTTCAAATTTCATAATAGAATGTGTTTTAACATGACATACACTTTCATAGAACTCTGCTACATTTTAATTCAATCCATAAAAATAAGCAAATACTTTTAAGTCATGAGCCCTGGTTATTAGTGTACCTAACTATAATTTTTAATCATATATTAAAATATTTTCTGTTTAAGAAAGTAGAAACCTATAGAATTATGTATATGTTACGCCGAATTCATGAAATTGCCGATTTCATGAAATCGGCAGAAAAATTGCCGATTTCGTGAAATCAGCAACGTTGTCGCCGAATACGTGAAATCGGCAATTTGGCTACCAAATTCACGTAATCGGCAAATTTTGATTGCCGATTTCGTGAATTAGGCAGACTTTTTTCTGCCGATTGCATGAATTCGGTAACATATTATTATGACATAATTACCAATAGTGGATTATAAATAAACAATAATTGCACGCGTGCTGATCGGCAATACCACGCCGTAATCTTTATTACCTATGATGATAGATGCTATGATACGTACAAGCATTTTATCTTGGTCATTGAGGTCTTTTTATTGCACGTACATGTCCTAAATCATGGAAAAAATAAAAAACTTAGGGTGGGGCTGGAGACACATTTCCCCAGCCCCACCAATATCATTGAAATCATATTTTCAAAATTTTCTTGAACCATCATTTAGCAGCCAATTAGCGACGTTTGTTAGGTGGTAACTGGTATCAATATTTTTTGGTTAAAATAGGATATTATTTATGGAAATTAGTATTTTCTATTTATTTGGAATTTTTTAATCAATAAAGAATATTATTTTTTATGAATATAAACTAATAATATTACATTTAATATTCAATAACTTAACAAGATTTGTTAACTTAACTTTTTTAACTTTTAAACTATTTTTTATATACATATAATATTTATTATTACAATTTGATTTTATTATATTTCTGGCGTTTTATACATTTATTTAAATTAAATTATGTTTTATAATTTTTTAAGGAGGGTCTTGCCGATTTCACGTATTCGGTGACAACGTTGCTGATTTCATGAAATCGGCGTAACATATATATTCAAAGAATACTATTCATAATATTATACTCAATACAATTTACAAATAAAGTGTCGACTGATTATAAACAATTGTAATTATTACTAAATGTGTAAAACTACTAAAACTTTAAACCCAATATTAAAATATGATACTTTAAATTCATTGTATTATCAATCCGCATACTAATATAAACTAATTTTTAAAGTTTTCAGTTTTCTCATGAATGAAAAATATATTCCAATTCATAATCATAGTCAGAATCAATAATATTATTATTTATTAGAAATATATTCTAATAAATAATAAATTAATAAGTAATTGTACTGTACAATTGGTATTGTTTTATAGGTGCTTCTAAAAATTTAATGTTTTAATACACATATAATATAATAAATATTTTAAAATAGTTTATTAACATTAACATTTTTTGTTTTTATACATATTTGCAAGATAATTCATTAGATACATTTAATTTCATAGTTTAATATATTATTATACAATTTTTGTGGTTTGTAGACATGGTATATGATGCTTATAATAATAAATGTAATTAATAAATAACAAAAGTCGCAAAAACGAATGAGAAAAAATACAAATAAAAAGAAAACAAATTGCAAAACTCGCAAAAACGCACGTGTAAACCTTGTAAACAATTGGAAAGTCTTCTACAGATGACGTCACGGTCCGATTTCTCCCACTCCCATTTTTTCAGATTTTTGATATGAGGCAACCTTATAATCTATAAATCTTGGGCATTAAGTGTCAATCTTTTGTACGGATATGGTTGCTTCAAGACAGTCGTTTATCTAGGTAGAGTCCTAAGTACCTAACTGTATTGGATATGGTAATCTGGATGTTATTAAGAGCAACGGTAGGGCAGATACTCTGTTTAAGTATAAACATTGTGTGGATCGACTTATTTTGGTTAATTTTTATTTGTCATTTGATCAGGGACGGACTTACCATTTTTCCGCCCCTAGGCATTACAACACTGTTATATTATATAAATAAAAGTAGAAATATACTAAAAAATCGCGGCGTCCCCAAAAGGTGTTGTTCCCTAGGCACGTGCCTAGGTTTCCTATGCGTTAATTCGCCCCTGCATTTGATATACCATTTGGACACGAGGTTAAGATGATTTTGAAGATTAGATGGAGCATTTTCAATTATGGACAAAATAACTTTGTCCTCAGCATAGTCTGCCACTATAGTTTGCTGCATTGTAGGCTGGTACTTAAAAATGTAAACTAATAAGGTTAATTAGTTAAAATACAATTATTTGAATATTAGGCATAACTATTTTATTTTCTGTTAATTTTTAGATGGAGATTTAGTAACTGTATTTGATAGTCAAGACTTATCATTTGCTTTACAAACAAGTAGGGTCTTAAAATTGCAAGTATTTATGAATAATTTGAATTATCAAGAACGACTGAAATCAAAACTTAATGCTGATGAACTTAAAAAACAACTGCGAGAAATAAGAGATGCTGTCACATGGTTATTAGATACAATTGAAGTTACCAATGAAGGAAACAATAATAATATGTCAAATTCTATACGTAATAATTCTATAATAATAAAATACTAGATTAGTGTTTGTTGAGCAATATATTAATTTACTAATTATTTTATTAGAACAAGAACCAGTAAATATTGCATCACCAGAAATACCAACAGATAATGGAGTTACTAAAGAATTTGATCCATTACGTAATTCTAAAGAAGAATGTTCAAAAACTCCTCAAACTCCACAACCAGTTAAATGTAAGTATAGCTACCAAATTCATTGTAATTTATTTTAAGAGGACATCGAACCCGCGTGTGTTGTCTACGTACAACATAAACAAAATGCATTAACGCAATCTGAGTAGAACTCGCTCAATTTTGGTTCTAGAGTAAATATGTCTATTATAAAATTAAAATATAACAATATTTTTTGGAAGGTAAGACGCTAAGTTTTTTTCATTATTCCCAATATAACGTTCATTATAATCATTTAGAATTAGCAAAAATTTCAAAAATTTTAAATAACCTTTAACTTTTCAAAATTTTAATTTTTTTAAAAAATTCATCGTTTTGCCCTTCAAAATATTGTCATCTTATAATTCTATAATAGGTATATTTACTCAAGAACCAAAATTGAGTGAGTTCTACTCAGACTGTAAATGTGTTTATCTATGTTGTACGTGTGTAAAATGGAGACAACACATGCAGATGCGATGTCCTCTTAAGCATATAATTAAAAACAAATTAATTATTAGATTAAATTACAGTGGTCGCCGCTTAATGTAATCGCTTTGGTAAGGGACATATATTGATAATATAATCTGATTGATAACACTAAACAAAAGTTGAAAAAAAATATGTAATGTATCAAATTTATTACTATTTAAATTTTAAAGTTTGTGGGTAGATATACAAAATTTAAAATTGTTAAAAAAATGTATTGTTGTCTATTTTTTTTGTATCATTAAAAGATCATTAATAAAATGTTCATGTTTATAATTTAATTCAAAATTTGATTAGTAATGTTGCATTCCTCTTCGTAATACTTGTAGGGCCTCTCTCATTTCAAAAGAACTTAGAGGTTTTTCAGTAGGTATGCGTTTGTGGCTAAAACTCAATTTCTTCAAGTTTATATTTTTGTAATAAAGCATATAAATATCTTCTTCGATAAAATTTGATGTGAAAGGTATATTTTCACCATTTTCAACCAATTTTTAAAATCTAACTATTTCTTCATATTCTTCTTCTTCCTCCTACTCGATACTTTCTGCAAAATCTCCATGTTTTAAACAATTTCTTGTACATAATGTTGATTTTATGACCTCAAACTGATAATATTATGCAACATATTGATTATAGTAAGCGATATAATTTACACATATAAGTATACATCCGGCCCGTACTAATAGTTTTAGATAACATTAACCGTGATTACAATAAGTGACGACCACTGTATATTATAGCTGCACTAAAATTAAAAGTATATAATCATAAGTATAACTATACATATTTTTTTGTTCTGTATAATAGCTGAAGTATCTCAGGATAATTTGGCTGTATCTCAACCTCAAAGACAAACACCGCCAGTTCAACAGCCTCAAATTGTATATAATGGACAATCTCAAGCCAATATGAATCAACACAATCCTTACTCTGGAGGGCAAATCCCACCACCACTAGGTTTGTATTAAATTTATATATTATTGATTTCAGAGTACTTAAAATAATATAATTTACAGGGCCTCAGACTAAATGGGTGAATCCTTATCAGCAACCTGGAATGCGTGCGTCCTATCCAACTGCTCAATACTCTTACCTATATTCGGGACAGATACCAGCATCTGGTTATTCTCAGATAACAGCACAAATGAAGCACCCTACTGGAAATCAACCTGGTCATTCGTTGTATTATCCGACTAATACAACCCCTAATCCTCAATATTCTACTTCTCAGTATCCAGGACAATAATAAAAAGTTACTATAGTAAAAATATCAACTGAATGGACTGATTTACCCATTTGAAATATTTATAAAATATAAATATAGTATTTTATAAGTACATTCAAAACTTGTTTCAAACTTAAAAATAGTTATTGTAAGGACAAAATTGAATGGTGTTGAATGGTTTATTAAAAAGGACAAATGTTTAATTAATATTATGTAGTGTTTTCAATTTAAGAGTTTTTTTTGTAATTACAAAATATTTGTGTTAAAAATTGACATAATAAACATATAAATTAATATTAAGGAATTTCCCTATTTTATGTATAAACAACATTTTTGCACAACTCATTTGCAGATTTTTAAAAATACTGTATTTAAAGAATGATAACCATTTTTCATATTTTTAGTTATTGCATTCCATAATCCTGATGGATGTTCATAAATTATTTATTTTATAAAATTTGATTGATATATAATTTTTCTTTATAATATACTATTTAATATATAATTCACATTTTTATTAACTAAGGTGTTAATTAAATAAAAGTGTGTTGATATATATTTTTTTTTTGAAAGGTGAAATTTCTACTATTATATTTTAATTTCTTCTATTAATTATGTTAACAATTTTATTTTAAAAATTCTGTATACATTTAAAAATATATTGAAAAAGAAATATACATTCACATATTTAATTTGTAATTTATTTGTAAATCACTCATATATATATAATATTGTAATTTTTCTACTTTGAAAAATTAAATAAATATAATTGAATATCGTTTCCTAGAATGGTATTTTTTAATTTTTTTTTAAACTACATTATTTTAAATTCTAAAGAGCAAGGAATATTGTTTTTAAGATGACTGATTTTTAATATCATTTTTTGAAGAAAAATTTTACCTCAATTTGTAACTGAGGGCGAATTTGATGTAGTTAGTAGGTAGTTAAAAAGTTAAAAGTAGTACTTGGCTACTGATTGAGCCATTGAGAAAAACTAACAAGAATAAATTGTTGATATCTGAAAAAAAATATTGCTGATGATTTTTGGATTAATAAATAATATCTATCTAAGGACTCTAAAATCAGTGATCTACAAAAAAAAAACGCATGCCAAGTCAGAAATCGGCATGTAAACTTTCTTGATTTTCAATTTTTAGAAATTTATTAATTGTATGCATTATGTATTATTTTCATTTTTATTTAGTGAGATCTATGAATCCGGAGAGCAGATTTTGATTTTTGGGGTCTTGTTAGATTCACATTGGCTAGGAGAAGTGCAGTGAAGATTTTCAGAACTTTATCTTTTATAGTTAATTCACTACAGTGCTTCAAAAAACATTAAAACACATTTTATTGAAAGTTTTTTTATGTTTTTCAGCTTTATAGCTTTGTAGTGAGTTGACGATTGAAGATAAAGTTCTGAAAATCTTCACAGCACTTCTCCTATAGCCAATGTCAATCTAACATGACCCCAAATAACAAAATCTGTTCTCCAGTTTCGGTAATCTACCATGCTAAATGAAAATCTAGCAAAAATAACTATTTTTTTAACTGAAAAATTAAATAATTTTTTTTGAAAATTTTTAATCTCACATTTTGTATCTACTTGATAATCCCTTTTTAATGAGCTATCAACCAACTTTTTAGCTATAATACTTTTGGAGAAAAGTTAAAAAATAGAAATTTTGGGACTGTTCACGCCGACGTTTTTGTGCTCCAATCGTTATCCGCTTGCGGGTGTGATATCGGATCTCCGAGATCTCTCACATTAATATTTTATGTTAAGGCTAGCTTAATTATCCACAAGTTTTAAAAATTCAGAATTTTTTCATTTCAATTACCATACTTACTTGATTTGTAATAATAAAGTTCATATAAATTATTAAAGTAAGTTTCATATTAATTTATGAAAAAGCATGTAAGGTACGTCGTACGTAAAAATCCGTTTAAGAAAGTGGATAATGTCTTATTGACTTGTCAAAGTACACTAATTACTAGTGGTTCATTGTTAATGAACGTATTCATAGACAAAGAAAATAATTACGTATTAAATTTGAATTCACTGATACAGTCTATGAGCATTAGATTTTATCACTAACACTAAGTATATCTCATAATATTTTTTTTTTTTGATACTGCTATTACATTTTTTTAGGTAAGTACTTGACTACTATACTTATTATTATAGTATCACAGAAGATTGGTTTAATTTTTTTTTGAAAACATTGCATTTCTAAATATTATTTAATATATTTTTATACGTTTTAGTGTTATAGGTACTATATTATATTATTGTTAATTACTTTTGAGTCAATACCACTTTTCCATAAAGCAGGCCCATGGTATATATCGAAGCATTTTTATTGTCCCAAAAGGTGGTGAAAGACATACAAATTAAAAACATTTTGGAAAATTGCATTATGTTAAATAAATAAATAATAATATATATATAAACAAAGAGTTACAAGATTTCACGATAAATAATATTCTTGAATTACAATGAAGTAACTAAAATATTCTATTATTTTAAAATCGTTATATTTTGTTTAAACACATAAATTTTATCAAATATCTATGAGAAAAATGTAATCATATATTTCTTTGATTTTTATCGCTTCATTATTTAAATCTTTAACTATACAAATTTAACATTTTATAAATTTTTAAACACAAAAGAATTTCCAAATTTTCGTAATTATAACAAATTTTGAATTTTGAACTTTTAATGCTGGTAATAAAAATCATGCCTATATATAGGTATTTTTTACATTTTAATAAGTATAAGCAATGTTACTACTTAAAAAAGTAATTAGACACAAAATATAACCACACATTGACACATAATTGAAAAATCAATACATCCATATCCATTATTACACTTAAAATCTAAGGTACAAATCAATAATTTATAAAAATGTATTTGTTGTTTGTTGTTACATAAAAATATGAATTATTATTATCACTGAATAACAAGAGGTTGCTATGATTTCATATAATAACATCATAAGTCATACTCACAACATATCTATTTAAAAATTATGTAATATACTAATATGTATACTGATATATTAGCTATAATTAATTATTTTCATTAGTATTAAAATTTAATATTTAATACCTACTGGCCACTGTTTAATATTTTCGTAATTAGCTACCTATTACGAAATTATTATTTATTATATAACAATATTTTTCCTATAGTTATAAATAGGTAATAGGTATACTTTATTTATAATACTTTTGTATTTATTCGGAATAAAATAAAATGTATAATTGTGTGACTTAAAATACAAAGTTAACTATTGTTTTTAATAATTGTGTAATTGAAATTACAAATCATAATATCTATGTTTAATCTTTAATTAAATAAAATAAGCAATAATTATAATTGAAAATTATTTTTTAATTGAATAATAATGTTTTCAAATTATTCGAATACATTTTTAATGCAATAAAATATTATCTAAATAATCATTTGAATACTGTTTTATTAAAATAATGTCCAACTGATGGTGAGTAACCGAAAATATATTAAAATAATTAATTACCAAAAAGTGATAATTAGAGATTGGATTTAAATTCTCTTAAAATCCTTTAGATATGATGTTTGTAGTTTATATGACATTGAAAATAAGTAATATTTTTTCTTAATATTTTTTTAAAATATCAGATATATAATGATATTTTATATCCTTAATAATACAAAATATTCTTCTAATATTCTGTAAAAAAAATTTTTAATTATTCAGTTTACAGTTCAAATTTATATAATTAATTTGTTTTAATTTAAATAATTTATTTTGTTTACAATAACAATTAATTGATTCATAAATAGTACATAAATATTAAGCATAATATGTTTAAAATAATTATTAATTATTTTCTCGAAAAATTTTATTTTTTAATCTCATATAATCTCAAACCCCTAAAATATGTTTTTGTACAAAATACAATTCTATGTTTAATGATTCATAAATATATCTTGCTTCCATTTAACTGCATACACTATAGAAAAAAATATTTAAAATCACTAAAATCATAAATACCTTACCTTCAGTGATAAAACAAAAAGTTTCTTTTTGGAACCGGATAAGAATGAACGTGTGTTCGTATTTGTTAATTATTGTCGAAATGTTAACATAAATTATTTAAGTTTGATTCCGGGACAATTGACCGTATCTAAATATTTTAGATTATATTTTGATGAGTTATAACTTATAACTTTATAAGTATTTAAAGTTTAGATGCGTGGAGTGGTGTGATACGGGGTTACCGGTTACCCCGTAAAATGTTTGTCCACTACTCCGCTTATCTAAACTTTAAATACGTATAACATATAAACTAATCGCCCCAAATTCGATTTTTATGTATCAAAATACTCAGAAAAATATACTGTTTTGGAATATTAAATCAAAACTATGTTGTCATTCAAAAAATTAAAAAACTTAAAAAAATATAAGGATAAAAAATATTTAAAAATATAATTTTTTTTTAATAAAAACGTTGTTTTTAACAACTTGAAACAGTAAAAATAAAAATTTGAATATATGCATAATTTAAGCATAGTAATGGGGTGAGCATATTTAAAAAATCATCTTGTATATAGTTTTGCTTCATTTTTACGGTTAAGTGGAAAGAAATACCTATTTTATAACAAAATGTGTCATGTAGCCTAACGATTCTGTACGTAAAATTATATTATGCATTTTTTGTATTTTTATATACTATAATATACAGTATTACAGTAAAGTGTTCTTTTTTATAACTAGATAAATCGTGTAAATCAAAATAAATAATAGTTCATAATTGTATAAATATGTATATGTATATTTAGAGAGGTGCAAGACGGGGCATTCCCTCTTAGATTTCACTTATATTTTTTTTAAATTTTAACCTTTAATATTATTAATGCAATAAATATTTCATTGATATTTTGATTTTAGTATAGATTTATTTTTTTTAAATGTAATTTTTGCATTTATTTTATAGTTTGCTTTGTTTGCAAAGAATTAACTAAGTAGGTATTTTTAATCTACTTTTTGTTGTTAGATTTTATCGTTCCCCTCGCGAACACTCATGGATGTGCTGATAACTTGATAAAGTTGTGTAACCCATAACTCGTATGCTCGGATGGCAAATAAAGTCTGGGACAATTTCAAAAAAGTATAATATGATTATACATAGCCACATAGGTATTGTGTATTTGTTTCATTCACGAAAAATTGATTTATAGATCGTAACTTTGAACTTACTTATCGATTTGTATTGAAATCATTTAAAAACAAAGCTAATATGGATAGCTAACGAATATTGCTAATTGCTATCAGCTATCATATCATAAAGGATTTTAGGTAAACAAAGTACAGCATGTATTTAAAAAAAAAAATGTTAATTTCTGATATTGTGATGAACATTTAATAAATATTATAATTCATAATTTTTTCAATGCATAGGTCTTTTGGTACTTAAGTAATATAGCTGCATCTGTACGCATATTTTAAAATAGGTTAATAGGACATATTGTAATACTCAGCTGTCGCCTGTCAGCTCTAATAATAATAATAATAATAGTAATAGTAATAATAATAATAATAACAATACAACGGTACATCAATCCATACATTTGTTTATTTTAACATATCATTTACAAAACGTCAAAACAATGATTATATTAAACTTGATTTTTAAATTAAGTCCTATTAATCTACAATACTATATACATACATAAACATTTTTTTTTTTTGTAAATTATGTTAAATTACCTATACTTAAAAACATAATAATATAAACTTTTAAAAATTACCGCTCAATTAGCTCCGTGGAAGGAGGAGATTGCTTACCTTTGCCATACTCTTACTTAATACGGACCTATCTGTACCATGATTAAACCATCATCATGGTTTAATCATGGTCCAGACCTATCTATTAATAATGTTATTAATAAAAACCATGTATTGCGTGTATTCATAGACATAATTTTTCTCTATGGTGTATTGGCGTCAGGGACGTATACAAGGGGGTGTTTTGGGTGTTCAAACACTCCCCGAAATACTTGGGTTTTTGCATGGTTACTTATTCAATTTTAATATTAATTTTGTCAGATTAATAACTATCTAAAAAAAGTATTTTAAGTATTCCTAATTTTCATAAAAATTTTTTGCTTATTTATTAAAAAAAGTTCTACTTTTCAATAACTAATTTTAAAAAACACCCCTCAAAACTTTTTCCTGTGTACGTCTCTGATTGGCGTGTATATTGTATTTACCTTCACCACTTGCGCAATAGACTTGAATCAGTCAAATCGCTAAATAGGTAATTAAAGTTTGTCAAACACATTACATTTACCTATTATATTACCGTCATTGGGAATGTGACACTTGGCTCAATTTATATTCATATTGGAACTTGGGTCACTCAGATAAACGGGATATTGGGATTGGCATTTGGCGCTTATCGCACGTCAGCACAGCAAGCAACAATAACAACGACTATAATAACTATGTGTCTATGCAGAACAGCAATAAAAAACTAACAACACCAGTCCACCACGACTTACGCATTTACGTTCCCAATGTTCCCATGTTACTAATACAGGCAAATTGCCTGAGGCAATACACCATATTATCATTCTATAGGCCGTTTTTCATATCAACAATACGTCATAATAAAAAACGGACTCGGAAAAAATTGATATCGGTCAAATTAAATCAGTGATTAGTGTTTACCAACAATCATACACAGTTGTGAGTTTGTGACGTTTTTTTAAAATTATCATTGTTATTGTATTAAGTAATCACTAATTCTAGATTTTAGTTTTATTTTATTACCTACGTAATAAATTAAATACGTTTTTAGTATATATTTTCACTCAATGTATTATTGATAGTATTTATCTTTGTAACAACTGACAAATGTGTAAAAAGACCAAACTACTACATTATTGTGGCATTTAATTTCCTTGAGGAGTACAAATTGATGGAGGTCAATGTTTAATCTGTAAGTTTGATCTTAGTCATAATAATATATTTAATTATATCTTATGTCCTATGATCTCATCAAATTTAATAAAGAATGGTAATGAGTCAGAACTCAAAATTACTATAGATGGTGAAATGTATGGAAAAATTTTTGATAATAATTGTTAATAAACAAAATAAAGAATACTTAAAAAGTACTTTATTTAACTATTTAAATATTAAACATAAAATATAGTTGATTTTAATATTTTTAGAAAAAATATTGCTAAGTATGTGAAATATTAAGTATACTTAGTACCTATTGTTTACTTAAATCATTTTTTCTAAGTACTCAATAAAGAGCTTAAAAACTGAACCAATAAATATTCTTAATATTATATACCTACATAATATCTAATATGAATCATTTTGTATTTTGTATTTTTGTCAATAGATTTTATTCACTCTTTTTAATTAGGCACTTATTGACTTTACCTACTAAAATATTGTAGAAATGCATTTTAAAATAAAATACACTGCTTAATTTAAGTATAATAAATATGCAAAACCAAGTATATATTTAAATTTTTTTTGCTTTAAACTTAATTAACTATTTTATTACTTACAGTAATTAATAAATATATCTGGGTATTTAACAATGGATTAATCTAAGATACTATACTAGTTCTCAAAATTCTTTATATATCTAGTTAAGTAGTTATATTAAATATAATAAATAAAATAATTTTTAACTTATTATATTTTTAAATTTTAAGTCTTAAGTTTCTGAAATGACTAAAATATCATGAAAAAAATTAAAATTATATTATTTTTATCTGTGATTCTGACAAAATTTCTGTACATAGAATATGTTTTTGCTTTTTGAAAGATTTTTCAATTAAAATTATTATTAAATGATTAAAAAATAAATTAAGTAATTATTCATCTATGAAAAAATAAACAACCACAAAAATATGCTTTTAGTTGTAAATATGATATCTTATTTTTAATTTTATATTTATTGTGTAATATACAATCTGTTTGCATGACACAATAAATACATTTGTGACTATTAAAGATGACATGAGAAGAAATAAGTTGAGGAAAGGAGCCACCCATTAACGACATTTTTATTTATTATAATCTGATTTTTTAATTATCTTGAAGAAGATCTCGACACTACTTACTCTTCAAATGTCTTGAACCAAGTATAGTATCAAAGGCTAAATTTTCATGAGTGGATTTTTATGTGAACCTAGTCGGTTGTAAAACTTTTTTAAAAGGATATGGTTTTTTATTTATTGTTATTAGTTTTAGACGGTTTTAAATCTGAATGTAGTGTATCATTTGATATATAATGAGGAGTATTTGTTATTTCCCTGAGGGAAATTATTTGGAATGTTTGAATTTTATTAATGTTTTTTCGCATTTTTCCATTACTGAAGCTCATTCGTCTATATTGGTTTTAATAGAATTTGTACATTAAAGGTTAGAGAATATGTATAGAGGTTTATTTATTATTGCTAATTAAGGCTTTGAAGATATGTAGTAGTCAGTAGATATAATATTATAAGTAGATAATGTTTAATCTGTAATTTATTATAACTTATTATAATCTGTAACTGACATATATTTATAGTGATAATTTTCACTTAATTGTTAAATTATTATTTTTATTAGTAACTAGTAAGGCACTAGATATATGATGTACAAAGTTAAATATATTGTTAGAATTTGATAATTAGGATTATGAAGGGAAAAGTAAATCTTTGGGGTAGTAAGTTTCAAATAGATCTAAGCTAATAATGAAAATGTGTCCATCTATCTTAGAAAGAATGTTAAAATGTTTAACATTTATTTTAAATGTGTATTCTATAATTCTTTTATTTATATAATCATGTTACTTAGAATGTTTACTAAATTAAACATAATATTAAAAACTTATTGATTTAATTATTTTATTGTTTTCAGAAACTTGAATGTTATCTATTGTGTTATTGAAATTATATCATTGTTTAATATGATTTCATCAAATTTTAATTCTAAATATATTTTATACCAAGATCAATATAGAAGCACTTTATTTGGATATCGTACGGGTAAGTTTATTTAAATTAATTTAGTAGGTACAATGTAGTTTTGATTATCCTCAATAATTGGGACCGAGGGGATGCAGATAATCAAACAATGATGAAAAATATACAATGAACATGAATTTTTTATTATATTATTAAAAATAAAACTAATGTACTGTATGTTTAATGTATAAGAAAATGATAAAATAAATATGGATGGATAAAACTATATAAGTAAATAATATAATTAATTTAAATTTAAAATTTATAAGTATAAAATAAAAATATTTGTTTTTCAAAAATGTTGTAGTGTAGATAATTGACTGACTGGATAATTGATGTGCGGATAATCGATGCTTCACTAAATGTGGTTTTAATTCAAGTATGTTAATTTAGTTTTTCTTTTATTGGTGCCAAAATGGTTGCAGGTCATTTTTAAATCAATACCAGTCCTGTAGTTATAGTTTATAGTATATATATACTCAGTATATTATACATATAATAGGCAAGAGATATGATTTTAAATATTAATAACTAGGAATACAATTTTATGTTGGGTTATAAAAAGTTAATTAATTTAGTGGTTCACTAAAATTTATTTGAAAATATTAATCATGGGCCACTAATTCATGTTTTAAGAACCGTTATCATTTATCACACTATTGATTCATAGTTTAGTTATCATTTATGCAATTCTACATTAGACTTTCTTTTTCTTTTTGATACTTCAATGGGAAATTAATAATTTAATGATTTGTACAAACAACATTATTGTGCCATGTAAAAGTTATCTTATTGTCAAACCAAAGCAAAAATGTATTTGAAAAGTATAAAAAAAATTACAAAAATTCAAAATATGAAATACTAACTCAGTAGCCAATATTATATTTAAAATATATACTATACATTGTAGCTTTTTTTATTGGCTGGTCAAGGAAGGCATTTTACAGACATAACCTGCTACAACTTTTTTCCCAAATTACCCAGTAGCACAACTAGGATTTTTTCAAGGAGGTTGTCCTACAGTAGCATATACATTAGTTCCTCAATAAATTTCTAAATTTATTAATATACTATGGGAAAAAGTTACTGTTCAAGTGGGGTGTCCAGACACTCCAGACCGTCCAAACACCCAAAACACCCCCTCGGTTGCGCCATTGAATACACCTTTTTTCATTTTGGTTTTTTTACCATAAGATTTTAACAAAATAAGGAACTAATGATCCTAGAGGATTAATTTTGACTATATTTAGCATAATATTTTAAAAACAAACCGAAATCAGAATATTGGAAAAAATTCAGTCATTTTTAATGTTAAGAATATACTTATTTAATCATTCTATGTTATTATAATTAGGGTTAAAGTTTTAATTCAAACAAAAAAAAAGAACTAGTTCTCCTTAACAATATTTTATGTTTATTTTATAAAGAATTTAAGTGTAAGTAATGCTTTTTTTAAGTAAGCAAAAAATATTTTGTACAAATGTTTATTTTTTAGATATTTTTTATCAAATTGGTTTCAAAAAAGCATTATGAATTATAATATTTTCTTTTCTAATGTTTTTTTAATTGTTGAGCTTTTAAATTCAGCATTAATTCAAATATTTCGAACTTGAAATGTGCGTTCAAACTTTCGAATAATAAAATTATAAACGTAGATATACTCATTAGTCATTAGGTATCTAAGAATCTGTTCTTTTACTTCACTATTATCAAAGAATATAGACTAAATTTTAGTAACTTATTAAATATTTTGGGGTTGAATGTATAGTATACTAGTATACTAGTGTATATAAACCATGTAATAAATATTAAATTATAATTATTTTATATTACTTAATCTGACATAATGTATTATACTTGGGTAGGGTTCCACAGGTTTCACCGGAAAAGGGAAGTGTTGATTTTAGGGCGTGGCACCACTGCACGCAAACTTGCCTTTATGGGAAATTATCGATTCTCATTTCTTGACATTGTGGAATTTTCCACCCAAAATATCTAATACGCCCTTTTATTGTTGTTCCTATTTTTCAACAAGGGCGTCATTCAAATTTTTTACTCAAAAACTCAAAGAGGAATAGGTCTATTATTAAAATTTGTATTTATTTTTGATGATCTCGTAAATAAATATAATTTTATTTAAAATTGTCAATATTTTTTTTTCAAATAAATGCATAATTTATGCACACTGGCACACTATATACCATACTATATAAAATATGTTTAGATGTTTTAAGTTATAATTTATAAATCAAGGACTAAATTCAAAATTGGTATTTCTTGTTTTTCAGTATCCTATAAATCGATAACATTTATTTTTAAATTTGAATTGTCATTACCTAATTGCACTAATTGAAATTAAAAATAAGCAGCTAAAGTTAAATTGAATTAAATATGATTCTTTCCTATTTTCTAATGCATAATATAAATACCAAAAGTAAAGATGTTGAGTATTTTGTTTCATATTTTGAAGGTCTAAAAAGTTGTTTGAAAAATTCTTATTTCTTAGTACTATAATTAGACATGTTCGTGACGAATATCAATATATAATGATACATACTTGTCGAGGGTTGATTAGGCCAAGGGTATTGCCAAAATAAATTATTGGTTTTGGAACTCTGAAAATGAATTTTTTAATGATATAGGTTATTCTAGTCTTAGAATGATTTTTATTTATCGATACCTAATTATATAAAAAATACTTCTTGAATTAACTGTATTGAATAGTGAAGAAGAGATTTAATTTTTAATTTTTTAAGTTATATGCTTAAATATTGAAATCCCAAATAAAGAAGTATACACGAGTGATTGTATCTACTATCTGCATTAAATTGCATTTCAAATTATCAAAATTTAAAATCAAACACGAATCGTGACTGTATTACTATTACGGTGTGGCGTGACCACTGCAGACAAACAATTATGTGTAATGTTAATAATAACTAAAATATTACTTTAAATACTTAAAAACACTAAATACTATATTAAAATTCTGATTTCACTATTGTCTAAAGTGTATCTATGAATACTTAAGATTAGCAAAAAAACGAAAAAATAATGTTGCTGTGCTATGAATAGACTTGATGATGTATTTATATTATATATGCATATTGTATACAATATGTTTTTGTAATTATGTGTTTTTTCTGTCTGTCTCACCTTTTGGAGCAGTAAAAATTCTTTAATTTTTGAGGTAGTAAATTGGGTTTAGTTAGTATATTTTTAGGGGGAGGGGGTAAAAAGTAAAAAAGTTTAGTATTTTTTTTATAATCTGAAAAGAATAGAAAACAAAAAATTAAGGATTTCTTAAACTAAACCAGTTTTTGACCAAATTGATTTCTTTATTTTGTTATAATTTAAAAATGAATAGAAATATAAATTTTCACTAAATCTTTACATATATAATAATTTTCAATATATCACGGTAACATTTTTATACATTTATTTAAGTTTTTTTTTCTATAAATGTCAATAAAAATTCACTCGAAAGTTCAATTTTTTACAAAATTTGTTAAAATTACGATAATTACGAATTATAAGAATTTATTGTAGTCAAAATATTATGAAATCTTTAATTTTTAGATAATATATAGAGCGGTATACACTTCACACTTGACTACCTTTTCATTGTATTATGAAAATATCAAAAATTGGTTTTAATTATTGTGTTTTATAAGCGTTCGAAATTAAAATGTTGAAGAAGTTTTTTTAATATACTTTAAACTGCTACAAATAATGGATTTGGTAGATAAAATGCATACATAAATGATTTTAACAATGTAATTCTTATTTCTTAAATATTAAATTAAAAAAATGATAGGTTATATTTGTTATTCTATTATAAAACAAATTATGACATATTAGTTGAAATCACTATACTAGTTTTTTTATTAATAAAAAATATGCTTAGAAATGGATCTGTAGTAGTGTTGATTTATCAGTCTCCTTTTTTAAATACAATGATTTTGAATTCAAATTGAATACCACTTTAAAAGTAGTCTAAATGCAATAATGAGGTATCTACACTTGAAGTCTATAATATACTGCAAAATGAGTTTCCCAGTTTTTGTTTTTTATCTTTTTAAAGTTTAGATTACGCTATTTTTATTTTTTTTTCCTTTTATATTCAAAATTGTTGTAGGATATAGTTATATGTGCCTTCCAGAGTCTCTGCTTTTGTGCATATTAAATACATGAAAGTAATAATAACAATTTTTTCAATAAATATCCCTAAAAAAATAAATAACTTTTAGCCAGTGTTCGAATTTTGTGGAGGGTGTTGCGTAGAGGGGCGGAATCACTTTACTATTTTTTTTTGAGTACTTTATCTATATTTTTTTATTCGAACGGGGAGATGGCACAAACTTATGGCCAAAATAATTTTTATTGAAATGTGGATTTTAATTTACGTAAATTATATAACGAATTTTACGATTTTTAATATCAAAAACAATGATTATCAATTTTGTTATATATATTTAGGTAGTAAATTGAATAAATTATGTACGTTGATTATTATTATTTTTTTTTCTTTTGTAACATGTAGGACGTAGGTATCAAAATATATTATAGTCGGAATTTAAATATATGTGTATTGTGTAGCTGAAAAGTGGTATTCAAAATATAAGTAAGATAGGTGAGGGAGGCAAAGCCCCTAACGGGTCTGTGTGCAAATGCGCACTTGAAAAGCAGTTTTTAAATCGTTGGATTGAGCTCTTCTACTTAATTTTTCCGAATTCGAGCACTGCTTTTAGCAATTCACTATCATACTGTAATTACTATAATATAATTAAATATAACACTTTATATCATATTAGTTGTGAAGCCGTTTAAGTATTCAGTTATTTTCCAAGAACTGTATTTTAACTTAAACATTTATGCTAGTTATTATAGCAGGGATGGAAAAGATACCAAATAGGTATCTAAATATACATTAATTTATTACAGTTTTTTCTATATAGGTGTTCTATGTAATAAGTGCTTAATATATATTAGATATTAAGTAATTATTACACTGTTATATCTTATATGCAATAAATAAATTGAAAAAGTTCTTATTTTATTATGTTTTAATTATATTATTGTTTTATTGTACCGTTTTTTATAAGTTATAACAAAATATAAATTACGCATTACTTCTTATAAGTATACAATATTGAATAAATACAAAATTGTAAATGATTACATATTACTTAAATCAATATAAAATATTATAAGTAGGTATGTCAGTTATTCACTAGTTTTAATTTCGAGAACACTAAATTTTCATTCGTCTCGCGTTCGTATTTGAAAGATTCTTTTTAAAACATGCAAGATTAACAATAAACAACGAATGACTCATCTTGGAAATTGCGTATGTATACAGGAAAGCTTTGTCGTGATTATAATTTATACAATTATTCTATGTATGAATAATTTTTATTTAATCATCATTATGTTCTTATTACTTTATATTTTTCAAAATTCAATATAATACAAAACACTTATATTTTTTATTTAAGTTAAAAGAAAAAACATGCTTTATATATAATTAATTTTGTATATGATTTGTCATATTATATATCTCAGCATTAAACATTTGAATATAATTTTGGAAAAAAATATAAGTACAATTTCGCACTTTTACCTATATTTAATTATTTTCGTTGATGTTTAAAAATTAATATTATTTTTTTATTTATAATATTAGTATCTATTCAGTATAGTAAATTTCCGACTGATATTTTTTTATGAAAAGACTTTTTTTAAGATATGTTCATGGCAATAAATGGCAATTATTCAAACAGGTTCTAAAACACGCTCACGAACTATTTCATCATTAGTCTCTTTAATAAAGCCCAGGGATACAAGTGTTTTTGCACGCAAATCTTTAGGTTAGTGATTTAATTTAAACAAATTTAGCTATATTGGCTTGTATAATTTGAATCTAAGAAGTAAAAAATGAAATTTTTCGTGAATATGCTATGTACTATGTGCCTATGTGTTTGGTTAATATAGTTATAGCCGTATAACTATAATATATAGTTATACGGCTATTTTATAATTTATATTATAATTTACTAGGTTGGTTATAAACGATAGTTTATATATTAAAGTTCAAACACAGTTAGAAAACACAATTATCGCAGTTTAAAACCACTAACAAAGATATTTCTTGAAATAAATAAAATTTGTCAAATGAGCGTTATTATCTTTTTTTTTTTTATGTAATATAACTTATAGGTAGGTCTTTTGTATAATTTATGATTTGTATGAGGTTGCTTTGGTATGTAACATGTATGAGTTGAATATAGAAATGTCAAATGTTTGAGGTACAAAACTTAATGTTTTATTCTCTTTATAGTTACGAAAATAATTTCTTATAGTAATTACGTTTGAAACATATATTATATTAAATATTAATTATAATCACTTAGTATTCATTTTTTCATAAATACATTTGATTTTAATTTTAATGCTTACCATAATTTTTTTGCAGCACTAATTTTACACCTGTCGTTTTAAAAAAAGTGGATAACGTAAATAAAACATTATATAACATCACATATTATACCTGGAAGCAATTATTATCGCATTAAATACTATTCTAAATTACTGAATATAGATAGGTACTATAGCTTTCTGTATTTAAATTCTGTGCTATCTATATATATTGGATAATATTTGTAATAAAGAAATGTTTTGTGAGGCAAAAATCATACTGTAAAATCATTAAATTATGTACTTAAAACAAAACAAATTGATAGTAAATATTTTTAAGTTTATATTCAAAATAAATGGAAAATATATCAATAAAAGTACAATATTTTAATGAGAATAATTGAAACATTTTATGAAACTGAACACAGAACTACCTATCACGCTCTTAAATTTACTTTTTCACTCCGTTTGTGCAGTTGCGCAGTGTCCTAATTAAATCCCGTATACTATAAACTTATTCGTGTTGTGAATAATATTGTGGTTTGGCGCCATAATTTTAGGCTTTGCTTAGTTCCAAAATACATGTATACACCTATATAAATATTTTTTTTTTTACAATTTTCGTTGTGGCCATTAAGTGGTGTGTCCTTCGGTCCTTGTCAAGTCGGCGCCGCCGACGCTACACCATATCGTCAGCACTGTAAACATCGGCGGCGGCGGAACTACAACCTCTCGCCTACCGACCGATCGTCGTCGGCGGTGCGCGCGTCTCCCGACGACACCACTCGCGCGCGCCTCTGCGTCGGTAATAATCGCGATTCGCGACTGCCGGGCGGCGGGCAGTGTACCGTCTAATTCCGTGGCGTGCGTATGTTTTGTGGTGTCTCACGTGACCGCCGTTCCGATCTATTTGTTTGTCGTCGTCGTCGTTACGCACAAATCATTTTTTACAGTTAAAATATAACATTATATTGTATACATTAAATACAATTTTCACAATTAGTAAACTCATTCTACAGCTGTTATAGAATTGTGCGCGGGTGATCCCCTATTCGCCGTACACATATAATACACACATGCATATTTATATATAAAGTATATAATATATGTACGGACTGTGATCGCCACTGGTGGTGGTTGTGTCGGTGGTGTATTCTATCTCGTTCTCGTTATCGTGCAATAATAATATGTAATATTATGCTCGAGGCCAATCGATCCACGGTTTCCTGTTAATGGTCTCCTCTGCATTCACATGGTGAGCATTATTCCACCGGCGGTGCATTTGAACTTTCTTCGATGAGAATCACATCTCTGTTTGTTTGTACGCTTCGTTCCGTTTTTAACGATTTTTTTCTCCAACGCTTTGTGTAATACATTTGTTGTCGTCTTGTATGGGTTTTATTATTTTTAAGTACATGTGTATACTAATGTACCTGTATGGGACTGGCGAGGGTCAATATTTGGGTGGGTCAAGACGATAACTTACCTATTCGCTACCTAAATTTAGTGTCTAAAAAATCGACCCCGATTATAATTTACTAGCAAAAGTGATAGTTATATTATGCTTATATAACCTCGTAATGACCTTATTTGCAACTGCTATTTATAGTCATACTACAAGGTTTAAAATATGTTGATAATAATTAGCATCATAATGTGTTTGGAAAATTTTTCGGATTTGTCATTATTGGATACCTACTTCTTTACATTTCACAGACGTGTTGGAAGTAACGTGGATAAATGTTTCGCGTGATGTTGAAATTACCGACCTCGTACATAAATTTAATACTTATGCACTTTCAAAACATAAATAAATTATTTTACATTTTACTTAATGCGTTTCTAGTTGTCTTCAGGAAATGATTCGTCAATAAAACAATATAGTATATCCGTTACTTATACTGAATACTCATTATTTAGTATTTTTAAAGATATTTTTACTTTTCTTTTAAATGTTTACTTGTATATTATAATAGATACATTAAAAAAAAAAAAACGTTTTATATAAAGTAATTTTATTGTGAGCTTTTACTACTCCTCCTGGATAATAATAATTACATTTTAATTGATTTGGATTACTTACATTTAATAATAAATAACAAATTAGTACTGTAGAATTTTTAAGCTAGTGTTTTTTATTTTACTTTTCTCATGCAAAATTATGTATATTAAATTGTAGCTATTTCTATTTTTATCATATCTGTTATTATCTTATAAAAGTTGGTGGGGGGCTTAAAAATATACGAGTGTTTGTGTTCAGACTACAGAGTGATTTAGAGTGATTAGTTTATCGTAATACATTAATATAGAATTCTAAATTATTTTTTATACAGTGATTTATTTAAATAAATGTAGACACGTTACAAATTATTAAATAGTTTTAGTTGTAATGTATACTACATACATTTTCATTTATATTGTGTTTTTTGTTCCAAATATTATTAATATGTTATTAATAGTTACATATTCTTAAATTTTTGAAATTATTTAATATAGGTAACTAAAAATCGAATTGCTTTATGCTTATCATTCGCAATGACAATACCTATAATGTATAGTATTTGAATAAGGAATGGTAGGAATGTTTTTAACTTAATCATTAAAATTATATAAAGAATTTTACTAACATTATCTAGTCTTTATTCTACATAATTGGTAAAATTCAATAAGGAATAATGGACACTGGATAGTGCTTTTTATATTGTGAGATATTTTTAATTGAAATACCTAAACATGATACATTAATTGTATTGATATCATTATTGTTTCGTAATAATATAGGGTAGGTAATATTAAACGAATAGATATATTAAAATTATTGAAAAATTCTATATTATAATATACTTTGGTATTTAGATACTTAAAATTAAAGTATCAAGTAGTTTTTTACTTAATAGTACTCGAAAATGGGTATCTTGTTAATCCTCGCTATTAAATACTTGCTAGCATATACCTACCTACCTATAATTTTTTGACAAGTATTTGTGGTACATTTATGAGTAAATCTATGATTTATAATTTAGAATATTTGAAAAAATCCCTTGCAACTTAACACTTTTATACATGTATAGAAAATAATTTGAAGATAATTTAATATGATCTTGTAGTTTGTACTATTCATAATAATTATTAATAATTGATTATTTTAGTAAATATTTTATATATAAAAATTAAATTTAGTATTGTATAGGTTTGACTTAGTCGTAGTGTTCACTCATCTAAAATTATCGTATTTGTCATGAACACATGACCCTATGATGTAGCACGTCGCACGTGTACTAATCGTGTAATATTAAACAAAACAATTATTTTAACTATTGAAGCATTCAAGTATAGGTATATTAAGTTATTATACATCAAACTAATTTGTTTGTTTATCATAAATTATTATAAGACCCAATTGCTCCTAAAATTATCTATGATATACAATTAACAATTTAATTATTCACTTTTTTGTATCTACAATTTTAGTTATGGAATTTAGAATAGAGACAAATTTTCAACACAAGATTTTTAGTATTTAATTTTAGATTTTGAGCATAGCGTTGAATATTTCAGTTTTACAATAAATGTTGTTCTTTTTTATCACCTTTTGGAGCAGTAATAATTAATACTGCTTTAATCGTTCACTTAAAGGTGGTTTCTGTTAGAAAATTGGATCTAGTTGGTATTGAGAGGTCAAAAGTTAAAAAATTACCCCTATTTTTTTTAATAAATTGAAATAAAAATACAAAAAAACATGAGTTTTACACACCAGTTTTTATAAAATTAATTTTGTTGTATCCTAGTCAAAATTGAATAGGTAATCCCGTTGTTATTTTGAATTTTTTATAAAATATTAAATTAACATTTTCTCGACATATATTAATTTTCAAAATATTTTTGCTCTTTGTGAACTATTTATGAATGTTTTTGGTTATCAATGTTTTATTTTTATTTTTGTTGATACAATTTTTCTTATAAGTCAAAAACCTTGAAAATTTGATAAAAGATTCTCGATAAGTTGTTTTTATAATAATTAAAAATAGTTATCGAAGATACATAGGAATTTATATTTTATATAGTCACTTTGTTTTAAGCATTTGAAGTTCAAATTGTTAGAATTGGACACTTAAATAAAAAATAACGATTTTTGTTATATTTGCCGTAATTCAAAAATATTAACAAAAGAAATTTGAAATGTTCCAATATTTCATAAATTATTATTTTTATGTCATTTTAAAAAGCCATTTATACCACTAACCTATTTACTCCGTTTTAAGGTATGTAGATGTCACGAAAACGAATGACTAAGTACATTTGAAACCCATGTATATTTTTACTATATAACGAAGTGTCTTCGGTGTTTTTTTTTAATTAGATATTGCGTATTTGCGTCAATATCTAATTAAAAAAACTAAATTAGTAGATTAGTTCTGCTGACGTCGTAAAATATTAACATTTTCAGAAGGGTTAATTGTAGTTATAAAAGTTTTTACATTTCCACATAATTTTATTGAAAATCAGCAGTTGTTAATATATTAGTTTATACGAGTTTATACATTAATAATATGTTAATATAACATACTTATTTGGTCAGCTGATTTTATCTTTACTTTTTAATTTTTTTAAATTACGAGTGTAGAAACTGTATACCTCTATTCTTAATACATGGTATTTTTTTAAAATCAATATTCTTTTATAAACCAACTATACAAGATTGAGAAAACGTAACCTATTGATTATTATTATATTTCAAAATTAGCTTATTTGATAATAATCAATTTCAAATTTACATGATAATATACCTGTTTCAATGTTACCTACACCTAAACCCCAGTTGTCTTCCCTGTATATTTTATCTGCTTTCTTATGATATATATATTTTTTTTTGAATAGTTATATTAATCAGTCTTTATATGGTCTAAATATTTTTGTATAAACGGATTGAGAATAATTAAATGTATATTTTTACATTTAGTTATGTCAATAATACGTTGTTATGTCAATAATAAAAGGTAAAATGCTAATACTACATCAATATTTGAGTTAAGTAAAATATTGGAACGAATGCATATTAAATTAAATTAAATATGATAGTAATATAGTACATTAATAAATAACTATAAGAACTTTTAATTTATTCTATATTTGGATTCAAGATTATGTTGTATTTTTATCATTAAAGTTTATTTTTATGTATAAACAATATAGAATGTAGATATATTTATATGAATATTTTATTTTATTTTTTTTTGATTATAAAGTTAATATTTATACCTAATAAATTTTATATTTTACCTATATTTCACATTCTCAAGATAATGAATAAAAATATTATAGTATCATAAACATATTATAACAAAACCGGATGTCAGAAACAAAATAAAATATTAGATATTTCATTTTGTAAAACCTTAACCCTAGCAGTTACGGTGCAAATAACATGACGTCCTCGATGTATACGTGATATGTGTTTCTTTATTGCAGAGTTCTTTAAATAAAATTAACATATCAATAATTATAGATAATTTATTTTAATATTTTAATAAAGTTATTCTGATTTTACAATGTATTAATTAATATTAATTATTCAGTAGAATAGTGTAGTTGAAATTCACTAATACAGTAATACGAAAAAAGTAACTAAATAATAGGGGACTAAATAATATTATTTGTACATTTATTGAATAGACTATAGAGTCTGTAAATTATAGTGAAATGATGCTTCAAATAGTATTTATTTTATTTTATCATATCATAGTTTAAATGTAAGTGTAGTAATGAATGCATTGTTTTTAAAATACTATTATTTTTATTTGTTTTTGGGTAGGACCGTAGGAGTAAATAAGCCCATTTATGAGGCGACAACTATCAACATTTTTTAAAGAAATGTTCGCTTATAATCGTATTTTTAATTTGATTGTTTACCATTGCTTTCAAATATTTAATAAGTAATATACCATGAATATACTCCTGGAAGAGCAAAGTAAAAAATGTTACCAATACGGCAACGCCCAAATATCCGATCGCTGATCGAATTTTTGTTATAGAGAGATTACTATGGTTAAAAAGTATATAATATATTTGGTTTATACGTTAAAATTGTTTTATTTATATCGACAAAAAGTTTGATGACAAAATAATCTGAAAAAATACCCTGGATAAAATATTTAGTATTTAATTATAAAATTTTAATCCATTGAGTATCACAAACAACTTGTTTATGTTTTTATCATCTATGTTAATTAATAAATTTATAATTTCGTATAGGTCTTTTATTTCTGCAGTTTAATTTTGTGATTAAAACTACATGCAGTGCCTTCAAATAGTTGCTTTCAATATTTTTTATTTTTTTTTAGTTTACTGGCTTACTTGGGTATTCAATATCAAAATATAATATAAGTATTTATTAATATAGCCAATACTATGGGTATATACTGTGTAAAGCCTAACAAATATGTGAATACTAGTACTTATACATACTTGTAATAAAAATGCTTATCTATATATATAGTTCTTATATTTGTTATTTGTGGAATACATTTTCAAATTTCGTAAATATAATTTTTAGATATGTTAAGTTAATTTAAATATGAAGCTTTCTAGTTAAAATGATGAGTTTAAATTTAATATTTATTTTAGTTATTAATGAATAAAACATTGATGAGTTACTTATGTAGTTACTCTATTTATATTTGATATGAACATTTTTTCTATTCAGTCAATATTAAACTAAATTTTATGATTGAGTAATTATTTACGGGATTGTATAAAAAAAGAAAATAACGTTCTAAATGTTTTGCTTGAATTTTCCATGACGAATTATATTATTTCCTTTGACATACATAGTTTTTTTTATTATATTATATTCTATAGTTAGAGATCTGGTTGATATTGTTGTATCAGCGTCCAGTATTAAATACTGCAGGTATAGTGGTGGTAAGGATATTTCGAAAATAATAAAAATGTTTGCTTAAAAATTATTTTGAATTGACCTTGTATACCTCGTAAAGTTCTTTAAATTGTACAATGTATACGTATTTTTTTTATTTAAAAAGACATCATTTTATATCAACAGTGATGTATCTCATAATTTATTGTACTTTTATTACCAAACTTAATTTCTTATCGATTTATAGAGTTTAAACTTTAAATTGATAGCTACTAACAAAAATGGTAATTCATATTACACAAGTATTTATTAATACTTATAATTAAAAAACACCAAAAAATATTATTAACTCATTTTTTACATCAAACTAACAGAATTTAATGGATGAATGTATTATATAAAACGCATATTATTAAGTATTAACTGAACTGCATTCTACATAATAATATAAAATATAAAATAAAATTGTTAAATAAATGTTACATATTATCCATGATTTATATAGGAATTAATTGATATTTTTTAGATATGCTTTAAAGAAGAGTATTCTTTATGAAAAGCATATAACAAATATTTGGTTTCTAAACGTAAATTTTAAGTCTAAAATTAATTATGATTATATGAACATTAATATTATATAATGTTATATTACCTAATCATATTGAATATATTCAATTTGATATTATTAAAATGATATAAGCATTTCACTGCATTTGGTAAATTATGTTAGTCATTTATATCAGTATAATTGAAGTAATTTGACGCCAATATAATAATATATCAGCGACAATAATTATGCCTCTAGGTATAGCCATAAAACAATTATATATTATCAAATAATATTTCAATAAAATCAATAATCATAAAAGTTTCAACGAATAAAATGAGCACTTATGCTGAATTGCAAAAATGCTGTTTGATTTAATAGATCAACCATTATAATTAGAGACACTAAATTATGTTTGAAGAATTATTTCTCACTATTGGTACATTAAATGTATATTAACATTATTAACTACTCTCGACATTCGTATCCTTGGGCGCGTATATTGTGTATTTTATGTGTAGGTAGTATACCAATTTTTATATATCTTTATTATTGTTTATTTTTATAAAATGTATGAGATGTAATATAAACATAGCTATTATAAACAAATTTAGAACGAATTACTTTTCAACAAGCTTTTTCTGAAAATCATATTTTAAAAATAATTTCAATTATGAAATAGACGCGCAATTTATAGGATATTGTCAAAATTATTATTCTATGTGATACATCTTTCGTTCTCTGGCATATCAGCTGCTTTTAGTTAACTACTTAATACCTATGCATTATTTTTATTAATATACCTTATACTATAATTATTATATAGTTTTTATTTTGAGAATTTTATTTATGATTTTTACCTTCCTAGGTTCATTTTTTGCATTTTAGAAACTATCTAATTGTTTTTATTTTAAACACAGCCGTATAGGTAACAATGTGTGATAGTCAGTATATTATTATATTATTATAATGCATGCCTAAAAAAAATATTACGGATTGAATGAATGACATCTATAATTTTATTAAATTGAACACCGACAACATTATTGATTTAATTATCATTGATTGTAATTTTTATTTAATTTAATGTAAGTATCTGTATACTATAAATAACTATCCTTATACTTATATAGTTATATATATATAATATATGTAATAGGTATTACATATAGTTTATAGTATATCATATGATATTATTAAGAAAATATTATAGACTTATTATTATTGATTAGTTTGTCATTTATGTTTTACTAGGTAAGTTGTGTTATATATGAAGGTTTCTAAATGTCGTTAAGGGTTGTTACAGTAACGATGTATTATCGTCTGTCTGACCTATTAAATAATAGTTTATGGAGCGTAGTATTTTGTATAATAGATAAAAGATTTGTTTTTTGTGTTCGTGTTCAGCAGTAATTATTGTTATACTTTTCAATCCATTCATATTATCTTGATATCCATTATCAAAAATTAATTAATTGTGTTTGAATTTACTATTTATACAATTATACTAATATTAGTAATATGCATGCCTATTACACATTTTGAACGATCGATTGAGTTTTCGACCGTATTTTATTCAGCTTAACATATTGACGTCATCGATGTCCTTATTTATAGTCCGCTTTAATTAGATATACACATTAACATATCCCTAAAATTATTATGAATAAATCATTGCGATTATTTTTAAGAATAAATAAATTACTTGTGTTATTGAACTTAAATTGTTTTGTTAAAATTAGCTATATATAATAATGTAGATTTACAATAGTATGTTTGGTGTCAATAATAACGTGTTTTAGAACGAAGAAAATATTGGTATTTATTGGATAAAATATCATACCTATATAATAGCAATTATTGAAGCAAATATTTGAAGACTTTTGCTCTATAAAAATCAAAAACATATATACATAATATACTCTTATACATTTAAAAAATAATATTTAATTGCTCATATTATTAAACTAATATGTGTTATTTATTTAAAATAAATAAATTATTGTTATTATTGTTAGTAGTTGGCAGTTTTGTTATTAATGATAAGATTGAAAAAAACACTGTCATTAATTTTTTGCTCAGGGTTATTTTACTATAAAAGAATTATTATTTTATAACTCATTAGTTATTAATATATATATAAATTTAGTAATTTATTACTAATCAGTAAAAACATAACATTTATGTTGTTAACTTGTTGTAGTCCCCGCTGGCCCGCTAAACATTATATCACAAACAACGTACATATCAATTGATTGACGTTATTGTATATTTATTTAAAATTCAGTAATTTATTGATTTTTGTTGTAAATTATTGTTTCAGGATGGTACTAGAATCGAAAGGAGAGCCTAGCACTGATGGAATCCAAAATAGAATTGGAATTAAAGGGGTTTCCTATACATGTAACGAAGATCATAAAAAAGAATTCGTTCATATTGAAATTGACATGCCTCCAGCTAATGGCCATTTAGTAAGTTATTGTGCTATCATTTTTTTTATTAAGTGTTTAACTGACAATTGACATAAAAAACCAATAACTTTTTAGTGATTAACATATAAGCAGGTATAATTCTATGGTTTCTACGCGTTATTTATGAGTTTTCAATTAAATGTAATCATTTACGGTGTACGTGTACCTAATGAAATTAAATGTACTAAATTTTATATTACGGTTTATACTTCTAAACAATATATGATAAAAACTACTGCCATATGCCTATTATATATTAAATTTAGCTGTATAAATTGCATGGTTATAGTAGAATATTATAGTTATTAGTATAAAAACAATGCATGATAAGTGATAACTCAAAAGCTGAAAATAAAAATTGATCGCGAAAACGAAAAACACAATACATTTATTAAAACATTTAAATAAATAATTCATAGATTTTTTATCAAATTAAAAGTTATAATCCTTTATTTAAAAAATAAGTTATGACAGCATGGTTATAAAACAAAATTTGTAACAATATAATATGTTCTAAAACCAAAAATTAATTGGCATCTTTTTAACATGTTTTCTTTACGTAATAATATTTCAATTCAATCCTAATAAAATGGTTTTAAATTTTTATAATATTTATTAAAATACTTCATTTTATGAAGCTGCGGTTGCACCTTTATTGTCCTGTTCTGATTCGATTGAGTATTGTTCATTAGACTTGTGAAATCCCAGCCAAGAACTATTATTTAAGTTTCTTTAATCAGGTCATGATTACGGATTTCTGTTAGATCCTATTGTCTCTTCCGCGGACATGATAGGATCATTACTAATATAATATAATAGACATACATTTTTTAAAAAAAAAAAAGAACTAAAATAACCGTAATTTATAATATAATTATATTGATGCACGACTGTGGTGTTAAATTATAAAAATGAATTTTTTCGATTTCACATTTTAATGTCTTTTTGTAATGAGTATTTTTTATTTTATTTTATTTTTTATTTCATACTTCTTTTTAACATGTATGTGATATAGGTATATTATGTAGACAGCAGGTAACAATAACTGATATGTATAGGTATTTGGTGTTGACATATAGTATCGATAATAATAATTTTTGTGTACTTATAATTTCTAAATGTGTATTAGACACCGGCAATATGTTTTTCATAATATTTCTGTTTTTATCTTACTAGAGTATATATGTATATATTATTATTGTATAGTAATGCAGTTTAATAAAATAAAATTTAAACGTACCTATAGATACCTACATTTTAAAGTAGTGTTAATACTTTAATAGACGCCTCCTTTTGTTACGTCATCCAGTTTATTGTTTGTTTCTTATTGTAATTACTTACCACATTTACCTATTGTTTTTAATTTTACAGATTGTAAATTCTTTATTTACTTACTAAAAAAATAAATAAAAAAAATACCTAACTATTAAGTATAAATCGTCGGTGTCAATTTATTTTACTGATCGCACTCGAGTAGGTATATCATAAATACTGATAAAATTCTTAAGGTTCCTATTTGATGAATAACAAGATATTCGCTTTTGTTTAATTAATTTTGGTTTGTAATTAATGCTCAGGACTGCTATTCTGTACAATAAATACATGTAAAATGAATAGATAACAAATGTTAACTTAATGTTTACCCGTTTCTACCTAATTGTCCTAAATTAAAATGTATTATTTTTAATTTATAGCTATAACAACATCATCATATCAGATTGCTCTATTATTGTAAATTCATCCTCTCTCTTTATAAATATCTATATTTATATTGATATTGTAAAATACGTATATTTTATTGCTATTTTTTTTACTAATGTTTATATAGTTAGTTTAGTTAAATTCTTCAGTTAACGTAATTTTAAAAACAATTTACTTATATTATGTTGTTGGGAAGTAAATAATAAAATATTGTTCTGGCATGACATTAATATGTATTTTGTAGGTACTTTGCTAATATAATATGTCAACGGTGGCTCCGAAAAATTTATAAACGCAACTTAATTTGTGCAATTACACCAAGGTAACTTCTTACTATTAGGAATTTAGGAACATACTAATTACTCAAAGTAGGATTCAAAGTTTATCAATAGTAAATTGTTAATAATAATACTATTTATAATTATATAAGTATAATTGGCTATAATAATATTTTATGCATATTATTTTCACTATGTGTATTATTTATGTTTTATAAAGTAGTAATAATAGTTTTTGTTTTATTTTTATTCATTCCCTATAATCTGTTTAGTTTCAAAAATAAACTCAATGGATAAATTAGAAAGTTAACATTCGGAATATCCTTGTGTTTATTAAGAAAATAATTTATGGAAAAATCGAAAAATTGAAGTTATTTGTTTTTATGATATCTATTAATTTATTCAAATAATGTATAAAAAAGTATAATAATGATTGTATAAAATATATAATATAAAATAGTTAAAAATGATTGTTTTTCTATGATTAAAAAAATAATAAACCTTGATCTAGTCTAGATATTCAAATACTCATTATATTTATAAAAAATGTAGATGATATAATTTTAGGTAATTTTTAGTATCTATTTGTTATTATTTAATATATATTATGCTAACAATTTTATCCTGTTTTTATTTTAAATATTTCGAATATCTATGCCGTACACATAAACTACGAGGTTAAATCTAATTTATAATACCTATACAAAATTATGAATTACGACAATATATTCTTAATAATTTCTTTTTTTAAATATTTGTTTCCTATTGATTATAATTATAATACTCTTATATCGGGTATTCGGGTTGTAAATACAATCACTGTAAGCATTTCATAGTGAGCTAATACTACCTTAAATTTAATTTAGTGATACATATGATTGGTTCATTAAATTTTAGTAAACCATTAAATTAATACATTTTTATGCAACTTGCGGCATTAATATACTTATTCAAGAATCTTAAATAATGCCTTGATAGATTTTATGAAAATCAAATTGATATTTATATTTTAGAATGATTGTAAACTTGCATAAATAATACATCTCTTCTCTGTGAAGTATTGTCTGACTTGCATGTGCCCCATAATGTTTGACCTTTTTAATTGCTGTAGTATGGATCTTTATAAATTGTATCATCTTATCGCCAGAAAAATAAGAAATTGTTTGATCTTTATTGAATAATTTTATCAGGGCCGGGCCGATCATTAGCGGCGCTTCTAGCGAAATAAAAATTTGCGCCCCCACAAAATAAAAAAATAAATGATTTTAAATTTTTTTTATGTAACCATAAGTGTTTTTTTGTGTTAATGACACTGGTGTGATTATAATTTTGATATACTTTCTAGTTTTTTATAAAAGATAAAATTATTATAGTCAATTTCGTAAAATTTGGTTTGCGCAACAATACAATGCGAGTTGTGAACTCAATAATTTTACTAAATTATAATTTATAATATGTATGCAACAACAAATATATTCAATTTTAAATCACACCATCGTCTTGAGCACATAAATATACTTCGGATTATGAAAAAAAAATTCTGAAATACAATTTTAAGTTATTAATATAATTGTGTAAATCAAACTACTTTTACGCGTATAACATAGGCGGCTGCTCGGTCGTCGGCACTATGACGTCACGCGGCTATCCATCTACTCATTATACTCTCATTATTTGGTTAAATAATCATTTTTTTAACTTCGGATTTTAATCTAATCATTTTTCATTGTGTTAACTACAATAATACACCAATAAACTTAAAATTAAAAAAAAAAAATAGTGTTTTGATATCCTTTAATTCAAAAGTACGCAAATTTGTGCGAATAAAATAATAATGAAAAAATAATGGGAAAAATGATACAATATTAACGCTAACAATTTTTCATAATCGTTAAATTTTAAATAAATTCTATTAGAATATTTACCTAATTACCTTGTTCTATTTCAGGCTTCACTGTTTAAGAGCGTAGATTAGGTAGGTATAACTCCGTAATGCGCGTTGTCATTCAATCGAATGTCTATTGTAAAATAACCGAATAATTATTATTGTAATTTGTAATATAATAATACGATTGTGTGTGTGTATATTGTATAGCTTATTTCAATACTTTAATATAATCTTTGAAAATATTATTTTGGTCGATTTAAAACTGATAACCATTTTATATACATAATATATCATAGTTGTTCTATTTTTATAATTGTCGGGCATGGGAAACGCATTAATATTTTTTACATTATTATAAATAAAATATAATATTCCTTTTACGATACCATTCAATAACAGCCATCGTCGACCGTCGTGTATGAAAATTAATTTCTGTAGTAAATTTGTTGCTTAATTATAAAAATTAAGTGTTAAATATATAGCACAATTAATGAATTAACACAGTATTAATCAACTCGCATCTAATAACAGATATTAATATATTAAAATATTTTGGCTTAGATTTTCAAATTCAAATTTTATGATATCAAATTTTGCGCCCCCATTCCTACTCGATATTTTGCGCCCCTGGCAGACGCCCACCTTGCCAGGCCCTAGGCCCGGCCCTGAATTTTATATTTACGTCCTTACGTGTAAATAATATATACTCGTTTATTAATGTCTTAACTTTTAAAATAAAAAATTATTCGCTTATTTTATTTTATTTGGATGCACTAAGGTAAACTATTATATGAAAGTTAAATTTAAATGCATCAGTTGTTTATTCGTGTTTAAAAAATTTTTGTTTAGTGTTTATATGTTTGTATACTTATTCTATAGGTATATAAAAACGGGAAGTCGCTCTACGTACAGTAGGTACTAGGTTTAGAGTGACGAGGTATACTATATATATATTGAGAACTGGCCTGAACTGTATGTACTTAATGTAAATAATACTTACTGTAGTAATAGTACCTAATAATAAATAGAATATATAGTATACTGCATGTAGGTAATTGATGTAATAACATATTTTAATTCAATGGAAAATCATTGCTACAAAAAATAATTCTAAGCAGAAACAATGCATGTCGGCCTCTATTTTAAAGGATTTTATAATTTATATTACTATCATAGTAAATCATTTTTTTGATTAATATTACTGTATGTTGATCTAATTTTTTTCAAAAATATATTATATTCATATTGTTATTAGCATTTAGACAATAAAGAAATACCGCATACCTTAGGACGATGTGAATAGCTTAAGTTTAAATATATCTATAAGAATCTAAGATATCATTTCAATTGTGTACTTACGTATAGAAAATAGTATTACATACAATGGTGAATAGTTTCAAGTCATCGTAAATAATTTTATAATTACAGTATAATAACTAAAATTCGGAAGGAAAAATCGTTGTTTCGTTTACATATCCAATTTTGTCAAAATTAGAACATAAAATGTCTGAAAAAATTGTGCTAATTGCAACGATTGCAACCAAAGAGCAACACACAAAGAACGTAGTATTATACGTAATGTTAAGCTTATTGACTAAAAAAAAACTAAAAAGTCTAAAATTTGAAATGTCTATAAATAACATAAAAGAGCGTAAATTTTAATAGGTATGTTCTGAAGACTGGTAATAATATTTAATATATAATAATATATAATAGATATATAGATAGTAATTTAAAAAAAAAATCGAATTATTCAAAAACTAGTGTTAGGTAAATATTCTCGTTCCCGTATTATTTTTCTCGATTATTTTGATTCCCCACTCCTAAAAAATAAAAAATACCAACCATTTAAATGTATTAATACAATTTGCTACTAGAAGCCATCTTCATAATAATTGAAGATTGAACCATTTAAACTGTTTGAAAAAGTGATATCAGACAAAAAAATAAAAAGTACTTCTTTGTAAAACTAATACATTCATTCCCCCTCACAAAATTTAAAACTATTTGTTTAGTTGATTCTTGTGTCACATATCTTATATAATTCTTTATTATTCGTTATAGTATATAGATCATAAAATTATAACGTTTAGTTTATGTAAAATTAAGATAAGAGATTATGTATTCAATAAATGTTATTGTTAAGTAAACAAATTATTATATATATTAACAATTTTTATATATTTTTAAATAATAATAATAATAATTGAAATTATTTATTTACGTCATCATTTCTACCACCAATGTTTATAAATGCTCATAATTATTGAAATATAATTAGTATTGTATTATGTAGTAAGTATTCAGTAATATTCTATTTTTCATAATTTTCTATGTTAGAAAATATTGTTGACTTTCCCTTATTACATGTTATTACATTTAAACATTTTTACTAAATTTTAGTTTTGAACAGCAACTATTAAGATTAATGATTAATTGTATAGTAGAACCTACATTTCACATATAACACATACAAATTACATCTTTCTATAATGTACCTATTAATATTTATCAATACTTATGTAACTTGTGTGTTTCATCGTCCAGCATTAAGCTACTAAATAATTAATGGCCACAGCAGGGTAAAAGCTATGTTAGGTCAAGGTTAAATTTCTATTAGTTATAAAAAAAATCTTTTAAAAATAACCTATTCAAAAGTTAAATTATCTTTTATTTTAAATTCAGTTGTTCTATATAACTTATATTTTTCTGATTTAAAATTTATCTAATTCTTAATTAAACGTGTTTTTTAGAATGAACGTCAAAGGCAGCCATTGTTGGGCTTATGTAAACAGGTGACAACAGCTATTAGTAATGGTGTCGGTTGGGAACCAAGAAATGATTCAAATACAGACAATTGTGAGCACCAACGACCTAATATGGGTCATATACACCAAGCATTGGTAGACAACAAGCATCAATCTGATAGTGGGACAACACCTATTGAAGATGAAAATGGGTTTAGCCACAAATATCTCAACAATAATGCCAATGGAGCAACTGTGCACATAGATATACCAAATAATGCTAATGTATTATCATCAAATGATAAAATTAGGATCCCACAAGAGAAATTCAAGACTTTTGTTGGTAAATATTGTTATATATTATATTTAAATTGTATGAATATAAATATGTAAGTGTGTTTACTATTTCTTTTTATAATTTTTTAGCTTTAATACTGTTGATTGTGAATTTTTTAATCACCACTACATCTTTGGCTGTTGTTCATGAAAGAGTGCCTGATCGTAGTCTGTACAAACCATTACCGGATACATTTTTAGATGCTGTACCTGCTCGAGACTGGGCATTAGATGTATCAGAAATATTTATCATTGTCAGCACAAACTTAACATTGTTAATTATTGCCAGTCATAAGTATAGGTAATTACTAACTTTTTTAGTAGGTTAAATCATTATTGCAGTTATGAATGGATTGAGTATTATTTCTTTTTCTTTATATACAATACATATAATCATTAATTGTATTAATAAACGGGTCAAAGTTTCACATATTAAATTTCTTTATTAATTTGTTTAATTACAATTAAATACAACAATTTTTTTTTTTAATTTATACAGTTTACAATACTGATTCTAAGTATATCCAAATTATGTGTTACAAAAACATACAAATCTGGTGGAATCACATTGAGATCTTATGTAATCTCCAACAATTTTGTTATGCAATATTTGAATAACTATAACCATAGGCGTGCGCAGACCTGAATTTCGGGGGGTGCCTACAATTTTTTCAGGCCCTTTTTCTGAATTTGGGCCCTCTCTTAAGAAGACATGTACATATTTTAATAAATTATAATGCCTGAATAAACATTACTTAAATTATATCACATATTAATCAGTAGAATTACTAGTACCAAGTTATATAATATTTCATTAGATAGTTGGATCTAAAATCTATTTTCAAGTTAATTGCAATATATTTTATTTATTATTTTTACTTTTGTAGTCAATAACATCTAGCTGTTATAATCATAAGTTTTACCGTGCAAATTTAAAATATTTGAAGTTGTATTATTTTTTTTATCTCAAAACATAATTTTTTACAACATATTTTAGAAAAAATATCATTTTTATTCTAGTAACATTAGTTAAAATACGGAGCCACATATATGCTATAGGACTTAAATTTTAGGGCCCCAATTACATGTCGGGGGTGCCCACTGCCCAGGCACACCCGGAACCCCCCGTGCGCACGCCTATGACTATAATATAAATATTAATTTAAAATTATAGTTATATTTTTTTTTCATTTAAAAAATTATGCTATTATATGTCTTGTATTGTATTTAAAGTATTTATTTTAAGTTGCGTAATATGCAATTATGAATAAATTATTTTTTTATAGGTTTATTGTACTACGTAGACTGATGTTCATGTTGTCTCTTCTATATCTCCTTCGCTCCATCACTATGTTTGTAACTGTATTGCCCACTTCTAGTACCACTTATTATTGTTCGCCTAAAGCCAACTCAACAAATCCAGTATTGATTGCTAGACGTGTTTTCCAGTTGTTTTCTGGTTTTGGTTTGTCAATCAATGGCAAGCACACATTTTGTGGCGATTATATATATAGTGGACATACCACAATTTTAGTGATGAGTTACTTAATCACCGTTGAATGTAAATACTTCATGTGCTATTCACAAGTAGTTTAAAAGTTAATAATAATTTTCTTTTTATAAAGACTCTCCCAGACGATGGTATATATTGCATTGGGCTTCATGGTTGATGGCAGCTGTTGGAGTATTAATGGTACTCATAGCACACGGTCACTATACTATTGATGTGATTATTGCATACTTGGTTACTACACGGCTGTTTTGGATATACCATACATTAGCTAATAATGTTTATCTAAAGGTATGTCAATTTTAATTTTTTTAATAGTTTATGAACAATTGTAATGAATAATCATTAATATATAAATTATCCAGTATTCTATGGCATAAGATTTTTTAGTATTTATATATTAATTCAAAGTATCTTATAAGTGGTTCTATGTCAATATCATTGTTTGTTGTTACATAATTATAAAATTATATAGAAAAATGGTTTTGCATGAAAAAGAACTTCTTAACTATGTTACTGCTATAGAAACAAAATGTATGCACAATAGTTATTACTGTATTATTGCATTTTAATTTTTAGATCCTGAGTTAAACGATGAATGTATTGATTTTATAATAATGTGTTTTTTTTGTGTCTGTATATACGATAAGTATTCGATAAAATGTTTCAATTTTCACTTTGAGGATGGTTTTGGATAGAATATTGGATCTTGTATAGTTTATGGTGGTTAAAATTAAAATGCCCTGTACTTTTTTTTATAATAGGGAAAAACCAACAGAAAATTAAGAAAATATGTGTATTTTTTTTACGCAAATTCAATATTATTAATAAAATAATTGTTTTTTAACCATCATTACCAAAATATATACAGTATTCACCCAGAATAATTTTCATTGTATACAATAAACTATTGATAATTATTGATTTCAAATTTAACAAAATCTATTATAGTGATTTACTCAATAACGAGTTCCACTCGACACCTATATGGCTATGTATAGCATAGCATTTGCTTACCTTTTTTAATTTCACTTTAATATCATTAATAAAAATTTAAAGTTGTTTTTTTAAATATTTTAATTCATCAATTTATTGATTTACAATTCTAAACGTTTTAATTATTATTTTATTGTATTTGCTTTTATTTAACATCAATGACAAAGGTTTTTTCAGATTAAATTATTAACTATATTTAAAAATTATAAGATCACGAGATATATTAAATTAGTGAACAAAAATTAGTTAATATTACTTAACATTGTTATTATGAAATATGTTATACTTGTTCTAGAATATTTAATAAAACCACAACAAGCTATATAGTATGTCAATATAATTTTTGACTTTAACAATGTTAACATTTCCTTATTATGAAATGTTTAGGTTTAGATTAAGAAATATTTATGAGATTATAATGTCAATCTGTGTGTACTAGGAGTTGTATTGTATAATTAAAACTTGTTCCTTTGAATTCAAATATGTTTACATTGTCTTTTTTAAAAACAAAATAATTATACAATTTTAGAGTATGTCAACAAAAATTATAATACATTCAATTTGTGTTTATACATTTTTAATAAAATTAAAACAATAAACTATCATTCTTAATATGCATGTAAAATTTTTAAATTTAATTAAATAACTGTATACTGAGTTATTATTTTTATTTTTTTATAGCATAGCAGTTCCAATAATTACTTATCACGATCATGGTGGTTTTGGATGTTCAAATATTTTGAAGGAAATATCAATGGTCCAATACCTCGTCAATATGATTGGCCTTTACCATGGCCTCGACGTTTCACAGCTGCTAAATATCCAAATCGAGATAGTTAGCCCAGGTCACGAATCTCATCTATAAAAAATGTTCCTTGGCTGTAAAATAATAACAAAATAAAAACAATATCACATAAACTAATTAACATTTCCATACTCACAACTATTCCTACTTCTTTGACATACATACATACATACATACATAATATATATATATATATATATATATATATGTTTATATTTGATCTTTAAAATGTATTATATGTATATATTTATATTGTTACATGCCAACTGTTTGCTCAAACAAATTCAAAATTTATATATACTAACAAAAACAAACAAAAAATGTTATGCTTAAAATTATTAAAATGACAAAACCTGAAAATCGTTGGAAATTTTTTAAAAGTAATAAAATAAAAATATTTAAAAAAAATCTTAAAATTTATCAAATCTATGTTACTTTAATAATAATAATTGTTTTAAGTTTTATTAGAAATAAAACTGGAATTTATAGTTTTTAGAAACATATTCTGGGAATTTGATAATAAAAGTTTTATTATTTTAAAGTAATTAATTCTTTTTAAATACAATTTTAAATTCATACTTTAATATATTTTTAGATAATACCAGTAATTATATATTAATTTATTAATAATTTAAAAGTGTGTAACAATATATGTATATATATTATAAACATTGTGTTAAAAATGTATTTGTGTAAAAAGAATTTAGTGGAACACCCACTCATATACTTAAAATATTTATCTACATATAAATATATATAAATATATATGTGTGTATATGTATAATATAACAATCAAAGTAAGTATTTACTCCTTTCAATTTACATTTTAAAATTAATATGTATATTTTTTGCCAATTTTTCTTACTCCATCTTTCTCCTTACAGTATTAAACATTTTTTTAAACTAAATTTAATACCTAAAGTCATCAGTATTTTTAATCAGTAATCCATAATCATTCTTCAATATGCATTCATGAATTTACTTATAAATATTTACATATAAACATAATTATTTATTGAAAACCCCACTTTTTTTTTTATTGATAAATTGTGGTTTCTTTGTTTTTAATTTTTAATGTTTAAAAATGGTTATTTTTGTTTTATTTTTAATATTTAAATTAAGTTATTTTTTTTACTTTGGTTTATTTTACAAAACTGTCTGAAAAAGAACAAATATGGTTTTTTAATAATAATTTATGTTATCAGTGGTGTATTTTCAATGATTTGTGCTAAGGGTCATAAAGTATCTTTTAATCTATTTTATTATTTTACATTTACAAAACATGTAACTATACCATGACTAATATTATACTTATTAATTTAATAGCTCTTGATATAATAGTTATTAATGAAATTAAATATTTATTATATGAGAATAAAATTTATATAATAATAGAATTTTTAGATGAAGAGATTATAATACTCTAGGACAATTCTTGTAAATATGCCACTTTATTATGTTATTATAGTTACTTGTTCTTGTTTTTCTTTGTTGTTAAAACAATAATGTTGTAGCATAGAACAAAATGAATTATTATTATTATTATTATTATTATTATTATAAAAAAAAATATTTATGTTAACTTAATATTTAATTATTATTATCTAGTCTTTGTTAATTCTAAAACAATTTTTTATCAAGATCAGATCTCTTGTGTTTAAGAGGGTGAGTTTGACTATTTCTTCTCCGTGTAAATCTACCAAATATTTTGGTAAGATCTGCTCTTGAAACGATGCAATATAATTACTTGATTTACTATGTATAATTATTGTATAAATCTAATCAAGTTTTTTTTTTTTAGTTAATTTTTTACTGTTTTAAATTTCACTTGACTTCTTAATCAATGTTTAAAGAGTTAAGTGATGTATTCCCTAAAATGTTAGTGAGGTGAAACATTTGCATTTAAATTGTAATTCTATATGTTTTTATAATCAAATAGTACAGTTTATTTTCGATGAATTATCAATTGAGGTCCGTCCTTATAAAAAGTATTGATATCAGTGGTTAATATTAACAATGTAATGAATAAATAATGACTATATAATTATTATTTAATTCTTGTTGAAAACTGTTGTATACATTCCTAGAAGTCATTATGGACTGGAAATGGCAAAAGAGTAATATTTTTCATTCCGTTCAGAATATACAGTTTTATCAAATAAATACCAGTCATTTACTCCATTTATGTACAAAAATTGTGCTAAATGGTGTTATATTGCTTACAAGCAGCTTTTTTCGTGCTTCTTTAGATTGTCTGTGATAGTCTTTGTGTGTTGCACTGACTAGCTAGGAAATAATGTTGTTACCTACCTGGAGTTTTTATTTTTTCTATAAATCCAGATATTGTTTCGAAGTTATGTGTTTTTTTTTCTTAATAATAATGACAATTAAATAAATTGTCCGTTTCTGTGATTTAATGAAAAAAAAAAATAATAATAGTTGTAAAAAAAAAGAAGAAAATAATCAAATAATTTTGTTTTAGAATGTTAAGAAAATTTTAGTCCTTTTAATGTTCTGATAATTTTTCATTGTTATTTGTAAGGGACTATTTTTAAATGTACAATTATAATTTTCTATCAGTATTTTGAATATTAATAAAATTAAATTTGTAGTGTTTTTGCTTATTATTTGTTAATTTTTATCCTTGGTATTTTATTTTTTATTTGTAAAATTAATCTTTCTTAAATTTGAAAATGCTGTTCTTATGACAAAGAATGAAGAAAATAAGGTGACCTAGTCACTTAGGAACTACTTATAATGGAATATTGCTTTTTATTTAGATTGGATTTTAGTTAGAACATAGACACCTACAGTTTAAATTAAATAGTCAATATTTTTGACATATAAAGATATCTTACTATTATGTAATAGTATAACTATAGTCTATAGTTATATATATAATTAATAATTCATACCTATATTCCTGTGTTTTAAGTATGTATATTTGTAGAAAGATTGAAATATACCTACTAATTTAACCACTAACATTTATAAAAAAAAGAATTAATGTCAATACTGACAATACTCAATAGCTAATAATATAATAAACATAGTTTATCTGTAAAATATTATAGTATAAATTAATGCTTAAGAGTTATAAGCAGGGCTCGAAACGTATAGCAATAGCACTAAAAAACTATAAAATATGCGCTATAATAGGTATGCCTTAAAAAAAGGTAAAATAAGTGCTATAAAATATATAATTTAAAAAAATGTAAAGATTCTATTTATACATTGGTACCTACATATTACGTTTAAACCGTGTGTATACGTTTTCATATTTTAACCCTTTGTTGACCGAGTATCGAATTGAAATATTTTTTTTTGTTTTTTTTTTTACTCAAATTTCAATTAACTACGTTTAAAGTACGTATACAAATAGCAAAAAAATGCGAAAGCCTAAAATATGCAAAACTCCAAAAATATACACTAAAAACTTTTAGAGTTACATTCGTTACAGTATAGGTATGAAATTAAGAGTAATCTGTCGTATGCGGTACGTGTGGTACGTTCCTATATGTCATAATATGCGGTTTACCGCATACTTGCCGTCTACTACACATGTTTCTCTACGTTAGATTATGTACAAAAAAATTATATTCAGTACAGAAAAAATTATCATTATTTTTATTATTTACATTAAGTACAATATAATTTTACGTCTCTTAAACAACATTTATGAATTACCAAGATAATATTTGATTACAAAAAAATAAAAAATTATAATAATAGACTGTAGAGAGGTATACACATTTGTCCATTTCATGAATCAGGATAAAATATGTCCAAATTTCTAAAAATAGATTTTATTGATAAGTATTTTAAACATAGATTATTGATGAGCTTAGTGAATTGGTGTAAGAGGGTAGGTACTAGGTGGTAACTGTTAGTGTGGTTCTGACTTCTGTGGTAGCCAGTTGTATTACTCTAAGGTACCTTAGATACCCCCTAAGAATTTTTGTCTCCTGTATTATCTATAAATCTATCTATCTTCTTTATAGATCTTCATTTTACTTATCTAAACTTTAAATACATAGATACAAATAGTCAATAGGTAGTCATTTTTTTATTTGAAATTAAAAAAAACGTTTTTCTTTAAAATATGATATAAAGTAATAAAGAATAAAGATATAGGTACTTTCATATCTCAAACAAAAAGGTAAAACTTAAAGAAATAATAACAATATACCTAAATAGCAACAAATATAGTTTTTATTCAAAATATTGTTTTGTGTAAGTAATTGTGTTTGACTTAAATTCATTTAAAAAAATACTTTTTGTGAAAATGAGTGTTTATCTTTATGATAATCATTTTGTATACAATTATATACATATTATATATATTATATATTATATATATTATTTCCATGGTGGCAGAATTTATATATAATATTGTTATGGATAGCAATTTAATGTGCAATTTTATCTAGATTCTAGTTAAGGTATTGAAATGATTTTTTGACTTTTGTTACTCGGTTTCAATTAAACAAGAACATAATTATGAAAAAAAAAAATTTTACTTAGGTCCTAAGTAGGGAAAACTAAATTTCCCGTGTCCACTTATTTTTTTTAGCATTAGGCCTGATTTTTAAAGAAAAATTTGTCTGATATACACAAAAACTAATAATTAATTTTTATATGTTATACTTATAATAATATAAATTATAATTAATAATCGGATTTTTGTACAGCAAACTTTTAAAAAACGTGCAATTAAAATGATGAATTGTGCAAAATCGTACAAAAACAAATTTTTATTCGGCATTATGTAACAGATTTTTCATTCTAGGTACTTCAAATTTTATTACTTTTTAGTTGACATTAACTATTAAGTATTATTTTAAAATATAAAAAAAAATTTAATTCAATTTGAATAAAATAATAATAATAAACTGATTTAAAATATTTGACTAAAATTTATTATCATTTAGGTATATATTATTTTCAAGTTTTTTCTGTAAAATTATGTCTTGTTCTGTCACCTATAAATGGCTAATATATGATGTGTTTTAATTGTGAAAACATGAGTTAATTACGGCTCCTGCGGTCTGTGGATAGACTATAGTTGATACTGTATGACGTACCTGTATATCGTATATATAATCGACAATTGTAGTAGTCTCGTCATTATCTTAATTACGTCGTATAATATCGATTTAAACATAATTATATTATTATTAGATATTAAAGTCCTATATTTCATATGACAACATAATATAGCAATGATAAATTAGATAGATGTTATAATAGATTATGGAGCAAAAATATTTATACAAAAGTACCTAACCTAACCTAATTAGTACATTTTTCTAAAAAATAAACCTGAAACTTGCAATTTTTTGCAAAATAAAACGTTCTTTAAATTAATCTAAATTTCTTGATTTGGTTTTGTAGGTTGTTTATTTAGGGTTCTAAACACGCCATTAAAAGATGCAATTGCACGGGAATCCGGTATCTAGTTATAATACTAGGATTCAATGTTAATAAATGAATAAGTTTTAAAAAGTGATTAGGTCCCGTTATCTAAGCTATAGCTGAGGCCCGTCAATATTTTAAATTTTTTTGTAAGTACGTTCCCCTTAAAAATAGGTCTCTGACAAATGACCCGAGAAAAGCGGTCTGAGTACCTACGTTCGTGGTCCTGTCTTAATAGTATCTAAGCGTAAAAATATTTGGTTTCAATTGTTGATATTTAAACAGAATTTTGAATTTGTAATAAACCCGCGGTTTTTGATCGATTTAATTGGCTACAAAATAGTTCGGAACGTGGCTTTGGTGGCGCATGCGTGATACACACTTACGTGGCACGAATAGCATTTTCGGCTCAGCCTGACTAGTTGATGTGTGATGTTAAGATTTCGAGTTCCAACTACTGTTTAAGTTAATTGTAAATGCCTGAGTGAAAAAAAGTCAACCGTTTATTGTTGGCATTTGCCAATATTGTTGGATATTTTAAAACTGGTGAGAGTGTGTACTATTTACTTACTTATCAATAAGTTCATGCATAGATCATCTTATAATTTGATTGTTTTTACAGTATATATACAATTATTTTAGTTGGACGAGAAATGAATAATTCTCAGTTTGCACAAGAGCGTCCAACACAAAATTATGGCGCTCCTCCAACATCACAACAAAACGGTCAACATAATACACCATCGAGCAGTAAGTAACAAGTTTTTAGAATGATTTCACTGTTATGTTTTGGCTTTTTTATACTTGTAACAAGAGTGATGGGGAATATAATGATTAAATATAAAATGCTTTATGCTTTTATAATAAATTATTGACCTTTAAACTTAATGCATTGATATATTATTATTGTTTGAATGTTTGTTTTGATATACTTTCGTTTGATAATTATTTACTACATTGAATATCTGCTGAATACTTTATTAAGCAGAGAATATTATATTATAAATAATCAACTTATCTTAGGCTTAGGAGTTTAAAACAATTTTCATAAACATATGTATTATAAATTTAAAAAGAAAATATTTAATAGAATTGATGCATTTAACATTGATTAAATATTATACTTTTAATTTTATTAAAATAAATCCAGCTAGTTCTAGATATTTTTATGGTGTTATCACTATCATTGCAATATTTTTTAATTCAATTTTTTTTTGTTTAATTTGAAACTTAATTTTATTTACAATATTATGTAATAGAATGTGTTTTGAGCATCTTTGATTATTAAAAATTAAAATTACAAATAATATGTGCAATTATTATTTTAATAAAATAGACAAATAAATAGTTATTGAATTCATTAACTATAATATACAATTTGTGATTTTTGTATTATTCATTTTAATTATAGATGTACCATCTTATAACCAGACTGAAGGACAGTTGAATGATCAATTTTCACAACTAGGATTTAATAATAGACCTTCACTACCACCTGTTCAAAATAATACTTTGGTAATTTTTAATTATTTTATTATAAGATATGCATATCTAAAAGTTTATTTTATTTAAATTTTTCAGCCGAGTAATATTAGTAACTTTTCAAATGGACCACAAGTAAATACTTCGCAATCATATTCACCTGCTGATTTTAATATTGAATTGACTGGGCCTCCTAAGCAATTTTCTTCATCAGTACCTTTTGGAGGAAGTTCCAATCAAAATTCTTCAGATAATTTTCAAGACAAAACCAATAATTTGATACCACAATCTGCTTTTCCCGGAAATAGTATTCAATCAAATATTCATGATGGAATTATTAATCAAGAGTCAAAAGATTTTAATAATGGCACTCCAAATAATTTAAGTGAGGCAATGTATGGAGAATCTAATGAATTTAGTACAAATACCTCAAATTTGGTTTCAAATCAAATTGGTTCTGGATTAAGTTCATCTCAACCAATTCAATCAGCTTTTTCTGTTGTTTCTCCTCAATCTCGTTCTCAAAGATCGTATCCGAGCAATGTTCAACAACCTCAATTGGTTGAAAATGTTCCATCCCAATCAGATTTATCTACACAAAAATTAGAGTATCAATCAAATTATCCGCCACAACAATCAAAAGCGTCACTTCAACAGCCAGATTTTCCGCCACCGTCTAATTTAATATCTCAGTCAGATTTTACAAGACAACCTAATTCCTCACCACAGCAGCGAGGTTTTCCACCACAACCTAATTCAATATTGCAACAACCAGGTTTTCCACCTCAACCCAATTCAACACCGCAGCAGCCAGGTTTTCCGCCACAACCTAATTCAACATCGCAACAACCAGGCTTTCCACCTCAACCTAATTCAACACTGCAGCAGCCAGGTTTTCCACCACAACCTAATTCAATATCGCAACAGTCAAGTTTTCCACCTCAACCCAATTCAACACAGCAGCGAGGTTTTCCACCACAACCTAATTCAACATCGCAACAACCAGGTTTTCCACCTCAACCCAATTCAACACTGCAGCAGCCAGGCTTTCCACCACAACCTAATTCAATATCGCAGAAACCAGGCTTTCCACCTCAACCCAGTTCAACTTTGCATCAATCAGGTTTCCCACCACAGCAACCAGGTTTTCCACCTCAACCCAATTCAACTTTGAAGCAGCCAGGTTTTCCACCACTACCTAATTCTATATCGCAACAATCAGGCTTTCCACCTCAACCCAATTCAACACTGCAGCAGCCAGGTTTTCCGCCACAACCTAATTCAACACCACAACAACCAGGCTTTCCACCTCAACCCAATTCAACTTTGCAGCAGCCAGGTTTCCCCCCACAACCTAATTCAACACCACGGCAACCAGGTTTTCCACCAGAACCTAATTCAACACCACAGCAACCAGGCTTCCCACCTCAACCCAATTCAACTTTGCAACAACCAGGCTTTCCACCTCAACCCAATTCAACTTTGCAGCAGCCAGGTTTCCCCCCACAACCTAGTTCAACACCACGGCAACCAGGCTTTCCACCACAACCTAATTCTATATCGCAACAACCAGGCTTTCCACCTCAACCCAATTTAACACTGCAGCAGCCAGGTTTTCCGCCACAACCCAATTCAACTTTGCAGCAGCCAGGCTTTCCACCTCAACCCAATTCAATACTGCAGCAGCCAGGTTTTCCGCCACAACCTAATTCAACACCACAACAACCGGGTTTTCCACCTCAACCCAATTCAACTTTGCAACAACCAGGCTTTCCACCTCAACCCAATTCAACTTTGCAGCAGCCAGGTTTTCCACCACCACCTAATTCAACACTACAGAAGCCAGGATTTCAACAACAACCCAATTTAATACCACAGCAATCAGGTTTTTCACCTCAACAGCAACAAGGCTTTCCTCTTCAGCCAGGAAGCTTACCATCTCAACAAATGGGTTTTCCTTCTCAGACAGGTAATTTGCCACCACGACAAGCAGGTTACCCACCTCAACAGCCTGGCTTAACATCTCAATCAGCTCAACAACCTGGATATTCACAGCAACATAATGGTTTTCATCCTCAGCAACCTAATTATCCACCTCAACAATCTGGTTATCCACCTCAACAACCTGGGTATCCACCTCAACAACCTGGTTTTAATCAAGGTACACCAGCTTATATGGGTCAGCCAGCTCCAAGTAGGAGATTAGATCCAGATCAAATGCCAAGTCCAGTTAGTATTAAACTAAATCGGATTTGTTAGACAATTAAAAACTATAATATTTAATTATATTCAGGTACAAGTTATACAAGATGACCAACAAAGTAAAAGTGGTTTATTTTTAACTAATCAAAGAGGTCTAGTACCCCCTTTAGTTACTACAGATTTCACTGTGCAAGATTCTGGTAATGCATCACCTAGATTAATAAGATCAACTATGTATTGTGTACCTACTACAACAGACATTATGAAACAGGTTTGTTCAATTTAATTTTAATTTTAAATAATTGAAATGTGTTTAATAATTAATTTTAAAATGTTTTTAGACTTCTGTACCATTCGGATTAGTTATCAGTCCACTAGCAAAAATAAAACCCGATGAGTATCCTTTGCCTATTATAAATACTGGTGAAATTGGACCAGTTAGATGTAAGAGGTGTAAAGCTTATATGAGTCCATTTATGCAGTTCATTGATGGTGGAAAACACTTTACTTGCCTTTTATGTAAAGCTACAACAGAAGGTAATTTTTCATTTTTCATGATTAACAGTTTATTTTTAATAAAATACAATGTTTTTTAGTACCAGTTGAATATTTTCAACATTTGGATCATACTGGTCAACGGCTTGACCGTTCTGAAAGGCCTGAATTATGTTTTGGCTCATATGAATTTATTGTTCCAAAAGAATATTGTAGGGTATGTATAATCATTAGCATTTACATTTTAATGAAAATTAAATATTTAAGCTTTAAAGTAATTCATTATGTTTCATTATTTTATTGAACTAATGACATATTTATACATATTCTTTTATTAAAATTTATTTTTCATTTTTTGGAAATTTTGGATCTAAAGTATTTATTTTTGTTAACACTTTCAACGTCTGCTACATATTAATGACAAACCATGTGATTAATTTTACTGATTTGTTTCTGTGTCAGAGGTTGCTTACAAGACTAATCAATCATTATTTATTTATTGTATGATTTGTATGTTTATCCACAATGACCACTTTAAAATTCGTAATGGAACAATAAGCATTACATTAAATAAAAATCCATTTTATGGTAAACGATGCATAGTCATATCTGTTTCATTGTCAATGGTAGGAAGATAGGAGTTTTAAACCCTTTTAAACATAAAATTAACTCACTCTATTAATTCTAATTTTTTTTTAATAAGGTATATTTGATTTATATAAATTATAATGGTTATGAAAAATAGTACCAGGGTCTTACCCCAAATAAGTTTACCTAGATTAAATTATGGTCACTTCGCCGGTTGACACAGAACAAATATGACTCGTAAATGTATCACTAATATTAAATTGAAAATTTTAAATGGCATGTAAATAGGTTAGCAGAGTTGAATGTGTTAAGAAATAAATAATGAGCACTTCAAAAGGCTCAGAAGTCCTATTAGTTATCCTGTTGTTATCATTCATAAGAGTGTAGATTCTGATTAAAAGCAGGGTTCACTTACTATTTCAGATATAATATCTGCTTTTTTAAAACAATAAATATATTTTTTTTATTGATTTGTTCTATATTTGTTAAATTTAATATAACGTTTTTATTTGTATTTTTCAGAAAGAAATTCAACCAAAACCTCCTGCATATATATTTGTAATAGATGTTTCTTATAATAATATTAAATCTGGACTTGTTCGGCTCATATGTGCTTTCATGAAAGAGCTATTAACTCAATTACCAACTGAGTTGGGAAATGAAAAAAGTAAAATACGTGTTGGTTTTATAACTTATGATACAACTGTTCATTTTTACAATATCAAGGTAAAAAAAAAACTTGAACTTAAAATATTTAAATCAAATTTAGATAGAATAATTTTATTAGAACATTAAAGAATTAATTATTTTTGAATAGATAAAACTAAAAAAATTAAGCAAATATTCATTAGATTAAATAACAAAATATTTAATCATTATTGTATCTTATTATATTATTATTATTTTCTTATTCATTTGTGTAAATGCAATAAAAGTAGTTTTTAAATATTATTTATAGAATTATGTATAAAATAAGTGAAGTATAGAAATATATTATTCACTTTATTTAAGGTCATAATGGTAGTGTATTATTATTTTAAAATTGTGAAATCGGACAATTATTATTGAATCTGAAATTATTTTAAATCAAGCCTAGTTAATTAAACATTAATTTTTTGTTAAATATAGTAGATGCTTTCTTACATATTTTACATTTTTTTTTTCAAAATTTCTGTTTAAGTAAAAACTTAAAAAGTTTCATGTGTCTATAAGTTAAAAATCAATCACTTTTGAGTTTAAAATTCTACAGTTTGAAAATGCTCATATCATGCTTTAAAATTGTTAATAAAAGTTAAAAAGTCAACATAAAAAAATACGTCTCATAATGATAATGTTCATTACTTTAATTTTGATAATTCATTCTAATACTAAAACTAACAACACAAGTTTGGTTCTGCTCATATATCAATACTTCTACCAATATTTATTGTTAATTTTAATCTTTGAAGAGTTCCAGAAAGAACCTCACACTCATTGCTATGAACCACAAATTCCTTGCTAGTTAGATTTTATTTAAAAAAAAAAATAATATTACTGTTCAATACATATCTGTATGACTGTATACCCATGTTTTTTTAATAACTATGTACAATTGTGTCCCCTTGTATTGATGATTGTGTATTAATATAAATTTAACGTCTAAAATAATGAATAAATTAAAATTTTTGAAGATATTATATTCATAAGAAATTCTAATAGGTAGCAATGAATAATATATTATCCACAACTTCATTAGTAATTATAATAATTAAATTTATTTCAGGAGACATTAGCTGTTCCTCAAATGATGATTGTTGGTGACACATCTGAAGTATTTATGCCATTGTTGGATGGGTTCTTATGTGATCCAGAACAATCATCTCAAGTTATTGATGTACTTATGGAACAAATTCCAACTCAGTTTAATGAAACAAGAACTACTGAAACTATTCTTTTACCAGCAATAAAAGCAGGAATGGAGGCATTGAAGGTACATTTTGATTTGCAATATTATAAGATATATCTTTAATAAAATATGTATAGAAAAAAATTTAATAACATTGTTGTTTTTTTTTTTCTAATAGGGTAGTTCTTAGCAATCTTAAATTAATTTTATAAAAACATTGTTTCTTTAGAATGCAGATTGTTGTGGTAAATTATTTGTATTCCATTCATCTTTGCCAATAGCAGAAGCTCCAGGTAAACTTAAGAATCGCGAAGATCGAAAACTACTTGCCACCGATAAAGAAAAAACTATACTGAGTAAGATAAACCTTGAATAACTTTTTAATTTTCACTGATTAAGTATACATAAATATATCTTTATACAGATCCACAAACTAATGTGTATAAAGAATTGGGAGAAGAGTGTGTTCAAGTTGGATGTAGTGTTGATTTATTCATCACTAATAACTCTTTTATTGATTTACCTACAATTGGTCAAATTTCTAAAATTAGTGGAGGTGAAATTTTTAAATACACATATTTCCAAGTAAGTTCTTTGGATTTTATGTTTTTAATTATATTCATGTTTTTACTTTATTATAATACAATTAATATTTTTAAAATTTAGGCTGAAGTAGATGGTCAACGGTTCTTATCTGATTTAAAACATGATATTAGCCGACCAACTGTTTTTGATGCTGTAATGCGAGTACGAACATCTACTGGTACTCGTCCTACTGATTTTTATGGGCATTTTTTTATGTCAAATTCTACTGATGTTGAATTAGCTGCTATTGATTGTGATAAGGTAACTAACATCAAAATATGTTTAAGATGATCTAATCTACACTAAACTAAATTTCTGGTCTAGAAAAAGTATTGATTTACTTAAAACTATTGTTGTGATTTTACTTTACGTTTCTTCAAGTTGTCGATTCAAAATGATTGATTAAGTCAATTGCAATTGAAATAGTTCATTTATTTAATTTAACTCAAGTATAACAAGTGTATGTTAAAGCGTGAGGTATGAGGTGCTATGGATTCAACAGATCTGATACCTCTGAATATGCTGTGCTGTGGGCTTCCTTATAAGTGGTGTATTTTGAGTTGTTATTTTTGTAGGTTTAATTCTGTGAATGTCTTATCATTATAATATATATTTAATAAGTCAAATCCGGTTTGTGAAAATCAAATTTATAATTCAGATTTCTATATATTCAATACATTATGATTTGCAATAACAAGTACCAGGATTCATAGATATTGTGCATCAACATATTTCTTAATAGTTTCTAGAATTTGTAGTCATTTGGTAGTTTATTACAGTATTATATTTTTATATTACACACATTAAAAAAAAGTAGGTGTCCTACTTCAAAATATAAAACTAGAAATCTGAATTGTCATGTAAAAACAGTAAAAAACTTACAAGACATATTTTAAGTATTTAATACTTTTAAATTTATAATATTATGACAAATATTAATACTCAACACTATTTGTCTGTATTCTTAGTCAATCCAAATCATTGAACTTTTCTTCTTATATTATTAATTTATTATGTTGGTTTTGTCATTTTTCACATTATTTATTGTGATAAATATTATTAATTATTATTATTACATTATTTATTATCATGTATTTCCAGGCTATTGCAATTGAAGTGAAACACGATGATAAGCTTGATGAACAAGATGGAGTATTGGTACAAACAGCCATGTTATATACATCTTGTAGTGGGCAAAGACGTGTGCGTATATTAAATCTATCATTACGTTCTAGTGGACAAATGGGTGAATTATATCGTAGCTGTGACTTAGATACAATAATGAATTTCTTTGGAAAACAAGGTACGTTATATTTGTTTTTATGGTACAGATTAAATTCTTTAAATTGTATTTTAATTTTATTTAGTTATGTACAAAATATTGGAAAGTTCTGGACGACAAGTAAAGGACGCAATTACTAATAAGACTGCTCAAATATTAGCTACTTATAGAAAGCATTGTGCATCACCATCTTCAGCTGGTCAACTTATTTTGCCTGAATGCATGAAACTTATGCCTCTATATGTTAATTGTTTGATTAAATGTGATGCAATGTCTGGTGGTATGCTATTTATTTTATTTACCTACAATAGAAATAAAGAAATTAACGACTTTTTTTTATGTAGGTCCTGATCTGACAGTTGATGATCGTTGGTTTAACATGCACCTTGTTATCACTGCGGATATACCTACAACATTGGGTTATTTCTATCCACGCCTGATTCCTATTCATACACTTGCTGATGAAAAACTATTGGATGATGTTTCAATACCAGATCAATTGAGGTGCTCTTTTGAGAAGCTTGCAGAAAATGGAGCTTATATTTTGGGTAAACAAAGCATTTTTATTTTTAATTTTTGTATTAATAAATACAATATTTTTGGGTTTAGAAAATGGAGTTTATATGTTTTTGTGGCTTGGTATGGGTCTAAGTCAAACATTCTTGTCAGACGTGTTTGGTGTTCAGAACATAACATATGTTGATACTGAACATTCTGCTATTCCCGTGTTGGATAATCCACTCAACAAAGCTGTTCGTCAAGTGTTGTCTAAAATTCAAAAAGAACGAAGTCACACTATGCGAGTATGTATACTTCTGTAGATAGATATTAATTAAATTTATTTTGTATGTGTTTAATGTTATATTTTGTTTATAGCTTTCAATTATACGCCAGAAAGATAAAATCGAAACTGTTATGAGACATTTCTTAGTTGAAGATCATGGCATTGACAATAGTTCATCTTATGTAGAATTTCTGTGTCACATGCATAAGGAAATTCGCAATTTGCTCAGTTAGCACACACAAAAATGGTAAACATATTATTTTCAGTACATACTATTGTACTACTTAGTGTGGTTTACTTTAAAACAATTGAAGAAAGTTATTGATTTTTATGTTATAAACTATTGAGTGTAATTACGTTAAGGTATAAAAAAATAATGTTTGATTATTATTCATTCTTTTACTTATTCAAATTATTTCTTATATTCATTTAAAAATGATAATATATTTTTTTAAATAAATAATATTATTTTGTTATAGTGTTGTGCAATAATATTTTTTCAATGCATGAATTATTTCCTACAATTATTTGGAATAAGAATATATGATTGCTCTAAAGATATTACTGTTAATGAATTATTTATTAATGATTCCAGTTAAAAATGTTTTTTATTTCATAATTTTTTGTATGTTTGTGATAATCCAAATTCCAATAAGTCTAATCAATAAAATTGTTTCAATTTTATTATGAAACATTACATTTTCCATGTTTAAAACTATATTCTCTATGTATTATTTTTACTGCATAATATGCAATTTTGTTGCCTAGAATACATGTAAAATTCAATAAATTTGACTTACTTATGATTTATGTATAACAATGTAATCATCATGAAAACATTTTACTGTGGCCACAAGATTTTATTATGTTGTACATAATATAAGAAAAATTCAATAATTCCAATAAATATTAACTAGTCTATAATGTACAGATAATTTTTTTAATTTTAGCTTTGAGGGTATAAACATAATTATTATTATTTTTTTTTATATTCACTATAATATTTTCAATTCAATAAATATCCATTTTAACTATAAATTTGTAAGAAATGTCTTTGTATTGTACTGCATACAATAGTTGCAACTACTGAAGTTCTGATTATTGACAAATTGTGTACAATGAATGTTAATAATTTATAAGTACTTTTTTTATAATTGTTTTTATTTTAATTTTAATTAATTCCTAATGAAATAAAGTAATAATTTAATATACTAAAATAGTATTTATATTAGACAAGTTCTATTTATAAATGTTAGGTTATAAAATAAAATAAAATAATATAATAATATAGAATAATTCTATAGTAGTTATTTTTATTAGTACCTACTAAAAACATATTATGTTGTTAAAAATCAAATTTGATTTTTTAATTATTTTATATTTTGTTTTTATTTTTAGGTAATTGGTAGGGGTCAATGTGGGATTAACACCAATACAATTACTTGAATTACTATATGATTACTTATTGTTTTGTCTATACTGCACGATTGTTATGTTACATTTGTAATTTTTAATGATGTATACACAGTCATAGAAATATCTGTTGTTATTATATTTATTATATTATTTTTTGATTTTATTATGATTATATTTGAAATTCTGCCGTTTTCTCTTGGTGTTATGTTGAAATAGTACATTTGTATAATATATATATATATAAACATATATAATGTAAAATAATTTATTTATGAAATGTATTAGTTAATCAATTTATATCCATACTATATTTATAAATATTATAAAACATTATTATATCAATCAACCTTAGTTCTAATGAAATTTGTTTCTACGAAAAAATAATGCATTGTTTAGTCGGCCTGTAGTTGAATCTAGTTTGATCTTGTTGGCCCAACGTGTTTGATCATCTGAATTTGAACTCCTGCCTAGTGTCATGAATAACTCGTGACCGTATATCAGCTTATCCTTATGAACAGTGTTATTAACAACGCTAACTTCAGCTACCTTAGCGCGTTTATGTTTAAAATAGACAACTTCAAAAGCAAGTGTAATTAATGCTATCAACAAACCAACTAATGTAGCTATGAAAACACCTCCTAAAAACAAATTAATTTATATTGAGGTAAGCATGGAGTTTGTTGGAATATTTAATTATTAAAATATTAAGAAAAACTTTATTTCCGTTAGGCTAGATAAGTACCTATATAACTATGTGACTTGTTACGATCCATGATTTATTTAATCATGGATTACTTTTTACAGGGTTGGTTTATAGTTTAAATATTAGCATATTATCTAAGATAGGTATAATATAATATCATTAATATCCTATATCATTCAATGAAGCATTTAATTAAATTTAATGCTTGGAGGCTGGAATCACTTTAATTATTATTACCCTTTAAGTTGTACCCACTCAAACTCTAGTCTGGTATCAAATCATTCAGTAATTATTTTAAATTATGCATTCATCTTAAGTTAAAATGTCAAAAAAAAGGTAGGTACCTAAGTAGATTGAAAAGAAAAAGAAAATGTCTACAATTTCTACAAGAGAGTACACATTGAATATTGAACATAATCATATAGGTAAGTATGGTATACCTATCTTGCCATAGACCAGAATTTATCTACTACAATTGATTACCTAAACTCTCTAGTGTGATGCCTTCACTATCATCTGAATTCGGGCATGCGCTTATTTTGGAAGCGTTCCAATACTTAGCGTTCAGTAGTTCGAAAAATCTATCTTTTTGCAAATCCAATATCCTGAAAAATTAGTTGATGGTTAGATATTATTTTATTATTTTTGTTTTTAAGGCTAACTAGTCATATTAAATTTACTTTCTACTAATTTCCTCTTGTATGAGACTTCCTTGTTGGACAGCTATCGAGTATGGTCTTTCCGCAAATATTTCACCTACCTCAGTAAGGTTACAATTATTATAAACTTCATACTCAATGTCCGATGAATCATGAATTAGAGCGAATTCACCTTGCTCGTTGTCCAATACCTATTATTGAACATGGTTGATGTATAAACGAATTATGTTTAGGGCCGGATCTAGGAGGGGGGGCGCCAAATTACCAAGTAATAATTTTAGTTTTAAGAGTAACCGATACACAAGTATAACAGTGGTATAATGGAAGGTGCTAATTTTATATAGGTACTTTGCTCCGGGTAAAAAATATACTAGATCCAGCTCTGATTATATTATACGAAATATAAATATAAATTAAACGATTAACGAAGTTGTAACAACAGTCACCATTTGATATCCAACTGTTCTGTTTGGAACGGTCCCAGTTCTTTCTATTGCTGCTAATATTTGTCCATATTCTTCTTTGATTGGATAATCCCAAACTCGAAAATCTTTTCGATTGTTTGTTTGATTTAATGCTATTTCCTTCCATACGCTAAAAATGTCAATTTTCTATTTTATAGGTATAGAATATAGATAGGTACACCTTTCCGTAGTAATAATATAATAAATAGTTAACATACAATTTTATTTTATTCTAATTATAATATCTATGATTATTGATTTTAATAAACAGTAAATAGGTAGGTACGTTATGTATGATTATTGATTAGGTACCTAAGTACATATTATTTTCTAGTTACAGTAGCTATTAAACTTATATACCTATTAGTAGGTATATTACCAAATAACAAATGGTAAAATTTACAATAAATATAAATGTACAAGTAGTACAATATTACTCTTCAAAAGAGATGCAAGAAAACAGCCTCGAAAAATATGTTTGTTTTGATTTTTTCAATATTTAAACTTTAAACACACCTAGCGAAATCTTATCTTAATATCCTATACTATGTGTCTAGGTATCTTAAACTGTTTCAAGAATTTCAGCATCCAACATCCAACACTATGTCACTATTGTTATCGATGAGACGATGACATAAACAACTCTAATTTTTATTTCTATATTCTATTATATTTTTCATAGGTATCACTGTAACAACTATCAACGTCTCAGTACGTCATAGTGTTGTTTCTAATACGTTGCACTTTAACAGTGTTTTCTGTTTAATTTGAATCATTTCTAAATTCTAATTCAATTTGAAAGCTACAAATCATTGTTTTCAAAAGTAACAAAATTGTGAACTTGAAAAGATTATTAAAGAATTAGACACAACCACATAACATGCAACTTTTACCAAACACACCTATTGAATTTAAAACAATTAAATATTTTACAGACATGTCATACTTAAAAATATGGCCAAGTGGATACCACTCTGCTGTACGTTAGGTGTAGAGTGGGACGACTGGGTCATTGTGATGGACAAGGGCGGATACAGTGGTCCTAAACAGGGGGCAATTTGTTAGTTATCAACTAAAAAAAGGTCAAACAACACAAACAAAAACAAGGGGGCGGAAAGGGGGGGGGAAGAGAAAAGAGAACACGACGATGTTAATTTCCCCTATTGCCTCCCCCTGTATCCGCCCTTGGTGATGGATGTGTTAATTTAAATTCAATAATATCATTCAGAAAAAAATTCTTAGTAGAGATTATGCTCATATATATTTTAAATTTTTTTCTGTTTCAATATGAACTATACTTATGAAGAACTTTATATTAAATTTATAAGTTTTAGTTATGAAAATTGAAACTTTTATAAATTTTCAACTATAAACAATTTGCAAATTTTGAAATTTAGAATTTAGAATTCTATAAAAACTATAATTATTTTCTAGTAAAAAAATTATAAAATCTTTAATTTTTATAGCTAAGATTTGAAATGTATAATAATATTCCTCATAAATATTTTATTTCAACTAAAAAATCTAAAAAAAATATATTAATACATTTATTTTTCATAGAAATTTTAAGAAGTTCTAATTTAAACAAAATCACGTATTTTAATGATTAATAACAATGTTAATTATTTTGTTACGAATCAAAAACATTTATGTCAACGTAACGTTACGTACGTACAACGTATAATATATTATTATCATGAATTTTGCTATACGCAATGGCATTTTTGATTTATTTTAAGGTATTATTTATTTATACTATGAACTATATTTTCGGAAAAATTGTATCAACTTACCATATACTACTTAAAGTAAAATGAATGACTAGGTATATAACTATATTAAAAAACATATCAATATATATCATTAATATCATTAAGTACTTATAGTGATATAGGCTGACATTCTGACAGACTGTCTCCGCCCTCCGGTCAAAATCGTTTTTCGTCTACAATGATAACTGGTAAGTCATCGAATACAAATTTAACACCCACTACAGTGAACCACTCGAAACCTAATACACAGCAGAGCCAGAGCGGAAATAATTGTTCGTAGGCTTTTAATAACGTGTAAGGAGTCACCATGGACGCCCGGAGAGGGGGGCAATACGGGGCATTTGCCCCCCCCTGGAATTCAAATATAATTTTGAAAATTGTAACCTTTATTTTGATTTATTAATAAAAATATACATCATTTATACATTTAAAATTGACGACGAAAAAAAAGTTTTCTAATATGATATACTATAATACAGAGCGAGGTTTAAAACATAAATACTATCGCTGGTATAATTGACCATAATTGAAAACAAATAATAATATTTATCTATACGGCAAAACAATAGATAATGATTATCATTTACGATTTGTATGAAAGATGGGATTTTCAACTATTCTATTGGGTTAAAATGGTTAGATTTATTAGGTGTTGATCGTGAAAGAGCCAATAGAAGAAAAGATTAATTCATTGAACAGGTAATAAATAAGGTAAAATAATAAGAAATAGAACAACCGCGAAGACTTCCATTTTTCTTCAATAACTGAATTGCATATATAATTCTGACATATTTTGTAGTTTGCAAGGAATACACTTTTTTCAATGCGTAATTTTTGGTGTTTGATTTCATTATGACCCTCCCTGATAGATTTCCTATACGGGCGCCCACGGGAGTCACTATGAAAATAGGTATACTCGCTTGTATAAAATATCTTCTGCCATTTTCATGTTGCGAAAGAACTGATGGGCGTCACTGCCGTCGACCACCGAATAATTGATTCTCGACTGTCGAGCTAACTGTTGCAAGGACTGCACCGGTGTCTGTATACATTAAAACACGTAATAGTATATAGTGCAATACGAACAAATCGTTAGATAATGTATTAATGTGACTAATATTGCGTGGTGCAGTTGCAGCGCACTTCTATATATGACGTATTGTGCACGCGCGGGCATACAAAAATCTAAGGTAGTATAGGCACACGTCATTATGAGATATATAGCTCACTTGCATCCTTTCCACCGTCAGAAATGCTGCCAAATTCGCAGTGAACGTAGCCAACATGAGGACGACGAAAACCCAATAGGCGGCGACCAAGACGCGGCCGCTGATCGCTTTTGGCGTTTCCCCTCCTCCTTGCGGCGTGAACGAAGTCAACGCGAACCAAAAACTCTCGACGAGCGTGAAATGCCTATAATAATATGCACGCACAGCGCACAGAACGAACACTTATGCCGGTTGCACGAAAAATTGATTAATTTAATGATTCGATAAAATTTAATGGATCGATTACGGGCCATTAAATAATGTTTAAGCGACCTAATAGCTCACTATTGATTCATCAAAATATGTTTATAACGATTGTTCGCGCAACTGTGCAGCGTTAGTGTATAAGATGCGTACTGTGTGTGTGTACACTACACAGCACGCACTATGTCGCTATATATCATTACCCACATGCGGCTATATATCATAATATGTATATAATATATTGTGTTATAATATGCAGGCACTTTCGTTCGACTTTTGTCTGCGTCGAGTCTAATATATATATAATATAAGGTGATTATTTTTTACAGCCAGTCACAATCGACTCGTAAACAATATTTGCAATTTATTGTCGATTGTTTATCCGAAAAAAAACGTACGGATAATAATAATATGAAATGATAATATACCGTTTTTATTTTATTTTTTTGAAAAACGTATAAAAAACGTATACTATTATCGCGATGACTGTTTTCTGTTGAAATAATCACCGAGTAACGATATATTGTATAGCGTATTGCCACATGGCGTATTCATATAATATAATTAATATATATATATACCGGAATTGTTCGTATTTGGGTTTGTTGTTCTGTGCACTGTACGGCGAATACTTGTCTAGTATCCAGATCATGAACGCAGTCATGGCCAAAGCGGCAACGATACTGAGCCAAACTTCGGGTTTCAGTACTGTCATAAACTTAAACAGAGAAGTCTTTCTGGATGGTTTCCTGATCACTGAAATGACACGTGGTTACGGTTAGCGACAAAGAATGTTATTTTGGGCAATAGACGACTATCATAATATAGTGTACAACGTCTGTATACAGGTTTATGTTAATTGTAGGCATATCGCAGAGACGGGACTTTACGGGCTTACGGCTATAATAACAAATATTATATAACAACACGGCGAGGAGGTACCCACGCAATTTGTGTTTATTTAAATCGTGCGATTTGCCTGAAACGTCGTTGGATCGGGAGCCAGTATATTTACACAATAGCAGTGTACTATATATATATGAATGGAATAATTAAATAAGTTAATTATTTTTTTACTTGTGATGAAATTCGGTTTTTATTTTTTTGTTGAAAAGATTTTCATTGTTTGGAATAAAAATAGTGTCTACAGGTAATAATAGTGATATAATTTATCGTTATACGCCCAACTACCCAAGTTATACATTTTGGCAGGCGACACTAAAATAGTTTGGTGGTAACTGGTAACAGCATAGTAATATATAGTACATAGACTATGTGCGAGATAGACACGAAGAAAGATAAAAGCGCACGAAGAAAAGTTGTTTTTCTTGTTACCGTCACCTTAAGTGACTTTACACTTCTTGAATGTATGTGTGTTTGCGTATATGGACGTTGTTCGTGTGTGTGTGTGTGTGTGTGTTTTTTTTTATATCTGATAACGACACATCGAGGGTCAACAGTCCTATAACATATAATTAGTTTTTATTTAATTTGTCTCTTATTGTTCTGGTAAAATAATCTTGAAACAAAAAAACGTTGAAAACTAAGTTTATGGAGTCCACACATCGTATAATATAGTGTAGGTATATACGTATGTTTTTTTGTTAATGAAATGATGTGAATATTTATGGGTATTTAATATGTTAATATTTCTATACGAAAATATAATTACCGACTGCAAAACAGCGATCACGCGGCGTTGTAGCTATAGGCGATTATTGGCAACTTTTATTTTACGTTTGAATTTGAAATGTATTAGTAGTAGAAATATAAAATCGTAATCATGAATTATTGGGAAAATTGACAGGCGATAGTGTTCTACGTAGGTAAAGAGGTAAACAGAATATTATATTATATCTGATTTATCTAGTAAATTCCGATTGATATTATAAAAAGTGGCGTAAATACGATTTTCCTATAAAATGGTTTTTTATATTTTGACATTTTGTAATCAATATGCGTTGTTGTAGATTATTTGCAACTCATAAAAAATTTTAAAGTGTATTTATGTTTATAAATTAATTGATAATAAAATCACTCGTAATACGTACAATTTTTTATCACTTAGGTTTTAATAAAAAATAAAACGAATTACTAATCGTCTGTGTTTTTGTTTATTAAATAAAGTAAAATCAACCCCCGTTTTTTATTTGATAATTCATTAGACTTTTTCTGGGGACTTATTGCTATCTGTTTGTCGATTTTCAGAATTAGATTCTAAGAATAGAGCGAGTTTACTGTTGGTTTTCATTTATATATAATACATATAATCAATACTTAAAATTTGATTTTTTTAAATACACTTCTTTTTTAACTTTCAGAAAATTAAAAACCTGATACCGATGTATTATAAGAAATGTACTACTCTTAATCGAAGTACTTATGTTATAAAGTGTTATTAAAAATAAATAATTCTAACGGTTTTTGATGTTAAAATAATTGATTTTGAGTCAATATTTCGCTATTCGATAGCGTATCTTTAATAATTTACTTTTAAAATAGATTTTGTTAAACCAATATTTATTTGAATACTTAAATTAAAAACAAAAAAAAAAAAAAATATATATAACAACTAAAGTCAATTATACAATCGTTTTTCTCTGTAATTTTTTTAAGTACCGAAAAAAAAAAATGACTAAAGAATGTTTAAGAAATAAAACGAAGAAATAAGTGCAGGTTTTTTAACCACGCCTTGGCTTAGAAAATTTTTGAATGAGATTTATTATTAATTTTAAATTTAATATCTCAACTGAAATATGTTACCTAAGGTCTGGATAGCTCCTGTAGAGCCGCATAATAAAATGTTGGGATACTCAGTAGTAAACAGTTAATACCATTGATTCAAATAAACACTTTAACGTTGTAATTTCGCACTTATTGTTAGATTAGAATTTAGGTATTAGAATTGCGCATTTGTATTTAGCAAGAAATCAACGAAACGTGTTGCTAAATTTTTTTGATTTAGAACAGAACGCGATGAATGAATTGATTTTACAATAATATTTGTTTTTTAAATTTAATATTGTGTCTATCAATTGTCGCCACTTCTTGGAGCAGTAAAAATGCTTCAATCTTAATATTTGTGAACAATTTCTGGTATTAAATCGAATTTGGTCGGTATTTTAGGGAGATTGTTAATTTCAAAATAATTGGGAAAAATAACTAAGGCATTAAAAAAAAGTGGGAATTTCCAACAAAATCGATTTTGTTTTTTTAATTATATCTCAATAATGAGATAATATAGTAGATTTTTGAATTTTTCAACAAATATTTATTTAAAAATGTTATGTGTATAATATTATATGTATATTTCAAAATATTTTGACTCTTTTTATGCTATTTATATACTATTGTTTTTTTATAAATAACGACAAAAAAATGTTATGGAGAACTCTGAAAATTTTTAAATGTATTAAAAAATCACACAGCATAAGTTGAGCTAATAATAATTTAAAAATGTTAAAAACATAGTTGCATACATTTTTTTAATTTAAATTATCAAATTTTAATAAAAGTCGTAAAAATCACGAAAGTTTATGAGTTATATTTTAATGTAAATAATTAATATCTCGGTAGAGTCGTCAATCACAAATAATAGCTAAGGCTTGACAATTTAATACAAGATTCCTCGTATATTTTTCGTATAAAAACTTAAAATTCTGAAAAGTACGATTGTTTTAAAAATTTCTAGTGACGAAATTAGATAATTAAACGAAAAATAACGGTTTTAGTTCGCAGGACTTGAAGATTTTCATTACTGCGTATATTAGTTGGATTATCAAAATATTTAGATTCAATTTAAGATATTTATTACCTACACCACGAACTGGGTCTACGCGATATAATATGCCGGTGTTGACAATGTTAATTTATAATAGATAATAACAGCTATAGTATATGAAATAGGTACAAATTACTATATTATACTCACCGTATTATTACTTATGAATATAAATTTATCGTAGAATATTTTGCTACATTCATTAAATTTACCTACCAATTGACGAAGTATAGATAGGTACATTCGAAACCTACCACACCTCAAAGTAACATCGCCGATTTTTTTTAAAATTCCATATCGATTAAAATGTTAATATTATTTTATCACCTATTGATATTCCCGTTTGTTCAAAGTATGGGGCAATGAAATCTATAACTTCTTCTCGTTCCGATGTCATGGTGAGTGCAGCTATGACAATATCCAGTTCCTGTAACCACACAGTGATACGAAAGCTCGAAAGTCTATAATAATGTACCTATACATAAACAATATGTGTTTATAAACGAGCGTTCACTCACTCCGTCCACAAGTCCACCGATAAGTCCGTTCCATTGGTTCGTCACTGGGTCGAGCTCGCCAAATTGGTCTTTAACGACTAGTTCGTATTTGAAATTCATTTCTATGGATAGTTTTTCGATTAGATCGATACAATAACCTTTCCACACGTCTTCCATGAACGTCCAAGGAATAGCCTTTGGTATAAAAACACAGTTCGTACAAATTATTATACGATTACGATAAATAATAATATAACGATTATGAATTACTAATAAAATGCATGCTAACCTTTGCAGTTCCAACTCTGAAGAATCGGCGACCACTGACCACTGTCAAAGCGTCGTATTTCATTTCTAAACCTCCGTTTATAGTCCACGTACCCAATTGATTATGTACACCATCCGGGCTAATTTTTAGTATAATTGCTTGTTCGTTGTACGTCATTAGTTTGGTATCGATGTCGTAATGAAATTCATTTTTATTTTCGTACTAAAAAAATTATTAAATTTTGTTGTTTTATTAATTATGTATAATAATTATAAATTATAACATGGGTTATAATTTTAAGATAATATATTTAAAGTTTACAAGCATACCGAGTTTAGTATATCTTCGATTTCTTTTCGTTTCTCTAACATTAAAATATCAGAACTCATGTTACAATTAAGTTTTAAACGATCTCGTGATACACGGTCAAGAAAGTAGAAAATGAAGTTAAATAATGTTCTAGCACGCGTAATTTTATTTGTATGTCCATTTTCCCACGATGTGAACTTCATAAGCGTTACTGCTGATTCGAGTTTATATTTGCTTGTATCATTTGTAACAATTATCCATGATTCATCCAGTTTTATTAATTTTTCTTGGTTTATCTGATTTAAAAAAATTATTTTTTACATTATATAGGTACACCGCAATACTTATTGCTGACTATAGTCACACTAGGTATTGATTTATGCACTTATACCATCTTTACATGTTGATCCAAATTATTTCCTATTAGAGCTACGTGTCTAATACCAATTTTCGTGTTCTTAAGTTGATCGATTTCATTGGATGTTAGATAATTAAGGACGATAGCTCTCAAAGATGATTTTCCTGAAGTTAAATAGGTAACGGCTTGATCTGCGTCTGAAGACATAATTGTATTTAATATTTTAGAAAATGGAATAAAAATAGATTTACCTTCTTGGTTAGTGAATACGAATGTAATTTCTTTAGTGATATTCAACCATGTAATATATGATTCAATTAATTGGATTGCTGGTCGAATGTAGGAAAAGTCAGTTCGAAAATAGGCCATACCATTAGCGTTACTTATTTTCCAGCATGGTGTACACGAGGGATTGAGAAGATCAATGGTGGCCAATGTGTTATTTGACGTAACACTGCAAACTGTTTAAAACATACAACTTGTATTAATATTAATATTGAAATTAAATTATTATTTGTAAAATTGTAACATAGTATAGACTATAGGTAAAAAAATAATAATATAATCAGTACCAAAAATTTCCAGGGCGTTATAGAAACTCGAATCTTGAAATTTCAATTCTATTTACGAGAGTAATTTATCCGAGTATATCTAGTATATAATATTGGTACACACTACTGATAAACATTTATTACGTTGTATACTATAATATTTATTAGTATAATAATATACAATATTTAGCTAATTTTAAATAGTTCCTTTTGAAAATTAACTTTGAGATACGTACCATATTATTGAAATATTGAACAACAGTTTTATTATTACAATAATTAATTGTAACGAAAACAATATTACAGAAATCAGTCTGTATATTTATCAAATATTTACTATAATTCGAAATTATTAATAGTACGAGGGTTAAAACAATACGTACATTTATCAGTTATATTGTTCAGCGGGTCGTTTAAAATAGGTTCGATAGAGACATCATAGTTTGTCAATATGGATTTCAATTGGATGAAGTTTGTGTCATTTTCATTTTGTGTTAATACACCTGTAAAATATATTGGAAATAAAGCATTAGTAAGGTTTTATTACTATGATTCCTATGATGTATTAGTATTGAACCACAATACTTTAACAATTTTCGGTTAAAAAATAGCGTTCGTAAAACATTTAAAATTGAACTATAATTTGACAATCCTATAATAGACGTAACAGTTGCAATATCACGTAGGCAGAGGTGCCTGCCACAGAGTATTTATTGATCAAATAATTGCATATAGGTATCACGAGTTTTTTTTAATTTGTATTATTTATACAAATTTTTTTATATTTTATTCATATTGTTTTATTATACAATACTGTACCCGTGCTTGTTGATTAAACTTTTTGTTTTGAATAAGCCACCGGTAAGGTACTGGTATTTAAATCTTAAATACTAAAAGAGGTTTCCAGGCTTCAGTTTTTACATTATACATACGTAAACATAATATGACAATAAAGTGACGCATACCTGCATAAGTCCGCATACCCCTGTCAGTATTAATATTTAACTTACTGTAACTACAACTGGATCGATAACAAACAGATAACTGTAGACAAGTAAAGTGAGACTTGAAGAAATTCGTTTAATGAAATAGGTTTTTATGTAGTACTTACGATCTCCCTATATAAGTTAAGTAAATAGGTAAAATATTAAAAAAGTGTATACTTTTAGTTACCGCGTTTAATAAATTGACGTTCTATATGCCTATAGCGTTTTAATAATAATTTGTTTTTTATTATTCACGTATTTTTGTTTTACTTTTATAATTATCAGTAGTGTTTTACAGAACTTTTAACCTAACCGAAATAGCCCGCGGCCAATAATTTGTACGGAGTCCTGTTAGCTTTTATGTATCCTATAACCCCCGGCTATAATAGATATTTACACCCTCTGAAACTAACACAAATTTAATCGATAATTTTATTATATTATCAACATAGGACATATTTTGTTAATGGAAATAATAAGATATTGATCAACAGAGCTAGGATTTATATGTAAAAAAAAAAATAAAAATATGTACATATGTATGTAATTAAAATGGCCAAAATAAATTGTATAAAATAAAAAATATGTAAAAAAAAAAATTTTAAATTATGTTAACGTATAAAATTAAAATAAAATTCTAAATAATTTTTGAATAATATACAATTTAGAGGACACTACACTAGTCATTTTCAGCGGTAAAAACTTGTCTACGGAAAACAAACAAAACGGCATCAAAAAGTGGTTTTAGAGTAAAAGTACCTATCATAAAAATGATAGAGAACAATATTTAAGAGGAAATTTCATTGGTTTTTTTTGAAATTTTAAGTATTAAAATAGTTAGAGTTATTTAAAAAATGTAAAAAAAAGGTTTGTGTGCTTTTAATTATTTTTTATTTTCTAATCAATTTAATTTAAAAAGTATAAAATATAAAGATATTTTCACAACCACGCGAACGCAAGTACTGAGACTGTTGAAAATTTGTAAATATATTTTGTCTAATAATTGTTGAATATAAAATATAATCTAAGATCATTAATGTTTAGTTATCGAACAGAAACAAATAAGATAAATTATAATCAAGTTATTAATATTTAACTAATACTTTCATATATGTATTTCCAATATGCTATTATACACTTACAATTTTTACGAGTATTATTATCGATGTATAAATGCATAATACTACTAAACCATCGAAATTGTCAACATTTACAAAATATGTAAAAAAATGCAGAAATTTTACAAGTAATGTTAAAATATGTATTTATGACAAAATATGTAAAAACATGTAAAATAAAATATGTTTTATTTTATTGCAAATCACGTGAAATTAATTTGTCATTTGTAATACTTAATTTATTATGTTTTAGTAAAAATATATATGTATTTACATAAAAATCTCAGCCCTATTGATCAATAAACAAATTAATATTACATATTTTATATTATAATACCTACGTATATATACGTATTACTAACATTTTTTTTTTTAATAAATTAACTATGTTCATAGTAGAATAATTATATGTCTGAAACAATTTATTTTAGACCTAGCTTTATGAAAAGTTTAGTTATAAAAACTTAAAATTATTTTAAAATTACATCATGACTATATCACGTCTATGTCTATAAAAATGCTAAAATAAAATAAGTAAATCGTAAATTTGACCGATATTTTCCAATTTTTGTTAGTTTATTGAAATTAGTTTCATTGCTATTGAGAAATGTTTGCTATAAAGTGATATCTTTGAAGTGTGTCTGTATGATATATATATAATTGTAAGCATAATTAATAAAACAAAAACATTTTCGTAGATGGTAGATATTCTAGAACCCCTCTCGTCTGCCCTCTGCTGGTCTGTCACTTCAGTTGATCCTACTGTAGTATTATCGGTGTTTAGTATATTGCTTTAAAAATACATTTGTCTTTACAAATTTATAGTAGGTATATAAAATTAATTGCTGATAAGCCCCCTACCAGGATTTCACCACTGACGCCAAGAACGCTTTTGATATTGTCCTTCAGTATATCGAGCAAAATTTAACTCCAACATCTATAGACATTTTGTGGTTTAAGAATGGGGAAACACTACAACTAAGCCTAGAATTTCTTTTTCTAAAGAAAAATCTGTAATTAACTTTTTTTCTAAATAATTTCTTACTACACACAGGCTTACATTGAATTTTTTAGTATTAATGTATGTATACAGTAGGTAAATTATTTAATTATATATTTTATATACTGTGAATTCGTATTTTTCTGTATTTTTTGATAATCCTACCTTTTCTGCGTTCCGATCATAAATTCAGTCCCGAGGGTGACGGATTAGAAGGGTTCTATTATATTTATTTTTTATTTTAAGAAATATCTACGTGGGTGCATTTAAATATTGGCATGCATATTTCACACGAAAACTGAATTATTACCTAATGATAGTCATGTAAAATATCCTGAGGTATATGATAAAAATAAAAAATAAATGAAAATAAATATAAAAGAATATACAATTTTCTTTAGTTATATTATAGTATAGAAATAGTGCTGTGTGATAAAATGTTTCTCTTAAGATGTAACGAGATTTCGAAACATTTTATGTGATTTCTATTGAATAGTAAACATTTAGTGTAAATTTGTTTCTTTAAAATTAAATTTAAAAAGTTTAAAATCCTGTATAATTTATCAAAATTCTATAACGCTATACTACTTTTGATGTGCCAAAGTGTCCCTTTAGGCTTCAACTACAAAAATTTATTTATTGTCTAAATAATTTATTTTTCAGTGTAAAAGTTTCTTTTTTGTTATGTTTTGAGTTACAGTGTCAAAAGAGAAGTCGATGGTGATATAAAGTAATGTTATTTTACTGTGAATGAAGTCGGTAGGTATATGGTTTTAATTTTGACATGGGTATTACAACAAAAATGAACGAGTAAACTAGACAGAAGGTTATAATGTAATACTGCAGTTAGTATTTTTTGTTGACATAATGTATGATATAGGTAATATTTTTACATTATGATGTCAAAGTCATAATATAATTTTAGGAAGAAATGAGTTTTTTCATAGATCATAGTAAGTTATCTTCAATAGATCTTTAACTATATTCAAAATTTCATGATTATTATTTTTAGCTACAATATACCTACGTCATTATCTTAAAATAAAATACAGTTTACTTGCGTGGGTAATGGGTATAATAATATTATAGTTATAAATAGTAATAATGTACGAACCTTTGATTTATTAAAGGTATACAGATAAATAAAAACTTTTATGCAAATAGTGCATATTTTGTTAGTTAATATAGACAAAAATAAATATAACAAACAACAAAAAGAAAAGTAGTATGTATTATTTAGTTTTATTTTGTTATATTTTAACATGCATAACTAGTAACTACATTATATTATATTATACATTATTATATGCATATTGGTTGATCATGATTAAATACTCAACTTATGGTTTGAGTGTCTCGATTTTCGAGACCTTAGCTTAAGGTTTGTGTGGAGTAAGGGGGTAATTTAAAAAAAAAACACTTGTATTTTGGTGTGTATACTTGTCAATAGAAACATTATAATACAAATACGTGTTTTCTATTAATTAAGAATAATATTATTATGACTTGATCAAATAAAACCAACTTATTAATATGAAAATATCAAGTTTAATTTTACGATAATATAACACATATTATCTTCTAATCATAAATACAAAAAAAATTGGAGTAGTTTAAATATTTGTATAATTTTAATTTTAAGCATTTATATAAAAATAAACTATTATTACGTATGAGTTTATATTGAAAGATAACATTTTTACAGTTTAAAGTATTCGAATTTCGGGATTCTTAAATTACTTCGGGTAGTTAAAATACAGCCAGCCTTTTATAAACCAATCCGGCCATAGAAGTTAATAAATATTATACCGTCAAAAGAAAATGTTCAAGTGCTTTCTGCTAGGAGTATCACCTCGTCACCCATTTCAATTAAATCCCTGGCATATGAATTATTATGTACACACGGACACGGTAAATGCTTAATTTAGTTATGTATAAAATAATATATTCGTAGTTTTGAATAGGCACTATAATAATTATATTATACTTACGTTCGTACTAATTTTTTTTTATTAGATTTTGAGTGGAGCGTTAAATGTATTGGTATTACAATGATGGATTTTTTTGTATTTTGTCTGAATGACACTTTTCGTAGTAGAAAAAATGCTTTTATCTTCAACTTCACTGAATAGTTTTTGGTAGGAAATTGGATCTAGTTGGTATTTTGGGATTAAAAGTATAAAAATTCCTGTATTTTTCTTAATACCTGGAATATTTACGCAACACCAATTTTCGACAAAATCGATTTTGGTATTTTGTTGTAATTCTAAAAATACTAACATGTCAAGAACCTACAAAATTGTCATCAAGTGATAATATTATTAGATTAGCATTTTCTAGACATTTCAAAGCCAAAATATTTTGTCTCGTTTTGTATTGTTTTATAGACATTTGAAATTTTCCTATTTATTTTTTTTCTTTAAATGTTAATGAAAAATATTATGTTGGAACAAAAAATTTGAAAATTTAATGCAAGGTTCCTCATAAATTTTTCTTACATAACTTAAACATTTAGAAAATACATATTATGTGCAACTAATCTTAATAGAAATTTCAAGTTTTAATTTTTACAAAATTGGATATCCAAGCCAAAAATTACAATTTAAGTTATTTTGTTGTAACTCAAAAAATATTAATTGTATATACATCAGTGGTTTTCAAATTTTTATTATACACGGCACACCGTATAGGTACTTCAAAAAATTTTCACGGCACACTGACCTTTTTTTTAGACGAACAAAATTGTTTTGAATTAATTATAATTATATATACATTTAGTAAGAAATGTGTGATTGATGGGCTAACAAATATTTTTAATTCTTGGACGAATAGTTGACACATACTCGCATTTTCTTATATCATAATTCAATGCAATCGGTAATTTATGGAAAAACCGCGGCACACTTAGTGGATACTCACCCAGTTTGAAAACCACTGATATACATGATACTTCTTGCATTACTTATATTATATTTACTACATACCATGATATTTTCAAAATATTTAGAAATATTTGAAAATAAAATATTAAAAATATTAGTTAAGCAAACTCAATGTACCTAGTTGTAAATATAAATTATAAATTGTGTGTTTGTATTAATTATTCATTAAGAAGACGCCACATACGCATGTGTTGCTCCATCTTACAAAAATACATGATACATGGTACATGGAACATTTTATGTTCACAATAATCCATTTTACTTAGGTTTTTTTTTGAAAAACAGAGTAAATTAATTTATTATACAATTTAAATAATAATTTTGAATAAATAATTGTTTATAAACTTGCTGCAATTTTCAAGTCCAAAAAAATTAAGATTAGATATGTAGGTAATTATTTGCCGTATATTGTTTTATTTTAAATAAAACAAAACAACTTAGATACAAATTAAATTTTGTTTCTTTCAATACAGGCTACATGTTGTAAATAATACATTACCAATTTTGTAAATTTCTCCATTTGTGTAAACTGTTAACCAAAATAAAATATGTATACTTGTCACAATCATTGTGTCTCCACTAACGAAAAGCAACTAAGTATGAAAACTAGGAGATTACGACTTATAGGTCGTATGTTTTTTTTGCCAATTAAATATAATTGGACGGTAAAAATATTTCGAAAACGTCATTGTGCTATTTAATTCTTTTTATACAATTGCGAGTCCTGCATTATTAAATAGATTCGTGTTTAATATGTGTTTAAGGAAGGGGAATATTCCGAATAAAAATACTTCAAAAAGCATAAATAATTTTTATTCACTACAGTAAAAATTAAAAATGACAATAAATCAATAAATAAGTAATAACTACACTAAACATTTTTTTTAAATATTTTTTAACAATAAAAAATCATTATCTTGAAGATAATTAACGTTTTTAAAAATTTTTCATTCGTCAACATAATTTGAATAATTTAATTAATTATAAAACAACATTTTTAAAAGATGATTATATATTTACTTTTTACTATTATTTGTTATCATTATAATTTTGTTAATGAAAGGATTCATTTTTGATTTTATATTCCAAAGCTGGTTATTAATTTTCTAAAAATGTCAATACATAAAAATTAAATTTCAAACGAGTAGTTAATTATTTATAACTTATAAGTATTTAAAATATAGATAAACACTCTAAGGATTAGATTAGTTGACCATTTAATGGGAACCAACTTAACTAATAACTAATTATTACTTAATTCACCTCATCAAAACTTTATAGACTTATAAATATTATAAACAACTTATTTATTAAAAAATCAATTTTTACACATTGAAAATCTCATATAAACTATCTGCATAGGAATATGTAATTAAAAATGTACCCTTTCATTAAAAAATTTAACGATAACAAATAATAGTAAAAAGTAAATAGTTATAATAATCATGTTCTGAAATTATTATTATATGTCCACAGTCGGGCCTGGCATGAAGGGTGAAGTGGTTTCTTTTTCTTATGTCACCAACACTTAACGGGCGATGAAAGGTTCATTTCCCAGAGTTTTCTACCATTTTAGATTCTTCATATTCTGTATTTTTATTACTTAGAACATTTGGTTTTCCTCTCCGTTGTTACCGTTAAGAGTGTGTAACATGCATTCAATATTTTACAAATAATGTATGAATAAACTTGTCGTCATTTGACTATACATTTAAACATTTTTAAATTACATAATTATTTGCTTTTATATAGAGTTTGTTAAGGACAAGATGATTTTCATTGCAGTTTAAGGATATTGTAAGATAGATTTTTATTAATTATTATTAAAGAATTTTTTTCTACTTATTCTCTTTTTAGCAAAACATATTTAATTTAATGATTAAGGCGAATAGCACATAATAATATAATATAATACAATATAGGTTTATACAAATATTACGTACCATTAAAATGTAAAAAAAAAAAAAATATAAGTGGATATGATTCTACGAACCATGGATATTATATTATTATGTTTTATTATGTTTTATTATTTATTCATTTGTGTTTTATACCGACAAGTTAATGGATATTTTATGTTTTAAATCTTTTAGAATAAAGTAGTTGTGTATGGTATATGTGTTGAGTGCTGAGAGGCTTATGTATGATTCAATTGAATAGTATTAATATATTTTATAATAATTGTTGGTATTGTTTTAAACGATCGTGACTTGTAAGTAGTATGTTAGACATTTATGAATCTATTATTCGAATCCATTAAAAAGTAATGGTATTGTTTTAAATGTTTATTACGATTCATTTTCTAAAGCTTTTATAATCTATTCACCGAGCGAAAAATGTAAACGTGGATATTCGTAAAATTATTAATAAGTAAAAAGCTTTTTTCTGCTATATTTTATAATTTTATTTTAATACGTTTTAGGCATTTTCTTCACTCAAAGTAAATAAAACTTTAGAGGCACCTGAGCAGGTATACTTGTGTTTTTGCGTAATGAGTTCTTAGCCACATAATTTTACTTTTAAATCTCGATTGTATTAATGTGCTAAAGTATATAAACCTTCTCTAAAACATACTTCATCTACCTGCACATGTAGCCATATGTGTGTGTGTGTGTGTGTGTGTGTGTGTTTGATGTGTGTTACTTAAACTCTAACTGCGAATATAAATAATAATTCTTCCTAAAAACTTGGGAACATGCCTAGGTATAAGGAAACGACTCTTATTGTAAATGTTTTCCTCGTTTCAAAAAATATAATATTATTCTTTTATACTTTGAAAAAATTTTTCAGTGGTTTTTCCTTAGGAACCCACAGCACTGCAGGTAGCTCGAACGGCTCAAATTCATTGTACGAACGTTGCCGGACAATTATATTATTGATACAGAACGACTAATAACTCTGCACAGTTGTATTGATAATAAAATATGTAAATATAGATAGGTACAACTTTGATATTATAAAAGTGGCATTTATATACATATATATATATATCGGCGTCGTAACATTTTGGTATATTATCGTTTGGGGTTAAATATCGTACAAGTACCAATAATTAAACTCGTCGAGTTTTTGGCAATAAATTTATTCACCAGTAAAAAAGCAGCAGTTCACACATCTCTACCACCTAGTGTCCTAGTGGTGAATGTTTGCCCACAATATATGAATAACGAAAGCTTTGTCGCACCTAATTTTCAAAGTGCAGACTAGTGGCACGTAAACATATATAAACACAGTACACTAAATTAGCCTGTTGTCACAAAGGTCATTTAGAGCGCAATCTATTAATCGTTTACGTATATTATATAAATGCGTGTGTGTGTATTTTTTAGAAGTACATTATAATAATTAATCACCTTGATAAATGTATTAACTTTTTTGTTTTTTATCAAATGTTGTATATTTAAGTAATTAAATATCATATTATTTTTAATTAAAATTAATAATATGTATAATTTATTACACTTCATATAATTTTACTTTATAGTAAAATGAACCCTGACGAATATTCGTCTTATAATATCTTTGGATTTAAACAAAATATAATTTTTAAGGAGTTTGAAATATAAATTTACTGTATGGTTTTGTGTGTCATAATGTTTAGTTTATTGATCTATCTGCGTATCACATTCTTCGTTTAAAGAATCAAATTTTTTCTCATTTTAGTGATCACACAAAAAAAATACATAGCATAATAATTATATTGTTATGGATACTCCATTCTCACACAATGGGAAATTTACAATATTTAACATAAAATACTCATCTGTTAGTGTGCTTGTAAATTGAAATATCGAAAAATGCGTTCGTAAGCAATACAAAACAGTGGTTTTTTTCATAATAGATGTTGTGTAGTATATTATAACCTTTATTATAAAGTTCTAGAAATAGATATAGATGGCAAAATGTAACGCTGACACGATGTCAATGTATAACACTAAATAAATTTACCCTTTTTTTGGTCAATTTATAAAATATATAATCGAATTATTATTATTTACGATCCTAATATAATAATCTATAATATGTAAAACTCAATGATATAGACACATTTGCAGAACGTTGATATTTTCTATTTTCTATAGTATAAATACTATAGGATTTTGTGTTGGGTGCAGCATATTTTTAACTGGCTCAATAGACCAATAAGAATCCCACATGTATTTCCGTTATTATAAAATAATATGTAAAAGGCATCACGTGAGGTAAAAATGATTACTCGTTTATCATTTGATTGAGTAAAATGCCGTTTATAGTATTAACAAATTAATACATTTTTATAAATAGGTTAATATGCATTAAGTATTTATTAATGCCTGAATTTGTCGGTGCGCCGATTGAACGGTTTTTGGTCATAAGTGTGGTAATGTACATAATGTGACTGTGTTCAGTTTGCAGTACTTGTGTTAGGTGTCTGTGTGCGAGTGTACGTCATATGCGTCTGTCACTTTTCTGTGTCTAGACTTCTTACATTGATAAATTATTAAATCAACATTGAATATTGATATTTTTATTCTATTTTATACTCAGTATTTTTAAAACCATTCACTTTTTGTATGCAATGTATGTATGTATGTCTTTTAAATAAATATTTGCCGGACCGCTGAATCCGAAATAAATTGCATGTGTAGCGAAAGCATCGTTCGCCGCACCCGTGCGCGCGCCTTTGTGATACATACTGATTTATTTTACAGTGCAAGTGTGCAATAATAATCAAACGATTTCAACCGATAGTCCCCCGACAGATGGGGATCTCTTAGGCTGCAGCGCTCGACAGTAGTCGCAAATGTATAATATTATAATATGGTCATCGTACTCGGGGGTAGATTTATGGTGGGGAACGTGGCGGTCATCCCATTCACATTGGGCTTTTTATTTTATTACAGATTTATTTAATATTTTCGATATACCTAGTTGGTATACAGTCTACAGATATACGTAACAGGTATAGCACGTTTTATAATAATAAGTAATAGTTGTAATATTCCTTAGATTGGCCCTCAAAAACTAGTTGCCGAAAAGTTTACTATTTTTTGGGAACACAGATACTAAACTTGATGCCCAATGATATGGTTAATTTACCACTACCCATCTTCAAAAAAAAAAAAATTAACCACTGGCTACGATATGAATATATGTGTAAAACTTAATATTGTATGTAACATTTTAATTAACGCTTGTAATATTATTGGAATTATTTATGTGATTTATTTTTTCCACTTATTTGTCTTATAAAAATGTAATATGTACCTTAAAATAATAAGAATTATTTGTAATCTAAGATAACCCTGGGCCTCCACGCGAGTTTTTTCTCAGTGAGGCCCAGTAATCATTTAATATTAATTAAAATAAAACAATAAAATAAAAAAAAAATATTAGCCATACTCAAACACAGAATCAAACCTACATTTGTGTTATCTGTTATAAATAGCTTTGTTTAAGACGTTACTGTAAACGTTATAGAAGAACTCATTAATCATATAGTTTTGCAAATGAAAATAAAAGAAATGATATAAATTATTATCGTATAATTAATATTTCTGAATACCTAATGAATTTTTATATTTAAATCAAATAAAGATACCTATACCACCCATACAATACGGTTAATTATATAAGCGCTGTATTTCTTCTTTCACAAATCGCTTAAATCACAATCATCACAAGTCTTCATTGTACTCTATACCATATATCACTCGTAAATGCTTTTGTATTATTCTCTCCTCTCCCCCCTAAAACAAGCTTTATAGAACAGCCCCCGATCCGTAATACTTGCTGTATTTCTACGAGCAAAAAACTCACACACACACACACACACCATCACTTCCAATTACGCGTACACGTATACGAGTAGGCCCGTGTTCGCATCCGAAACAATCGCCATATACCATATACGTGTATATATATATATATATAAGATCGACAAGCGCTCTGTAGCGCATTATTGCCCATATAACGATATTATAATATTATGTACAACGCGCGGCCTATCGTGTAATAATAATAATATAATCATATATATATATATATACGTCGTATGTATTGTATCGTGTATAACTCGTCTGTGTGTGTGTGTGTACAACAGCGTGTAGCGCGCGCGTTAACAGTCGGCGGCGGAGATCGTACAATAATAATAATAATAATATCGTCTGCGGAGGAAACTCCGCGCCCCCGACGCGAACACGACGGCATCACACGCGCATTATACGCGGAGACGTGTGCGGCCGGGATAATGGAAATGTGGTGTACATTTTCACCGACGACAAGATAAAACGGTTTTAGTGACCTATTTGTCGTAAAGGGTTCTGCGGGACGCCGCGGCCGAGCCGTCCTGCCGCTGCAGCGGCTGCAAATCGCGATATTACACACGACGGGCGGCGGCGGCGGCGGCAGGGTCGACCCGTCCCGCGCGAACACGTCACGCACCGATGATTCTAAATTGTTATATCGAACTAGGCGCGCGTATATACCTCCTCCCGCGCGCGCTGCACACTCGCCTAACGCACTAACCTCGTGGGTGTGGGCGGGGGGGGATTGGCGCAGTATTACGCGCGCGTATATATACACGCGCGCGCGCGCCCGCGTCATCTGCTCACGGGCCGGAAAAATAAAAACTGTGTACGGTAAACGCGCCCGGCGGGCCGAGTAAATTATCGTTATATCGTCAGTATTATTATTATTATTATTTGTTTACGGCGAATTGACTCGTTGCCCGAGTTCAGCTACTGGAAGTACAAACGTCGCGTTATATTGCGGTGTATCTATCGCGGGCGCGCGCATGCGCGTGTGTGCGCGGCGTTCGCTTACGTGCACCCGATGGCACTATGCGGCGCGCTATAATGTTGTGTGTACGGTACACGTGTAGAGCGTATACGCACACCGGCGAGGTGTACAGGCATTTCCGCTCGTCGAATTAAAATTAAACGACCGAGCGTAATAAATATTAATCGATCCGTGTACGACCGACGTATTTACGATTACACGGCGTAAATACTATATGAATACTCTACTGGATTGAAAAAAAAAAAAAAAAACGCATTAAATATTAAGTTTATCGCGTACTTACGATTCGTCAAGTGATGTTTTTTTATATATTTTTTTTGCCGTTTCCCGGTGACTCTATGAATAGGCGCCGCACTTACCGCTACTATACTACTACTATACACTATTGTGGCGACGGACAGGGATGACGAGCGGCGGCGGTATTTCGAAATATTATTTTTATTTCGAGTATACGCAGTACGATGTTGCGTTTTGCGATTTGTCGGTTGTTTCTCGAGTACGTACCACTTTATGTCTACGATTTCAATTATTCTATTTCTATTCGGTGTACATATACGGCATTTTTCTTATAATCTGAGAGGGTCAACACTAACAATCTGAATACATATTTTTATTTCGCTAATTTATGACGACTGTCGCGAGTCACGTCGCCGTGTTCTATGTGTTCTATGTGACTTGTTCGTGTTATTATTTTGTACCATAGTGCGTGTACTATCCATATGTGTACTTATATAAATATGGCCCTATAAAGAATGGCTGTTATTATAGTTATTATATACGTATGTGCAGTGTGTACAAGTAGAAATTGTAAATGTTTTACCTTAATGAATAACTTAATTTAATGAGTACCTACCTAAATATGAAGTTATTTACGAAGAGTTTGATATGTAATATAATAATTGCACATATTAAAACTGTACGAAACGGGAAATGAAACGAGTCCATTAAGAATATCAGTCGACGGCCTAAACATAAACACGAAGAGGTATGAATTTTCCAATTTCCTTGCAAATAAAATCAAACAAAACAAGTTGGAAGACAGTTGAAAAAATTAACATAATATAGTTTGTAGTTTATGAAACCGTTGCTGACGGTAGAAGATAAAAGTTCTTTAGAAACTAATTTTACTAAAATGTAAAGGTAAATATAGTATTATTATATTATATTTACTTGTATATTATTATTATGGTCTAATATATCGTGTTTATAGTTCGTAGGTATAATGATAATGCAGTGTCATAATCTTGTAATAATAATAATGGTTGATCATCGGATCGCGTCGTTATTAATTTAAAAACTTTTCATAACACTGCGAGTGAATGTGTACTCATAATAATTGTATAACATATTCGACGATCCATATTATCATGACGGACGGTCCACCGACGAGGAAATTTTTATTAGATAAAAGTATGTCAACTGGACCGAACGGCGCCAGACGCGGTTGAGTCGGACAGCGAACGTTAGTCGGCACCCCATAATATTATGACCAAACAGCGACCGACAATTACATTAATTTTGCCGTCGTGTTATAGAGACATATCGTAATAATTTATAATAATAATATGTTGTGTATGTTTTAATATTATACACATTCTACGATCGGTATTGTAGTCGATTGCGTCGTGCTAAGATGTTCGTGCCATTCAACCGGGCCGAGTTTGAGTTTTTTTTTGGTGTGTGTGTGTGTGTGTGCGTGTGTGATCAGACTGGGTCGAGTAAGTTTTTGTTCTGGGCGCGAACCGAATACGTACCATCGACTAAAAGTTTTTCAGTAATACGATATTGATAGGACGGCAACTGAAAAAAATACCGTTACGTGTAGGCTTTTTGTTATGGTATCCGTTGTTGTACACTCGGTCGATCGCCGGCACTTTTGCATAATCGAATGTTTGCTCGGTACACGCTATGGCGTTACGCAATGTTTTTATCGGTTATTTACTTCATATAAGCTTTTGTATTTCTGTCTACTTGACCAACGACGTGATTTACATCAGTTTTACATCATCATTATACATGTATAGTATTCTATAGGGACTCTCAAGTCTCAACCGTTTCAACAGTCTACTACAACGCGCATTATATTATATGGTAGAGTCGTTAGGCACCGGCTGTAGTGGCATATCGGTTTTAATAACCTAAAATTAAAAATCACGTAAAAACTTCTACGTTTTATATTATGATAATTTTTATTGGTTGTTATTATACGTCTCACAATGACCATACAAATATACTGTAATAACGATTTTTTTTTTTTTTTTTTTGGTGAATTTAGACCAATATTTTATCTATAACGACCACGTAATGTACGGGTCGTATTATCGACGGCTTATGACAAAAATAAATTTAAAGATAATACAAAATATTAAACTATCACTGTTAGGTAAAACCATATGGCTACTCATAATGGAAGTTCGAAAACAAACTTTGAAAAAAAAAGAAACGAAAATATGCACCATGCACGATTTTTATTTAAAAAAAACATGTTACAAATAAACATATAGTAACCATTTCTACCAAAGCTAACAAATAATTTTTAAAAAAAGTTGACATTTTGTGATTAAAATTTACTATACTATATTATATGTTTAATAATTACTTTTATTTTTTTAATTTTGTTGATATATGAGCATCTGTTATTATGATATATATTTTTTTGGTCTTTTGAGCGTTATTATAAACGATTTTTATACGGTAGGTATTATATTTATTTAGCACTGGATCTGAGGCATACGGCCTTTCGAGCTTAACGTTTTTCCAATACATTCTATCGTCTCCTAAACAATTATGTAGATTAAGTTTTTCACCATCCCCGAATATTCATATTTTTACCGTTTTTTCTACCAACCCTTAATTTTTTCCATCCAATGATGGTGCCAGGTGTCCACGTAATATTAGCCAAGACCAACAAGACCTAATCTTTCTTTAATATATTACTTAACATAGGTAGACTATAAGAGGTACGCATTATATAAATTTATAATTTCCATTGTTTTAGTTTTAATGAAGTAATTTATAACGTTTACACTGACAATAAATAGCAAATCAAAGCAACATTTTTTTATATTAGTATACCTTTGATTAATTTTCTCAGAATCGACGACACGGCGTGTTGTTTTATTTTTAAACGAAAACAGTTTTTTAATATGTTTACTCTTGTTGTGTGTCAATTCAAATTTATTAAATAAAAAATTTAATAAAAAATAAATAAACTATAGGTACTACCAACTAAGCGCCAAAATATTTATTATAATAATATATAGTTAGTTTAGGTTGGTCCTGCAACGGTCGACCAGTTCATCGTCGATTATAATATTATTATCTCGGAAGTTTGCAAGCGTTTCCATCCGGACCAGCAGCGCGTGTGACTTGAATGTATAGTAAGTCAGTAAGCGTCGGCGTCAATAATAAACATCAATGACATTGTATGCGTGTAAATATACAACGCAGCAACTCTAAGCTTAATTATCTATTCCTATGCTATCGTGAACTTGTGATCGTCTAGTTGCATATAACTAGGATATTTCCGTGCGGAGCTTACTTTTTTGGTTGTTTTTTTATACTTTAACGTGTACGGATAAAATACGATAGGTATATTATACTATATTCGTACATCGTATACTGTTAATACTAACAAGGCCAACGACGGTAAGGAATATTATTGACAAATATTTTCGATTTGTAGAATTTCGAAAAGGCCAATTCAAAATGTTACAGCAATCCTGAACATAATATAATACGTGCCAAAAGTATCTCAATTTGCAGTATTCGAAAATGATGTAATACGTAGTGGAATACGAGGAAACTTGTGCATAAAAAGTTATAACAATTACGTCAAGAGATATTTACTATACCCACAATTGGGTATAAAACGGATAAACTGCAATTCAGTATTCGGGCTTAGCCACTTAGGTCTGTTCTTACTTCTTGGGTGGAATCAGTGTTGAGTGTATATAAATTCAAATTGTATTCATATTATATTATACAATGCCATTCAAGGATCGGTTTCTTGTATATACCACACTGTTTTTTTTGGTGAAAGGGGTGAATAATTGTATAAGCTTTTATTTACTGTTAAACAATTACTTGATGATTACCGCTACTGTAAATAGTCCTAAAAAAACAACTAACTTCAAAAAATAAATTACTATGAAAACAATTTAAATATATAATAAAATGTCATTATATATGACAGACCGTCTCCGTTTAGAACTGTTTTTCATATCTAATGATTTATTATTTATTCAAATTTAACATATCTATTAGCTATTACTGCAGTGACCTATACCCAATGAACAGGTACTGAGGTACACTTATAACCCACCATGCGCCAGAGTATTTTATCCTGTTTTTTCTTATTTAAATTAAAGAAAATATACAGGAAATGAATATAATATGTTTTCTTGTTTAAGAAAAGAAAGTTAAAATATATCATATATCCTTTCACCATCCATAAATACGTCACTGATTATAATACATTACTCGAGAGTAATATTTGTATTCGAAAAATAACTGATTCGCATGTATCGGTTTAAATCGCGTTTGTTTGTTTTTGTCGTATACGTCGGTCGATGGTGGTTTTTCGTTACGTTTTATGGAAACCATACTGTCAGGATAAAAAAACATAACCTTTTATGAATGCCAACATCTGTCGATTTCTAAACTGCATGAATTTATTGACATTTTTATTATTGCTTGAAAAAGTGTTCATGGAAAACATTTTTAAAAAAGGCGTTAAGGTGATCCGTTTTGTACGCGTAGTTAACCGGTCGATTAATTGACTTTATTATTTTATACGAGTATAATGATAGTATTTTATCAACAAATAACCAAAAAAATAATTGAATAAAATTTAGTAAAAGTTTTGAAATAATTTTAGACTATGAGTATAAGTTAAACTTTTAAAATCTGTAAAGTTATTATTTTTTTATTTACAATACAAATGAAATCGTTACTCAAATATCAATACATATAAATGGAAATATATTTAATGTAAATGATATTGTTAAAATACTCTCAACATTTTTATTTTTTAACTTCTGGATAATTTTAAAAATGTCCCGTTCAAAATAAACCTTTTATCAGTATGAAGTTTTATTTTATAGGAGAGGCTATTATTTACATTCATACATATTATAATACTGTCAACTCGTACATCAGAATAGAAAACAATATGCTTACGCATTATATTTTGATTCTAAACGGTGAGTTATAGTTATTATAGTTTTAAATTATTGTATATGTTTTTCCTCGTATTTTTCCCTTGGTTAACACTTTTCTAGGTAGTAAAAAAGTTCAAAAAGTTCCGTATAGAATTTCTATAAATTGGAAATTGAACACGGTTTGTAACTTTGAACTTTAGAAAGGTAATTTTTGAATTCTTCAGCAGTCGAGAAAATTGCGTAGACAGCAAAAAAAAAAACAACAAAAAAAAAAATGGTAAAGTAATGAAAGAAACCGTACTACGCAACGAAATCGCCACTGGCTAAGAATCGTTTTCCGGAAGAAACGGTTCATCTCATAAAATCGGTTATTTCCGATTTAATAAGATGCTTTATCCGTCCCATTCTATTCCTTTATGATCGGCTGTAACTCGTCTATTTAAAATGTGTATATAACCGTGGAATACTCGATCGATTCGATCGATTAAATAAAAATATCAAATAAAAATACCTATCACTACGGGACGTAAGAAATTACCCCCTCCTTCTTTAAACACCGTTTATATATCAGATATTCATGATGATGATCCGTATATGCGCGTCTCATGTCTATCGTCACACCTACCGTTACAATGCGCTAAAATTATATTATGTAAAATATTATTATATTATAATTTGTAATAAATCCAATCGCTTAGTCAACCGGCTGTGGTAGACTGACTCCTCGTGGTCACCCTGGTGACAATTGTGTGTATATTTGTCTTAAACAGAGTGCGGCAAGGGGTACAAAAACTCTTGTCATTAGGAGGGAGTCAAACACCACCGGTGTTATATTATTATATAGCACCAGTTGGACGAAATTAAATTAATAAAAACTTTTTTATTTATAGGTATATATATATATTATATATATATAGATAATAAAACGTCTCGTTGTGTTTCTGATTACCCCGAATTATTGGGTGGTTTTTGAGAAAACTATTAAATCTCCAGGCTTTAACCTATATATCGACGAATATAAGATATCTTTAAAACATTACGAAAACAGATTCTAAAAAAAAAAAATGTTGATATTCAACAATTCTTATCTATTAGAGATTTTGGGTGTAACACTGTAACTACCTATAATGTTTTACTAAAGAAAAAACACTTATTATATGATATTTTTTAAATTAAATAGAAATAAAATTATAATTATTATAATTGTATAGGCATTGGAAGTTTTAACATATTTATTTCTAATGAAAATAAATGATTCATATATTTTTGTCCCGATTTAAATTTTATTATTTTATACTATTTTAATCAGTTTTCTGATTAAGTTGCATTTAACTGATTCAGTTCTACATTAGTACCTATACAAATAAATTGTTTGTTTAGGTTCATAATAGAGAAATAAATTTATTCAAACTCAATTTACTTTATATTCATATTTTATTATAAACATTTTCTTTAAATTATTAGATTTAAAAAAATTTTATTTATAAAAAATATTAATGAAATTTACATGTAATTTCATTAATAATTAAGTTGCTACCTAGTGGTGACTGGTGAGGATATATTAGTTGGATTTTCTCTACAAACATTGATATTTTTCATATATTTTATTTTTCAATTTATTTCGTTGAAATATTCATACCCTTATATAATTCCAATTATTATTAGTACCTCGTCATCATTATTTTATTTGATTGTATTTTATAAGTTAACACCAATCAGCTTTTATAAAAATAATATTATGCTTTTAAAATAATAGTTGAGAGAATATTTAAGTTTTATTTAAATTATTTAAGGAATAATTTACTTCTCTCGTTCTCTCAATTTTTATATTAATTACAATGATACATATATTAAGTATAATATGTACCAATTTGTTTATTTATACAGTACGCAAGATTGCACCTAGAGGCAGGCATCATTCACATTAGTCATTACAATATTAACTTGTAACAATATTATTTTAATTGCAAAATAGGGAGAAGGAGAAAATACAACTTAAGACAATATTAAACACGACTTAGGTATATAATATAAATATAATAATATTAGGTAATTAATATACAGTATGATATAATATTCGGTGTAAATTGCATAGGAATTACATTTAATATATTTGAAACATTATATTTTTTAACCTACGATATTAAGCCTTAATATGTTCAAAAACTATAAATGTATATAACATATTGTAGACTGTAGTCTGTTGATTTTGGCAACTACCGTGCATCCTTAGAAAAAATGACATGTTTTTTTCATGATTAAATGTTGTGTTTCGTCAGATTTTCAGATTTCTACTACAATTAAATAGTAATTTCAAACTGTATTCTTAAAGAAAAACGAAAGCATATTTTATACTCAGGGCTATTATAGGGGTAACTAGAGACTATAAACCGTAAAATATGGAAACACTAAAAATTATTTATTCATACGACATTAAATTAACTAGGTGTCATAATTATATGTCATTTAGAAATAGAACATATTATGCTAGAATTATAAATTATAACACGTTACATCGTACAATTTTGAAACGGTACCAAGGTAAATAATCTACAATATATTGTAATATAGGTAGTCTACTAAAACTGATTTGAATGCATGTGATGCCATAAATAATACGCAATGCAGCGCAAAAATGTAAATTACTTGTATGTTTATTCGTATACATATTATAGTACCTACATACAATTATTAAAAGTAAGAATACTACTTACTCTACATTTAAAAAAAAAATAGATAGATATTTATAAAAAGAAAAGTCATGCATAGACATTTTAATTATTGAGAAAAAATTCATAATATTCTAGATAAAAAGATACGCCAACTATTTATAGCAAAAAATATATTTGAAGTCTTTCTGGAAGCAATCAGATTACGTAGGTACACCAATGTTTGTTAAATAAATTAATGTTCTGTGGACTGTGGCTATATATGTGTGGACATGTTTGATTTGATTTTCGCCATAAAATAGAATTAAACTATTCTGTAATTTCACCGACCAAACTATTATAAATATAATATTATAGTGAATACTAATTTAAACGATTAATATTCGATTCGCATATATCTACGTTTTACTCTAAATTAATTCTCTCTACACATTTTTTTATCTATGTGAGCTCAATGATTTAAACTTTAAGTCGAATGTACGTTGTAACCCGTATTTGGGCTAATGCGGAAAACGCAATTTACCATTGTGATAAGGGCTTGCTAGAAATAAAAAGCTCAATAGAATGTAGTTTTCAAGTTTTCGATGTAGAATAGTGGAATATCATGTTATTAAAAATTCGCTTAATCTAATAAATGATTTAATTATAGATATTGAGCGACATTATAAACTATCCAGTATCCATACTCTATTAATTAACAAATTATTGGGTAACTATGGAGATTGGCGACTAAAATATATTAGTGTTGTAGGTACTCGATTTATTAGTACAATGTGACCACCAAATCTTTATAACTAAGTCCATGCTTATTGTATAATACGATTATGAGAATGTTTATTGCATAGAAGTGTGTAGACATTTTGACTGCAGAAGTTTTGGTTATACGTTTCATCTACTCAGCTATTCTTAGATCGAAGAGTACAAATAAAAATATGAAATGGATTATAATTGGATTAATACGAATTAATAGGAATTCGGGTGTGGTTACAGACTAATCAGTCAACCCTACATAGTTTACGACTATGCGTGAGAATGTTAACACGCCTACCAGTCGGTCACTTTATCGAATTATATTTTTCCATTTCACTAAGAAAATAATGAAAAATCCAATACTTGAACATTTGGATTATTTCATTCACGTTTTAATATTTATTTCGTCGAATTTTTTTCACTCGATTTTTAAGTTTTGAGAAATATTATACTGGCAGACTATCACGCTCATCTGAACATTAAGTAGGTACTTGTTAATAAGAGAGAAAACTTGTAATATTCAATATATTTTAAAATTGACATATTTAGAAAATTATTCTGATTCAGATTATCAAATATCAAGAAATAAAAAATATAGGGTGATGTTTAATACTTAATAGTTGATAATCGGTTTACAAATAAAAAGTAAAGGTGAAAAAAATAACGTTAATATAAATGTTTAAGGATGCATACCTAACCTTATCTAGCTATGTCATTCAAAAGAAAAAAGTTAATACTTTTTGAAATAATGAGCGTTTACTGTAAAAAGAATCATCCAGTACATAATATATATATACTATATAGGTATAATTAAAAACTGTATTTTATAACAATATAGAAGTAGAAAAAAATGTAAAGATATATTAATATGACTATTATAATTATAAAATGGTATTTTAAATTATATGTGCTTTTTATATGAAGTACCTATTGTTTTTATTTTTTATTTATTACTAAACAGTAATGTATTTTAACTTTTAATTATTACAATATAGCCTTTATTATTATTCAGTGATTGTAATATCATCTAAAGGATTAGGTATGTGTAGCTATTTAGTTCTTTATCATTTATAATAATGTGATTAATGATTATTAATTTTTAAGTACAAATGCGTATATTGTGGTATGTGTACATATTATTATACAATATGCATACCTATCTAATTAGTTATAATTATTGATTCAGAGCTATATTAAACGCAGAATATGTCTGAGCCATACACCCATCAGTAATCAGCAATCAAATATAAATAATTGTTATTAATTATTGGTTGCGACATGACAATCAATCGTTGTGTTCGTTATTAAAAAAATAAATGATACAAATATTATGATAATATAAAACATTACTATTATAAATATATAATATGAAAATAAATATCAATAAGATCGTATTATTACTTTGTAACATTTTTTTTTACTAAGTATAGTATGTTTGGCTAAATAAATTTATTTTTTATATTTTGAGGTATGATTTTTGTTACAATAAACGACGGAATATTATTCTAGTTACTTTTAAAGATATATGCGTTGATTGAAAATAGTAACGGTCATGTGTGGATCTATACATTTCAGATTTCAGAGGAAAGGGATATTTTTTTTCGGAAAAAATATGATTTTAATTTTAGTACATAATAGATTATAGATACTGATTGATACTGATTTGATTATATTAATATGAACAATTATATTTATATTATAAATTTATTGATTTTAAGAAGTTTGAAATATTTATTATGAATAAATACATAATATTATAATATAACATTTTCCCCCTGGATTTGCACCCGGTGGCGATGACTTATGATTATTGAAAGTTTAATAAAACTATTATTAGAAGTAATCAGGTTATGATAGATTATTTTAAACTATTTATATTCTTATAATTTAAATAATTTAAATTTATATCTACTTAATAATAAAATCAAAATCAAAATTATATAAACACATTTCTACTATAACTAATAAAATAGCTAATCTAAAATATTTATTCATATAGATAGTTAAAGTTAGAAAATCTTATCTTATATCTTTTGAATAATAATAATAAAACTATTTTAATTAAATAAATAAGTACGTGCGATGAGTGCGAACGAGTCAATATCATATTCTGCCTAAGGGCTAGGACTTATCTATTTGTAATTTGATTACTCAAATTTAAGTTTTGTCGTTTTGGGTTTTATATTATCAAAGTTCTACTGTATTTTAATTAAGTAAAATTTGTAATAGTTTATATTAAAAAAGGGTGTTTTTAATTAACCAAATGTAATCAATCAGGTTTAGTTTATGTTTTAAAACGTACAATATAAAAATATTGTAATAATATTGTATTTAGTAATAACAAATATTACTTTTTGATTATCTTTAATCATGAGGATTTGCCTATTCAATTTTAAACCTAATCTTTTATAATTGTCTAATTCGTCGTCCATTCATTTTTAAACAGTGCCATTGTGATTTAGGTAAATAATGAACGCAAATTATTCTATACGTACCCACTCGGTAGGTTTAGTATTTTGTTGATTGATATCATTTGATTGTCTACGTATAATATCATCAAAAAATGGGTCCGGAAAATCACTAGCTTATCGTTTATTATACTGTCGAGTATTTGAACAAAATCGCTGTTGCCCGTCCATTCAGGTATATCATGTTATGTTTAGCATGTCAGAGTTTATAACGACCATAATGAGACTCGGTGTCAAAATAAATTTTGGAAGTGCACCAATACAACAATAATAATTATAATACGTCGACCGTTTTGTGTACATCACAATGCTATATAGTATGGAGGGTGGTCACTGGCTGGTTTAATCAGGGACTGTGGTTGTGGTCATGGCGGGTGGCGGGTGTGGGCGATGGGAGCGGGTGAGGGGCGTTGCGTGATGTTTCCGGTACAGTTCCTGATGGAGCGGCGGCGGTGGCTGCTACCCGCGTGTGTGCACCGTCGCCAGTTTTCCCGCAGCTTTCGTGTTGTTCGTTCGTTCGTTCGCCGCCGGTTCTTTCACGCGTTCACCAAAATACAATATTTTTTACGAAAGACTACGCGTGTTTTTTTTCAATTTCTATTTCTATCGTGATACCTATATAATATGCATGTCCTAGCAATTTTTTAACGACATGTTTTGTACGTTGTCCGGCGGTAGTGTTTTGTGATATGCCCGAAATTAAGTGATGGAGACGGCCATGATGTTATGCCGTATCACTATGGCGATGCTGCTGTTGCTGCCGTTTCATCGGATGGCCATCGCGGATAATTTAGGTGCCTAACAATAAAGTGTCATTTTGTTGAATATTGAATATTAAATTTATGGCTTTTAAATTGTAGATTTCGATTAATTCTCATTATACTAACAAAGATGCTCAAAACCAGAATATTTAATGGTTTTCATGAGCATGATATTATTATTAAGTAATGTACAACCGTTGTCTGACCTATTGTTCACAGTATGCAAAATTTCCCTCAACCATAAAAATATGTGTATAATATATTAAATATTAATATATATTCGTAGTTGCACCATTTTAATATTATTTTTTTAGAAGGGAGAGGATGGTTATGTAAATATTTTTTTATCGTACAATTTTTGAGTAACAGCTTAGAGTGTACATTGTACATAATATATTGGACTTGGTGTTTTGTATTTTATTGTATTTGCTACATGATAAAATGGTAAAACTCCACCCTTTATTTTGTATATTGCAAATATATAATTTAATTTAATGGTACTGTTACCTATTACTTATTAGGTATTTAATACACCTAGTTGAACAATAATACAAAACTAGACGTAATATCTTTAATATTTTATCACCTAGAAAGTTTCATAATACTTATTTAATAAAAAACGAAGACTATTTCTTACATACTTAAGTTATAGTTTGTTTGACACTTATTAGTATGTATTTATCACGAAGTTTAATAATATATATGTAGGTACATTATTATTATTATTTTCTTTCTATGCGAGTAAAAATTTATTTATAAGTATATCTTAATTTGTTTTAAATGGGTATATGCTTTAACATTTTTTTGACATACGTATTATATGTAATTGCAGAAATAATTATAAATAAATTTGAACTTTGACACTTTAGAATTAGTGAAAAAGAACAACAATGAGATTTAAATTATTCGAAAATTAAGTATTACATAAATAAAAGTTGAGATCAAATTTCAAAAAAGATTCTGAGAAAAATGAGTTTTTCAAAAGTTGTTAAGGTTTTATGAAAATACTGGTATAAGAAAAGTAATGGGCAATTTTATAAAACTTACATTTTTTAAGTAAATGCATTTCTATAAACTGTTCTCAATTTTAAACCTATAAAATCTACACTATTGTTACAACTTATTAACTAGTCTTTTTTACTACGCTGAAATTACACAATTTAACAGTATTATCTGTTACCTAAAGTATGATGGTAATTGTATATGCATACTCTTAAATAATTGTACCTATATTGAATATTTAACTGATGACGGTACACGTTCGTTTGTGCTTTCCGTCTATTTGGTTATGTGTAATCAAACCTGTTAATGTTAAAACTTATTGTCCTAAAGAAAATTAAGCTACATAATTTAATGAAAATTGTTTTTCTGTAATAGGTAGTTTTTCACGATATCTATCTTGATTTTAAATTTCTTTAAGTTACTTATTTTTATTAGTAATTGTAAATCTTTAAAATTAAATTACAGAAAAAGTCTATAGCTTGCATTTCATTTTTTGATGTACTTACTAATAAATAGTTTTTTCATTTATAGACCTGATAATAGTAGATAAATAAACTGTAATACTAACCTTTAATCATCGTTTTAATTATTCGAATGTTATGCTTACGGCATTGCGTAGGTATACTTTAAGTCTGACACAGAGAACAGTGTGAGTGCGTGGTGCGTGTATTATGTAGCGTCTTAATAAGTAATTATTTACTTTAGTAAAGTATATATTAAGTAAATCACATATGTTGTATCATTGGGTTTTAATATTATTTGTTTTAGTTTTATAGATGGCTAAACATCTAGTCTCTAGTATTAGTATACTTACTTCAATCTATTGTCATTAAATTTAATCTTATTGCGTATTGTTTTAAAATCTTTACAAATTTATAGTGCACACATAAAAAGTTTGCACGTGAACTGTGTAATAATGTATAAGAATAAAGAATTAGTACTTGGACCGATAAATTGTCTAGTCTACTGGCGATGTGTGTGTGTGACACTGGTCGTAGTGTACCTAGTATGTACATAATTAGTAATTTTCTTTCTTCGATATATGTATTTGTGTGTTTAGATTAGTTGATCGACTTTTGGGTATACTCTAAACTTTTCTGTGACCTATTTGATTTTTAGGTTCTGAGCGGGGAGCTAGCAAGCTATTGATTTTACAATATATGTTTTTGGAAAACACTTTTTGGGGAAGTAAATGTGTTCTAACTTTTAAATGGTAATTGTTCAGTGGTAAATTGTTTTTAAATTGTAGATAATGCAATTTATACAATTTTTATACCGTATATTATTCTTGGAAATATAAGAGATGTATATGATATTATAAACATTGATCAGTTATCATTATCAAATATCATTTATTATAACTGTATTTTCACAGTCATAATATGCGCATTATTTTAATCAGAGTAATGCAGTGATTATAGTCATATACAATTTAAACTGATTAATAATTAAAGGTTTGTTATCTACACCATTTATAAGTTATGTTAATATATATATATATAAATTATATACATTTTCATGTTTTTTATGATAAAAAAATCATTATAGCGATCCAATTTGTGTTGTTATTTATCAAGTTAAAATTATTTATAAATATCAATTATTTTGTAGTGACCACATATATTATATTATATTAAAATTAAATAGCCGATTCCCTTACTCGTAATATAAAATATTAAAGTTGGTTAAACGGATGATTGTACTTATCAAAGGAGTCTATGCTCATCGACAAAGACCAAATAATGAATTTCAAAATATTGCGGTTATTAAATGTATGCGGTTATAATCCTGTATCTGATGTAAAATGTAAGCATCAGTTTCATCGAGAGAATAATTTTCCGTTTCCCAGACAAATGAATGAAAAGTCCAGAAATTTAGTTATATGCTTGTGGTAGGAAGCGTAACGTGTACCTACACATAAAATATTAATTTATTTTTATAAATTTTAAAAACAAAACGATTTATAAGAACAACTTTAATGGCTCTTTCTTTTTTTTTATTGGAGCGGGACTTTTTATGGTGGTAGAAACTATAATCGAATAAAAATTGTAAGTTAATCTTATAACAGTCTCAGTAAAAATATTTTTTAAATATAACTATAGATTTTGAACAAATTCTACAGTTGATGTTTATTTGTTAGATGTGGCACTATTAAATATTAAATATGGGCTAAAATCAGTGTTTTTAAAATGATTTTTAAAGTAAAATCATAGATCAACATTTAATTTAGTATCTACAACATAATATTTATAAAATCTGTAATAGTTTTGCATTATTTTAATTATTCTATAACTTATTTTCAAAATAAAAATAGTTGATAATATTTAGTTTTGTCATGTTGTGTCGAACAATGAAATTATACGTACATGTAAACAGATAATAAATAAAGCTATTAAACGATTTTTAGTACTTGTATATTGTATAAATTAGATTTAAAATATTTTTTAAATTACACTGTTGCATAATATATCTTATAAAATTATATTAAATTATAATTAATGCATTAAAATTTGTAAATATTTAAAAAAAAAAGTGATAACTTAGATAAATCATATGTTAATATTATATGTATATTATAATATACACTATGTAATTGATATTTAATTGTTAATTATTAAAGATTAAGATATTGATTTAAAAATGTATCTATTAATGTAAATATTAAACAAGTTATTTATTATGCTTTTATTTGGTTATATAATGTTCGTTTTAATTAATTAATTAATTTTGCGACATAAAGTGTGAATACTACCTTCTGTTCAAGTTCTCAAAATTTCTAATTAAGAGTTTCAACTAGGAAAAAAACAAAAAAAATTTAATGTTCACAAAAACGACCTTTCGACAATAATATTATTACCTTACGCACTGCATATGTGTTTGATATATTAGATTGAAAATAGGTGTATTTTTTTTTTTACCCGTATGCTAATGTCGAGTCGTTATAAAAAGTTTTAACATATCATTACGGTTCTTATTTTAATTAAAGCAAGGCTCAAATTGTTACCTAGTTATTTTGTTTTAAAATTGTTCTTTGTAATTTATTGTGTGTGCCTTGGATTTATAAAGGAATTATGTAGGTAGAATAATTACATATAACCGTTAATGAACCGTAGAACGTTTGTCCGTCGTTAGACACGATCTGCGACTTTTAATTTTATTTCACCAACTGCCTTCATCAGCTTATTTTTTTATTTTTCTTATTATATGACTTTTGTTTTAAAATATTTTTATTTCGTCAAAACTAAGTTTGTAAATAATTTTAACTTATATTTCTATGAACAAACATTAATATAAAGTTAAAAAAAAATGCTATGACTATAAGTATTGTGTACTGAAATAACCATAAATATCGTATATCATAAATGTTTTTTACAAACATAACGAACCGAAGAATTTTCTGAGCGTAGTAAAGTAGTAAAAATAATGGTAAAAAATTTATTTTGTACGCATGTCAGCAAAAAATCTACGAGGATGCATGAAACTGAATAGAAGTATTAATTTCTCTTATTCTAATTGTTAGTTGCATTAAAAAAAATATGATATTACATTTTCAATAATATAAATACATGATATCATTAATCTTAAGAATCTGAAATTGATTATTCATGATATCATGGAACCGAGATTTTCGTTTTTGAAAAATTGAGATTTTTACTCCATCCTATTAGGTTTTTAAAATATTATTTTATTTTTTAAATTTCACAATTTTTACCCTAATTTTAATGACTTCTGAATAAGTAAATAAAAAGTGACTTGGTACCTTTTGTTAAAATGTTACGAATAACGATATAATTTTAGGTTACGCAATGTGATGTTTATTGATGATAAAAACGTGAATAGTTTTTCAACTCGAAAAATACAATGGTTCGTGTTTTATTTATTTCTACTCTACTATACTGCAGACAACTATAATAAACCACTAGAATATTATCAATTTTGTATGAGGTTTATACTATGAAAATTAGATAATATTTAAAAAAAAAAGTTTTTTAATCGAAACATTTATATGGTTTTTAAAATATTTTTTATCACAACATTACAGATTGAAAAGTAAGAATGGTGTGGTAATGTGATGCATAATATGTTAAGATATTTCGAACATTTTCAGCAACTATCGAAAGATTACGAAAAACTTTTAAAATGTACTATGTATTAACGTGTTCTGCTTATTTATTTTGTAGGTATAATGTTCTCCGTGTCTCCTATTAAACTTGAACTTTACAGTTTATCTATTATATGGAAACGAATTTTCTCCAGTGTTGGATTCCACGCATTCCGTTAAATTGTCATTCAGTGAATAGAATTTATGAGTTGAGCTCGTGAAAACGGATTTACTTCTGTGTAATTTTTCGTGTGTGTTGTTGTACTAAATACTTTGGCGCTGTAGATTCCGAAAAAGCAAGAATTGAATTTATTTTTCTTACTATTATACGTCGTTACTTGTAAAGTTATCGCTGGATTTGATAAAAGTAAAATTGCAAGTGATGAAAAGTAGACGAACGATCGTTTTTCTATACGTATATTATAGTATGTTTAAATATTACTGTTCAAAATATTTGTGGTACAAAATAGATAAGCAATCTGTAACACAGCGATAGTATTAGTGTGGTTCTTGCGGCACCACACTGTGTTTAGAAACGTGTAGAATTTAAAAGGTGTGTTTCTTAATGGGGTGCGTGTGCCAAGTATAGATCAAAAAAAGTATGTATATATATATATATATCATATTATTATGAATCAACCGTCTACATGTGCGACACGTGAACTCCATATTTCTGAACCATATGGTAGCCCTTCCGTAGTTACACTAAAATGTACACCATCAGTTTGGGTTGGACCTTCATGGGTCAGGTATTACGGACATTGTTTTCTATACATATTCAGTTAGAATTATTATACATAGTTTGTATTATAAGTGATGATTATACTTTACAAATTTTATTTGAATCATGTTTTATTGGATAATCGAAGAATTAATAATTATGAAAAATAAAAATATCGCTTAGATTTAATTGGTTACAAATTTTTTTTTTTTTCGTCTTATTTGATTGTAAAATAATTTCATAATTTGATTTTTTTCTAGTTTTTTGAAAGATTTTATGTCATGTTCCTACATTAATTATAGTTGAATATTTGTACATAGATTATGAAAAATAATTTAAAACCATTTAAAATATGAGAATTGTATATAATATTTTGTATATATATAAGCACCGAAAATTATTTTTAAATGATCGTTCAATGCTAAAAATATGATGAGATACACCTTTATATCCGAATATGTATTGGATGTATTTTAAAAGAAAATAAACCTAACGTTAGGTGTTGGAAAAATATATTTTTTTTTTGGAAAATTGTGTATGTGTTTTTGTGAGACACTTGAAATAAAAAACTATGCAATACAATATGAAAACAAACAAGGAAACATGATGACGATGAGTATAATGTGAGTTGTACCTATGGTTAGAGCATCCATCTAGTTTTATAAGTTTTATTGCTATTAGTTAAACATTAGAGTATTCATTGAATACTCTAAATTTAACTCGTCATTGTTTACTTTAATGTGGGTAACAACAATGATAATTGGCATTCTTGAAACGTAATAGGGACGTTTATATGCGTCATTCAATTTCACAGGATTTTTTTTTCAGTTGGGACTTTGAGCTTTTTTTTGTTGAGGGGTGTACCATAACCATTAGTGGTATTATTCCAGACCGAGTTTTATTTGTTTTTTGAATATCAAATAAATTTCCGTTAAAATCCTCTCTTTTTTTTTTTTTTGTACATTGTCAATACAAATTATTTTGATTGATTGAATAATTCTTATCTTTAGTTAAAAACAATACACATGTTCATTTTTATAAAATCAATATTTGGAATTTTTACCCGCTAGTCACTACTTACTAGGTATTTTGTCATTTATGTGTCTCGTTTTAATGATAACATATTATATTATAAATTATTTATAATAACGTAGTATATCATGTGGTGTATTTTAAAAATTTTAACTTTAGCTTTATTTTTCGAATAGATGAATTACGGGTGCAATTCTACCAACCCTTTGCTTGTCTTTTGTTAGTAATTATTTTGAAATTAGACTAATTTAGTACATATCTAACTCTGGCTAACTGTAGGGTATGTTTTTTTCACTTGTATTTTATCTTCATGGATTATTTAATTTTTGGGTGAATAAAACAATACCTATTTTTTTCTTATTATAATTATTTTTTCGTAAGGTTTAAACAAATGAGGTTATGATGGTTTATGATGATTTAAAAAATATTTCTTTTTTAGGTTCATTCTTTGCAGTGAAAATGCATACTATTAATGTATGTTATTTATTATTTGTTGAGTCTATAGGTACTGTCTGTAAATTTTGTATATTTAATAAATTAACAAAATGAACATTTCGTAAAAAAATATATTACACTATCGTTTCATATAATAATATAATATACATTTAACGTTTGATTATATTTTTATAATTTTTATAAAATAAATGAAAAATTGGTTAGTATAAAATTTCAAGTTCAGTTATATTTCCTTAGGTACATTTTATTATATTAAAAAAAAAATATAAGTAAATAAAAGTCCTTAAAATATTTACAACTTGAATTAATTTTCAACAAACTATTAATTAAATAGTAGACATTGATTTTTAGATTAATTTTATTATAAATTGGAGCTTAAGATATTAAGAATTTTAGAAATAAGGTTCAATGCTTTTAACTTTGATTTGTGTTTTAATAAAATTAGTATTTTTTTGATATTCACAGCCAAGACTTAACATTTTAGAATAACTTTTGTTGTATAGGTATTTTAAGCACATTAATATTATATACACTTAATCTAAATGTATTACTATAATAATATCTTATATAATATTTTTAATTGAAATATCGAATTAAAAAAAATCAGTTTTTATAAAATTAAGAAAATATAGTTTACGAACACATTTATTTATTTTACAAGATTAACAAAACTAAAAATAAGTAAAATATTTTTTTATTTAAATAGGCATTGAACAACATTACAATTTTTATTTTACTTACATGGATTGAAAAAAACAAACGCTCAGCTATTTGTTACTTAACTCCTCCACTCAAGACCAGAAATTTTTATTTATAAATAAGTTATTGTTGACTTGAAGCCAAGACTATAATAGATAGTATTGTTGTACAACATGAATTGTTGTATATTTTTATCTGGCAAGAACAATTACATAATTAAAATTTTTTTAATATTTTGCTATATTAATGATATATTATTATTATATAATAATTATCTACTATTTTTATTTATTTATAAAATATATTTATACATATTTTGATGTAGCACAAGTATCTTTCACTTAATTTGTTCTATAAAAGTGCATACATTAATAATCATATGAAATAATTATTAACTAATATCTATAAACACTAAGTTGAATACTTAATGAATTTAATTTGTGTTAATTTCTTTAATAATTTAACTAATATTTATTATTAGTAAAAATAAATACAATTTTGTATATTATTGTCAAGCACAGTTCTATTGTACAATATAACTACTTTGTCTGTTTAAATGATGGATTGATTCAAATTGGTGGAATTGAATATATTGTCCATAAGTAAAGAAAATGGAATAAATACCTTCTATATTATTCTATTTGTTACTTAAATTTTGAAAATCAAAAGCAATGTTTCCATTAATTATTAACTGATAAACTAATTAGTTATCACTGTATCAAATATAGTATATATAAAAAAAATTAATAAAGAATTTTGATAATCTCAATAATATAGTGCGAGTATCACCAATAACGAGTAAATTTTTTCTTCTGTTTGTTGTTATTTGGTAATATTATTATTATGATAATATGGTTGTATTTATAATAAGTACAGTTTAATTATTGGATTTATTTAAAATTAAATATTGAACCAAATTTGCCTCGTAATTGTTTTGGTAATTTTTTTTTAATGTAAAATTGAAAACTCTGCGTTCAACGAAAATATTGCTTAAAGAAGGTGCATAAATCAATTGTTTGTTATTTTACATGCATTTATGTATTATTTTAAATAAATAACAGATTAATATAAAAAAAAAAATTGTCATTTGAGATGATAATATTGTGTTTATAATACGGTACTATAGAGATGGCGCTATTCAGAGCCAAGGGAACCAAATGCGCCACAAACCACAAGTATGATATTATATAAGTATAAAATCGTATATTATCTATATAGATAACATTTATTATTCAAATACTCAATTTGAACTGTTCAAATTTTGTGCTACCAAATGATAGTTATAGGTACTGTTATACTCGTTATAAGTGTTATTATCAGTAATAAATATGTTAAAATAGATATGTTATTGTTTGTTGGTAATAAAGGTTATTAAAAATAAACAGGATTTACATTTTTAATTTTCCGGTGTACCAATAATTAATAGATATTTCGAAATTATTAAAATGTTTCTCCAGAATAAAATCTCTACAAAAACTGTATCATTCTGCATTCAGAAGAAATATTGAAAATCAATTTTATCTTAATCATTATTTTAGTTATCTATTTAGATCTTGTTTTATTTGAAAATGAAATAATTTCTATTTTGTATGTTTTATTAACTCACCTAGATTTAGCTAATGCAATTGTTCTTAAAGCGCTCTATAAATGTAGGAGAGTGGTATTTATGTTTTAGGTTGTACGTGCATCATTAACACATATTACCCAAAATTGTTAGTTGTTGAAAGGGGGTAGGTACACGAAGCGCGAAAAACTAGCACGATTTCACAGCGAGGTTATATGATGGATAGCATCCGCGTTCAAGTTAATAGCTCCATACACCTACCCCAAGACCACCCTTTAATAGCACACGTCTCTAGGGTAGTTCTCGGTTGGGTTGCCCACGCAATAAAGGTTATCTGTTCGGACTACCCGTTTACCCTTCCACCGTTAGTTCGTCAACAATCTCTGACATTTTCGTCGATATTATTTAACTGGTCGTTTGTATTCTGCACATTTTATATGTTACTACACACGGACCCATTTTATTGATAGCCAGTTAAATATAATATAATTATATTAGGTAGGTATGTAATTATAAATTATAATATACATACATTTAAAATAACCTACACATTTAACGGTTTTATCAACAGCTAGGTTAAAATTTAAATTAATCTTATTAACAATATTTTACCAATTAAAGTTGTTTGCTTATATATTTTAATCTAGTCTCGATATTATAAAATATTGACATTAATAATTCAAATTTATAATATTAAATTATTATGGTTATTATGACGGGTTAGATTAAAAATGATAGAAACTTCAACTATGTATATATTTTTGTTCAAGAAATAAAAATCAAATACTTCCAAGATAAGTTTTTTACGTGCGCAATAAAACGTTATATTCATATATATTTTTTTTGGTACTTAGCTGTTTAAATATTTTATATTTTTTTAGATTTTGAGCAATACATATATATTTATATATTGGGTATACAATATGTGTTTTTATATTCGTAAATGTCTAATAGAATGAGAGTACTCTAATATACGTAGTTTCATACAATACTTTCTATAGATTATAAATGTTATGTTCATTCTATATTTCCGATGCCATCTTTCGTAATGGCATTGAACTGTTATTAAAAAGCATCACGGTATTATTTACAAATCGTTAATTTTGCATTTATACTTATCGAAAAAATAGGATATAAATGTATACTATTTATTTTGTAAGTTAAGTAGAATAAGCACGATGGCATCATACCAATAAAAAATAAGTAGTAGTAAAGTTTTAAACAGGAGTTAGTATTCAAAATAGTGAATTATAGAACTTTTTTTGGACTTTGCCAACTTGAGTTTTTATGGTTATCCATCAATTAGTTAAAATAGATTAATTAAATAAATTCAATCCATTGTATGAAATCGATAAAAATTAAACAAAATATTAAAATAAAAATTAGAATCATGCCTTTATTATAATATTATACTCGTCAAAAAATAAAATCACGTGCAATCATTACGATGCAACTGATCGCGCACGAGTCATCCGTAGCATTCATATCGTCCTTTAATTGCTAGGTATAAAACTGCGACAATAGTAGATCCTACACACTCGTTAAAGAAGTAGCTTGAGGTGAATAGTGTGGAACGCAAGTTGCGTGACAATCTAGAGTTTCGTGTACCTACGGAGGGCCTTAAAAAGGTTTAAAAAGCCCTAAAAGAAGGCTGTAAAAAGTGCAAAAATTGTATAAATTATCATTGAAGAGATTTATATTTTAACTTCTCTTTTCTTTAATAATAAAATGTTTCAACTTAGTATATTTATTTTATGAAAACAAAAATACGTCTTATGAACTGATCGTTACATGAACTTTAATAATAAATATAGTATTATGAAATGTAAAATGCCTATGTTAATTGCATTTTATTCAATTAATTATTTACTATATATTTACGTAGGTACATAATATCTTAAATATTAGGTATACAATGTTTAAAATAACTGAACAAATAATGTCATACCCTATTGAGTACTTATCATATTGTATTAAACGTTTTTTTATTCTGCAATTTAACGTAATATAATATAAAACTGTAAAAGCACCAAATAACAACTTATACTCTACTTTTCATTAATTTTAATTCAGATCTGAAATACATATTAATAAAGTAATAAAATAATATAATATCCACAATAAAAAATAGCATTGTTAAGTGCATTTGCAATAATTATTTAATATATTTTCAGGAATGTTTATTTATTTTAATTTATTATTTAACAACTAGATTGTAATATTTTTTCAAATCTTTTTGATTTACTATGTAAAGATATGCATGATCAACATAAAAAAAAAAACAAAATGTTCATTTTTAAATCAACTAAGAATAAAGTCTGCCAAGTGATTCCCAAATGACCTATTCAATTATTTTTATTTTAATGTTTTTTAAATTTGTATCTAATTTTGCAATAAAACTAGTCTTATTTCTTCTCCTGGGCATAATATTCAAACATTAAATTAAAATGTAAAATTACTCAGCTAAGTGTTAAAGGGTAAACAAAAAGTTAATTAGGCAATTGATTCGTGTATTTTTATACTTTAGGTACAACGAAATTCTGTGTCAAACATTTATCATTATTTAATATCTGAATAAATACAAGACTTATTTTTATACATTTAGTATTATATATGTATATTAAGTACACGTAAAATTAAATTACCGGCTAAATACTTACCATTTACAAAGGGAGTACGTATAGAAAAATTTAACTATAAACATTCTGAAACCATTTCGTTGTAAACTCTTGACACACAAACATAAGACTGTTATTTTATCCATATATATAATATATATATATATATATATATATTATTTTACAGAGAGAGAAATTATTAAATACCACTTTTACTCATTAGTTAAATGTTGAAATTGACGAAAGTACTGTAAAGATAATGAGTGGGAATGATAATCTGAAAACTTTATGATTATAAATACTTCATTTTTTTTTTAGTTTTGTTATTTGAAAATAAAGCAAGGAAAAAAATAACTTGTTTATTTTTATGCCTTGTGTGTTTTAATGGAAAATTATTTTTATATTAAATTATTTACTTGCTCCATTAGGGGTATTCCAATTATTAATATGTACTTAACTTAAAAAATAATAATTGATCAGCATATTAATTATTTTTAAGTATTTTCATTGGGATTTAATGTAGCCATTATTTTAAATTTAATATTAGGATTTAGGACTGTTTAGGACTGTTAATATAATAATATATACTTTTGGGAAAGTCATAAATAACAAAAAATTATTTGTTTTATATTTAAATAAGATATTATTTGCTACAGCAGTGGTCGTTGGAAGTGATTTATGGATATTTATTTACATATGGATTACAACATAATACACCATTAACAAATTATATACATGAAATGAAATAAACGATTAAATGATCAATTATGACATACTTTCTATAGTTCAGTGTGTACGTTGGAAATGACCATATATTTTATTATGGTGTAGTTAGAGTTGGGAGTTTTGATTGCGCATTCGGCCAAAGATTTTGGGAGTTTTAAATTTTATTTATCTTTAGTTCAGTGTAACATTCGGTAAAAAATATGTTTAAATTAATTGGCTATTAAGAAACATTATGATATTTTCACGTGGCTAATTATTAGTATAGGGTATTATTAAAAAACTTTCTAGGCTACTAAAGTGATGGGAAGGACCGTTTATAGATATTTTTTTTTATTCATGGCGTATAGTGGAACAAGACCAATATTTTTGCAGCTATAATACATATAAGTGTTCTACAAGTGTTCATTTCATTTATTTTCATTATAATAAATATAATAGAATTTAAATTTGATTGCATTTTTGGCTACTGTTTAGTGGGTTTGTTTTCATTTATGTTAGAGAAACTAGGAATTCATAATATTTTAATTTTGAAGGATATAAATATAGTTTTGAATAAACAGATTTACTGAATAATATCGTTTACTTACTAATGAAAATATGTTTGAACGGTATACATGACTACATAACTAGGTATATGACTTAAACATATAACAAAAAGTTCAAATTTTAAGAATTTACGTAAAAGAATAATATTTTCTCAGGATATTTTTGCTGACTTTGAATTACAACTTGACATGTTAAATTTAAAACCATATCATTATTTAAAAACAATGTTTGAGAAGATATGTGCATACCTATATCGGCTATATCTTAAATCGTGCGATAAGATTCCGCAGTCATAAAGACGGATTTTGGTTAATGGACCGAATGGTTAACTTAGTTTAGGTGGTGTAATTAAGATGTTTTAATGAACTCAATACCCCAGCTAAACTTTTAGTCAAACTTTTGTCATTTGAAATGCGGGCTCTAAGTCACATTATCTGGTGTAGTTTATAATGTTTCTGAAATTATTGTTTAGGTTATCAGGTAGAATTTGAATCTATTAGACGTACTAGATCTGTGAGGAATATTTTTATAACACACACTTAAACGTTTTACATAGTTAGTACCTTGTATATAATGTACGTTTGACTGTTGTTTTTTTATAACAGATTAAATTAAAAATATATATTTTTTTAGAAATATTTATTTAACTAATATATTGAAAAAACGTTTTAATGAATGTTAAAGTGTGTAAATATTAAAAATTCCTTTAGATAAAATAAATATGTTTATTGGACATATGCGTAATTACGAATGTTTGACATTTATAATAAGTATATTAAGTGCAACACAAATCATAACTAAATAACTATTAATATTATATTATATACATATGTAAATACATTATTATATTAAAATGGGAATTATTTGTTTATTTTTTGTTTTTTTAAGTGACACATAATGTATAAATAATAATAATAATATTAAATATTAATAAAGTGTTAAATAATCTTTGTTTTATTAAATGTGTTTATTTTTAAAAAAAGCCTAACTAAAATACTATAATAATATAATATAATTAGGTGTAAAATGATAAAAGAGAATGTGTATGAAGTTTAATTATTTAGGTTTACTAAGAATGGCATAGACTCAAAAGCATTGTTGAGTTGGACATTGTTCAATTTCTTGTTTAAACCGAAATATTAACATGTGTATAAAATATATTAACAAATAACTAGGTATAACTATAAAGTTTGGAATTCGTTTTTTCATTAGGAAAGGAACTGTTAAGTTTCACGGCTATGTGTTCTGTATTTTTCAAAAAATATTTTTTTATAAGAATGTTTAAGATGCTTGAAATAAATTAGTGTGATACAAGATATATTTTTGAAAATAATTACTATAGTAAGTAAAATTCCTAAAACGCGAAATCCTTCAATATTATTTACTTAACGTAGAAGAAAGAATGGGTCTCAACGATTTATCTTAATTCGGTTTTGCCTATACTTAAACGTCCTATACATCCATCATTACACATTTACATCATTATCGGAGTTCAAGGATAATTTGGTTGTTATTTTTTTCAAATTCCAAAATTATTTGTATTATGCAGTGCACTTTGCAGACCCCTTTAAACATGTTTTACTATCCATTTTTTGATTCTATCTGTTAGATATCGTGGAAATACGCACGAGGTAAATTATTTGGAAACTTATTAAAATATTATTTCTTGTTAAATTTAAAAAAAGTTGTTTTTAAAAATGTAAAAAATGACAAAATAGCAAAGAAATAACAATAAAATTATTATATACATTTATTTTTATCAAAATATTGGTTTTAAACATCTTATGTAAAATTATAATATAATTGATAGGTATATTTAATTAGTTTGTTCAGAATTCAAAGTTTATTCAACTGCATTAATGTATACCTGCATGTTTATCATTACTGTTAATGAGTGAATGAATTTATAAAATATGATATTGGATTTATTTAAGGATTTGTGTATATATGCTTGTTAAGTTGTAAATGTAAATAACATTATACGATTATGTTTGCATTAAGTTGAATTAAAATCATTAAAGAAAATAATTTTTTTGTTATTTGCCTATTGGGAAATCATATTGAAGGTTTGAAATTATCATTTAACTGAATAAACATTGGTAGATGATTTGCTGCAGTTGACATTGCGTGTTGTTATAGTTTTGTAAATTGTATAATATACATTTTTTTTGTACAACATAAAATGATTAAATAAATATTTTAGTAATTTATTTAACTTGTGTCTTGATAAATAATAATATACTTGATATGAATATATTTCAAAGTACTTTTTACTTCAATAAATATTTCAAATATAACAATAATTATTAAAAGTAGTACAAGTACACTCGAAACCCTTTAAAATACACTTTTGAGTTTCAATTCCTTATTTTAACTCATAAAAAAAATCTTATTTATTGTTAACAAAAGCAATACTTAAAATGTTTTGATTTTTATATATTTAAATATAGTTTTGAGAGATTTATAATATGTATTGTTAAAAATGTTATATTCACATTGTTAAACTTGGACATCTAAAGGAAACCTCGTGAACGCTTCTCTGGAGTAGGACAATTTTATATTTAATGAAGTATTTTTGTAATAGTTAATTCAATTTCGTAATTTTTTTTCAAATAAAATCAATGAACACTACTATTCAACTAGCAAACTTATTAAGATTTTACGTTTCAAATGAAAGGTGCTATAACTTAAATATCTTAGAATTAATTTATAGAATAACTAAAAAATTAGCTCACTTTACCCAAATATTGGAACATTACTTAATTATTATATTTTATTAACTATTTGCATAATATTATAAAATTTCTTATTTTGTCACTTTTAAAATATCATATATTCTATTTTTATTATTTTTATTGCTGCTATTAGTTATATTAAATAATTGGAGTACAGTGTTAATATTGTAAAAACTAGTTTGTATTATGAATACGTTTATTATTTTCAAAAATTAAAAAAAAAAAGTCCTGATTAGTGTAATTAAAAATAGTTTTACTAGGTTAAGTTATTTATATTTTATTCTTCATAACAATAGGAAAAAATGTATATCGACTAACGTATAAAAGTATAACTACTGTCAAGTATAGTTGTGTAATTATTTTATTATTATTTTGTTAGGTTAAAAAAAGATAGACAAATAAATAAATACATCGTTAAACATTAAATACAACAATGCAATGTTTACAGAACTATTCAATATATTTGTATAATATATTATATCATAGAATTTTGTGAATTATTGTATTAATATATCATACACGATTATTATACGATATTTTGGGGAAATCGCGAACAAAGAGTCAGAAACAACTGCGAAAGGCGTAATAAAAATATGATTATTTCATTACACATTACAATAACTGGCTCGTAATAAGTGAAACCCTCGGTATATATTTAAAGTCTGAGTGGAGTAATTTATTGTTTTGGAAAAAAATTGTTTCGTATTTGTGGACGTGGATACAGAATTTCACTTTAAATTGTCCATTTTTTTAAACACATTATATTTGTTTAGAAAATTCCAAAAGTATTAATATTTTTATAAGTTTGCCATAATTAATATTTTTAATTTTTAAATATATATATTAACCAATTTAAAAGGTTTATTTGAAAATAATGTAAAGCGTTCTTTCTGATTACCTATTTTTAAGAAAATCACAAAACTAATTGACTGTAAAAATAACTCAAATCAATTAATTTATTATATACTTAATGTCATTTTCTAATATAAAAATTTAGAGCTGAATAGAAATTGAATTTCAACTGAATATTTACATTTAAGTTGTATAAACTTAATCAGCTTTATAATTAAAAAATAATGCAATTTACCATTTTCAAGTATTATTATTATTATTCCTTCTAAAGTAAGTAAAAACCTTTTACTAAGAATTATTGTTTTTATATCTACTATAATATTAATCACTTTAAAATTGATATGTTGAGAAAGTGCCTAATAACTTTTTTGGCCACACTAAATACGAGTAATAAACCACTATTATCACTACTAATATTAAGCAACCAAAGTATATGTTTGCTGTTTTTTTCGATTGCAACTATTTAATTATTATGTTCTTAAAAGTTGAATGTTCAAAAGACACATTTTTTTTTTATCGACAATTTATATTAAACTCATATAATTGTGTTCATCGTTGTTCGTTTGTACTCGGATAGAAATGGGAATCAATCCTTTTATTTAACGGTTTGTCGTACGTATAGGAATTAAACTGACACGTAAAAAACAAGAGGGATCGATATTTAATTTAAAACATTAGGTTTCTTCGAAAAAGGTACTTATATTTTAGTTTACGTAATATTTAAAATACCTTTATTTACATATTTTCTGTGATCATAAATATTGTTTTTTGTCGCTCAGTCAACATCCAATCGTGCTTGTTTAACAAGGCGTAATATTCGTTACAAAACTAGACTATAATAAATTATATATAAAAAAATTAATTGAAAATAAATGAAAATACTGATTTAAAGTGAAAAAAAAATGGTAAACATATAATGATTGAATTTAAACTTAATACTTTCCATATAACTAACTAGCTACTTATTATAGCAGTACAAATACATATCAAAGATTTTATTAAAAATGTATTCAATTATTTTAAGTCAGGATTTAGTTTAAAGATTTATCAAACAGAAATGTAATATTTTTAATATTTACTGTTTTGTTATTTTCATTGATTTTTTAGACTTAAGTAGTTAAATCTAAAAGAATTTGTATATTGTATAAAATCATTTTTATGCATTTTTCTATGCCTTGACTCACTATGCTTATAACATAAGTGCTCTAAAAGATTTGTACTATACCAAATGGAAATTGAATATATGTGGTACTTCAGAAAGGTAATTTATGAAATTTCCCAGAAGTTTTGAGGAATCCATAAAACTGCGAAACATAGTGAAATCTTCGTCAATCTCGTTTTGATCAAAATCAATTATTATATTATTGTTTTATCTATCTAGAAAACAATAATTCAAACAAATTGATATTAAAACACGGGTTTTTTTTTCATTTTAGATCAATACGTTTTACATTTTACTCTGTAAGCAATAATCGTTTTGAATTGTATATAATATGCTCTTAATTTAAATTTTGAACGTAAAAATAAGTTTCTACTAATTTAGAATTTCAATATTAAACCAATATAATATCAGATCAAATATTTATATTTCAAAACTGATCTTTACTAAGAACTCATAATTTAAGAAGTGGATATCATATTTTTTTTTTTATAATCAATAAATTAAAAATAAACCAACCGAAATTCTGAGTATAATATTTTAAGAATATCTTACTGATTCGTTATTCAAATTTAATATTCATATAGAATAACTTGTACCTCTGTCCTTATGTTAGAATTTATTTAACCCTATTACACTCTTGTGTAGGTACTTAAAACACACACACACACACACACACACGTATTTATAAAACATTATTTTAACTTGAAGTTATTTCCGGTTATCACGTTGAAAAAGTGCACTAACTCTTTACATTAATTTTTATGTTTTACGTCAAATATATAGTAAGACATGATGATGTGTATAACGTGCCGACGTGAGGGAACAACCGTTTTGGTAGATTAACTATGGCGCCGACTGTTTTTTTTTCTATTATCCAACACACGTGCAGGATATGCTTTTTGTAACTGGACAAAAAGTTTGTTTGTTATTTTTATAAGCAGAATAAAAAAGAAAAACCTAACAAATCCACGAGATCAATGGTCACAGAAGATGTTCAGAAGGAACATTATCAGTAATTTATATATTTGAAATAAAATTGTAAAATCCGATAGATGTCCAGTACAATAATATCATAATTTACATAAGTTTTTTTTTATTACAATTTATTAAAATCATTATTTTTAATCAAAATAAGGAGAATATTGGAACGGAGACACTTAGATTTTGCTTACTAAACTAACTGTTTTTATATTATTAACATTTTACTTTTTTTTGTTCATGACTTTGTATATAATTTAAGTATTATTACTATGGTTTGGTTGAATTATGAAAATGAAATATAAGCACATCAAAATGGTTGCATATTATGAGTTGAGTATTAGTAAAGTTAGAACTGATAATATTATTTATCATATTTTGAAAGACGATCTATTGTTCTTTCTAAAGTTAAAGGTTCATTATTTTTGTTAGCAAATGATATTTGTATTCTTATATAGTATTTTGTTTTAAATATCTAGATGAGTCAGGAAAAAGTGACGAGTGAATAAGTTTAATTCGATTTCAATGATTATATTATTTTTATACAAATGTTGGAAAGTTGTTTTTACTTTACCGAAATATTTCCACTCGACAATTTTGGAATGCATGGCGAAGGTCATTGTTGGTACAATTTTGACTTATATTTTTGTTTGAGTGTGTTATTTTTGATTTCGAAATCATAAAAGAGGCATTGGTTATACAATGCCCATTATCTATATTATCTTTATAAATTTATTATAATATATACAATATTTGTTCAGTTTAATGGGCTTTTGAAAGAGAAGACGAAAACAAGATGAACATTATTATGTCATTTTTTATTTTATAGTAAGATACCCTATTTATTTATGTGCTTATAGTTATTATTATAGGTATTATTTTAAGTCTTATTAATTAACAACAATCTGTAAAGTAAACAGTGCCATTTTATGGTAGGTATACATAATCGGACTATCGGAGTACATTTTTATTTTAATGATTTTACTGTAAGTTCTATAAGATCTGGGGCTGTACAATAATTTTATGAAGTTCTAAATATGTTATTTATTTGATTATAAATTATAATTTTTATGTATGATTAATACTAAGTGAGTGCATACAGATTAAGTATATTATTAAAATAATTGTCTCATAAATACTATATCAATAATATTATATTGAATTTTGAGTTATCCTCATACTAGCATGTAGCTATAAGTATTGGACATAGGCATTGACTAATATAGCAATATGGTTTTTATATCAACATATAATATCCAATTTAATTACGCACCACGATTCTATATTATGAAACATTGTTTTAGCTGAAAAACGGTTTGACAGTTTTATAAACAAAACAACATTTAAAGAAACATATGGGAATGGATATATTTATTTGTAAAACGTGATATATTTTATAGTTTATACATTTCTTAGAAAAAAAAAACTAAATTAATATTTTTTTAACATTTAAATAACATACTGTACTGCATTTCATAAAGTGATTCATTTGATGAATGAGACACCGGAAGTATTAAAACTATTTAAAAAAGTAGAGGTACTCAACCTTGTAGAGGTCGAAAGTCGTACGGGATGTTATATTACCGAACGCAGGGGGTGAAAATAGTTGAAAATGACATTTATTTTCTACGGTCCTTCCTTCGTCATCAGTCCCATCCCTCAGTGCTACTTTTTATATCCAGACACTGAACAAGAAAAATAAGATTAATGATCTGCCGGTATAAAAAGAAGGAAGAACCGAAAAAAAATAACTATCAACAACCATAAGATGATGATGGATGGGACTGGTATATGATATGTTATAGGTCTACGGAAGAGCAAAAATATCGACAATAGATCCAAAGGACTGCAAAAATATAAATTTTCCTTTTTGCAAAAGGATCTGAATTAATTTCACTTTCTAAAATTTAAATTTCTTTTCGCGTATGTATTTGACAATAAAGAGCTGATAATATAATAGTTGGGAATAAAAATGTACTATCATCATCATTGTAGATATAGTCATTATTTAAAAATATGTTAATATTTTAAGTAAACGATACTTGATTGATAGTTTTTCTACTTTAAAATTTTAATCATTATTATTATTTTATAGGTGAATTATTGCTATACCACTTTAAATTTGAATGTACTTGTTTATAATAATAGTATAGAGTTAAATAATTGCAAATTAACATGGGATAATTTTGAACGAGATATAATTAAGCTTTAAATAAAAACCATGTTTTTATGAAACGTATTGCATTAATTGCGTGCGTGGTAGCTTACATATTTATTAAAGTCCTAATTGCATGAATGTACCTACCTAACACCTAATTGTATTTTATAATATTTAATTTTCCATGGCAAAGCAGAATGGGTATATTAATTAGTACCTATGTGATCTGTACAGTATGTGAATTCGATTATAAATTATTTTACAATTAAATGTTTATCATTAAGATGTACATTTTGAATAATAAGAACATAATAAATAATTATTCAATATTGTTTATACATAGTAGTAAGAAATGTAGTTTAAATTAGCATTTTTTTTTATTCCGATAATGCTATTTGTATAGATATAAAAGATATAAATGATTCTTCATTAAAAAATCTATAATTTTAGGTATTTATAATCTTTACTTTTGATATAAGCTACTTGTAATTCAATACTTATATTATTTGCATTACCGTATTACATTTCACGATATTCAATCATTATAGTTATTTTTACCAATATTTTTAAATTATAAAAAGTCTTATAAATACTACGAAATTGTCTTTCTATGACGAAATCGGTTTTCTTCAGTTACACAATATATTATATACATTTTTTTTTAATTTGTAACAGAAGTTTAAATACCAAAATAATAATATATATTTTTGTACAATTGAAAGACAAAATATTAAAAAGTTTACTTATTTATTATTAATTTTATTTTATGGGCATTAGATAGTATATTATTATTATTATTATTATTATTGGCGTAGAAATTAGGTAGGTAATTGTTAATTATTATACCCAAAATGGCCAAAATTATTAGATACCTGTGGAATGTGCCTTTACAATACAATCCTTATATTATTCAAATTCAATAGTTAGATTAGCTTTGTTACGCACTTATTGTACTTTGTACTGAATATTATTTAATCTTACAATATATTATTACCGTTAATATAAGTACTGTAGACCGTGTATTTATGTAATTGGTAACTCCAATATGTTACGTTGATGACAAGATTAATTAAATTATTTTTTGTAATATTTACTCAGTAAAGATAATAATATTATAATATAGTATATTAGTGCTATTAAATCATAAAATTAAAGTGTCATTTATGAGATGATCATTTTTTTTTCTTTGCCTTAATAATCAGAATTTGAATATTAACATAACTTTTATGCACATAATTTATTTACTTATATTTTTTAACGTTACGTGTTATCACTGATATTTATATGAATTTAGTGGGCGAAGCAAATAAGTAATAGTAGGCTAATTATTTAAGAATGTCCAAAACAAACATTGTTTATCGAACTATTATGAGACTGGTCATTAATATTATATCGCCTAGTTTCTTATGCTTGTATAGTTACTTCTACTACAAAACTTGATTCTAGGTAATTTCAGAATGTTCAACATTTTAATCAAACATAAGTTTAAGTATAGAAACTTATTAACAACTTAGGACGCTGTCTATATCAACCATTAAATGGGTTTGATTATTAGTTTGAATAAAATTGTTGAATTTTGGCCAGTTTTAGGGCCTTAGATCTATGGATATTCGTATTTATATAAAACAATTATTAACAAAAATATGTGTATAAATTGTACAAGTCCCTTCAACAATATCTTTATTTTACGATGAACAAGGTAACTTCTTTGAATTTAAATTGAAAGTAGTCTCTCAATTAATTTGAATAATATTTACTTTTAGAATTTAGGATACGTTTCAACAAGTTGGAACTCCAAATTTTGAAATAAAAATTACTAAAAGTTCTTTAAGAAGCACAATAGGCAAAAAAATATATTATGCTCTATAATATAGAAAATCTCAGCGATATAAATATAAAAAAAAAATTAGAATATTGAATAATACATATTAAAAAAATATATTCTAATGATCTTTGAATCGTCATATAATAATTGTGAACAATTTTTCAAAAAATATCAAACATTTCATAAAAGAAAATAATGATACCAAATGGAATTACGGAATGTCTATTACGTATTGACGGAGTAATAATAATTTTAAAAAGTTATTTTAAGTGTAATTATTATGTTTCAAGAAACTAAATATTTTATTTTCTCAATGCCGTCTAAGAGCACGTAGTAAACATTTGCACGTTTTAGTCGGTAGTTATTGGTTTTGTTTTAGATTTTTTTGGTTGGTAAAGTATTATTTGATATGCGCTGGGACCTTTTACTCATATACAACAAGATTTTGCTAACATTAGACACATTCTTTTATAAGCTATGGTTTCCGTGAAACATTGTAAATGTACTGTTTTTAAATGCAGTTATTGACCCATTTTTAAAGAATTTTGAGTGATTAAAAAAAAAAAAAACTAAGTTCAAGTCTTCAAGAAAGTGTATGCCACAAAAATATTTAATACAAATTTAAAAATAAAGCATTCTTACTATTTTTATTTAATAACAATAATGTGATATATTTTATTGCTGCTTCTATGTCTATTATTAAAAGTACATGACAATTAAATTGTTTTTACATGAAAATTAAGGTCAAATTAGAAATTTAATTTATTTCAATATGGACTTAATGAAAATCATGGTTGTTGTATTATAAGACCATGCATTTTACCATATAAACCCCCTGCGTAAATAATAATGTCGTAAATCCTCAGTAGGCTTTCCTAAATAATTGTGGTTATGTTTAATTTGAACTGAAACCTGCGTTTAATTGTTTGGTTTAGTACATAATATGCATTTCCTAAACCATAACTACCTACTATGGATTACATTGACGTGTATTATACAGAATATTTTATTTTGAAATAGAAATTAATCACTAAATATTGTCTATACCTATTTTCAGAAAAGGATAACAGATATTGACATAATAGATGGCCGAAAATATTTAATTAGTCATAAGTCATTGTTTAATGATCGTATTATTTAAGTGGACAGTGGGTATTATTATTAACCTCGGTTATGTACAAACACTTTTATAAGTTATAAAGTATGATAATATATTATCATTATTGTTTTTAAATAATTTACTTTTCAGAAAATGTGACGTAGGTATGTTATTTTTAGATTAATTTTCAATTTAGTTTTTTATTATTGTTTTGATAATGATTTTTATATCATTGTTATTTATAAATGTATAATATTTCATAAAAATTAATACCGTTCATGTTTTTATGAGTTCTAAGTATTTAATTATAATATGAAAGGTATGTAAATGTAATTTATATCGAACTTATACAGATGCAGGGGGTTGAGTATTCAATATATAATTTCAACTTTTAAGCCTAATATACAATAATTATGTTTTGCTTAATGATGTGATTATGATTTTTGCGTTTAACGAATCAAAAAAAAAAAAATAATAATAATAACAATATTGAACGAATAGAAACAATTAGGATCCCAAATGATATGGTAGGTACTCGATATCTTGATTATAGAAACTAATCTGTAAGCCTTTCAGTGTAAGGTAAGATAACTAAGACATTACAATTGTAGAACTATTGCAACTTAAAAAAGAGTTTCGATAGAACTATCTTATTGAATTGATAATTCTATTAAATTTATTAAATATTTTAGTATTATGCATTTCTTTAAGATGAAAATCGTATAAAAGTAAATTGTACACAGTTGTACTGTATGTTATGATATTTATTAATATTGTTTTTTACATCCGTAAATTATTTTTTTATATGGTAAAATGTTGATCATACATATTATTATAAGTACACAGTATGCAGGCACCGTATCAATTGTATTCTCAATGATAGAAAAAAAATATTGAAACATGTAAACCATTCATCAATATATTGACATTTTGATTATACTCGTATCTTAAGCAGAAATAAATATTTCAATACTTCCAAAAATTTGCGGCTGCGTTGAAGCACGCATGATACGAATTTAATAGGTTTTCGGTGCCAGATGGTCTGATCGCTATTTTTCATGAATGTTTTATATTTATGTGTGAGGTATGTTATACTCGCCTCAACATATGGATTAATTGTAATAATTATTATTGATGGGTTGCATAAAGAAGACGCTATATTGTAAATTAAACAAAACAATTTGTTAATCATTAACGATTTTAATTTTATAATTATTCGTTTAGAATCATCACATAATAGATTTTTCACATTATACAAAGAGTATACAATTATTAAGATAATATAAATATATAATTATTTTAATAAAAATATAATTGGCACTAAAACAATTAATTATCTCGTTATAATTTTTGGGTAGAAACTTTAATTTTTTTTGTTTATCAAAGTATAATTGAATATTATTTATAGTTTATACAATGAGCGTGTGCGTATTATTTCGTGTTTGGTAATTGTAAATTATATGTCGAATTTCTGAAATAAATTAGAGCAGGTTAAAAGAACAGTAATTAAAAGAAATTCACTGGAATTTTAAATACACCTTTGTCGTAAATTAAGTTGAAACCTCACAAAAACTATTGGGTTAAATTTTTAAATATATAAAAATATATACTTTGATCTCATTCAGTTTGAATTTTCTCATTTCTTTTCTTTTAATTGCAGTTTTCTAGGTTTATTCATCTTATTTTGATTATTTGTCAGCCAATATCAATGTTATTCAATTAATTTTAACGAAAAATATCCATTCCATAAATACGTACAAAAAGAAACACATCCACATCATACATATAAAACAGAGTATCATCAATAAATGGGTTTTCTGTTCATACTTACCGACGATACTTATAAGCAAGCTCACAAATACTTATTGTAAAAATTAATTTACAGATTGCGTTTACTAAATGAAAACGAAAAAAATTATATAAATATTGTATAATGTATTTTAATAAGTTATAATATATTTTGATTTATTATCTTGTTGATATTGTCTAATTATTTGTTATTATATATTTTAAGTATTGTATCTTTTAAAAAAAAGTTTAAGAGTAGTTGTAGCATTGAATATAATGTACTTATTTCAGTACTTTAAGTATTTGATTATGAATTTATGCAACATAAAACAAGGTGGAGACGACATGGTCGCTTACGGTAGTATAATAATTATAAATTATAATTTATATTTTAGAAAATGTATTCTAAAATGGCGTTGTTGAATTTGTTAGATTGTCTATGGGTCAGGTTAGGTACGCTCCATTTGTGTCCCAAGAAGGAACACGAAAGAAAAACCCGGTTGTACGCGAATGAACACACCGGACGTTTCAGTGCTTATGAGCTCGGAAACACGCAGTAGCAAAATGTTCCTCCGCTTCTATCATGAATAACAATGACAACGAAAATGCTAAACATCATTGTCGTTCATCTCGAGGAAGAAAAAACTCTTTTGATAAACTTACTATTAATACTTGTGGGGAAAGAACTCTAGGTTATTATAAAGTTTTAACTCAAAAGAATATTGCGGGGAAAGAAAGCAAAAAGTCCAATTTTTTGTCAATTCGAGACCATTTTTTATACCTTTAAATTATTTGTCGACGATACATTTTGTTTATATTTTTAATGTTATACTAAGTTTTACGCATGATTATTTATTTTTTTTTAAATTAAATTTATTTAATCAAAATATTCTTTTATCGTAAATAACAAATGTTATTATGTGAGCATTGTAGCTTGTGTAAAACTTTTATCTTATATGATTTTCTAGATTCGTTTTTGATGTAATTATTAAATCTACTAATGAATTTTCCTTGGAAAAGGGTCTACGAGGAGATCAAAACAATGGGAAATTGATAAAGTGTTAGTAGGCCTGAGGTGTAAGGATGTAGAAAACGGAAGAGAGTAAACACAGTCGGGGGGGGGGGGTTAGGGGCAGCCGAGGAACTTGCTGGTTGTGTTGGCCTCATTGCCATTTAATATCCATATAAAGGAGAATATTTTATGATTATAAATAAAGTACGAGCAAGATGGTTAAATGTTATATTCCAATCATTATCATGTTTAAATAAATATTTTCATATTGCATTAGCTTCTTGGTTTTTTGATATTTTTGACATTTCGTTTTTATAAGATATAAGTTATTAAATTGCCTTCAAGATATTATAATTTAAAGTATTTATGAAAAATAACTAAGTATAAATATTAATTAACAATCATAAAAACCGTTCTTAAACTTAGTAAGTACCTATCTTTATTATAAGTAGAGAGGAAAATTAATACAGTCACAATACTACGCTTTTTGGTGCAAAAAGCTCTTTATAGTTTGAACATGTTTCAAACGATTCATGTAGAGTATATTTAATCGTATAAAACTAGGTATTTCATTTGAAAGTTCTAAAATAATAAATTTTTCTTGTGAGACAATCATAAATAACCATGTTCAAGATCTGCAACGTAATTGAATCCTGCTTGATTAAGACGATTACGTATCATAACATATTTGTTTTGAATGTGATATTAAATATTATTTAAAATTAAAAACACGAAATACTTTTATATATTTACGCCAGCTAATAAAGAAATGTATAATATTGTATAAAAATATGTTGTTAAATACTTGGCTACTTGTAAATATTACTTGATGGAATAAATACAAAATATTTTTTATTGGTTATTTTTTTTAAATAAATTTTAGATTGGTTTATTTTATTTACAGATTTTCAAATGAAAATGTACAACATTTGATTAATTTTTTAAAATATTATTATTTATTCTATAGTTAAATATATTGTATTTAAAAATATAATTAGAACAAATGAATGATTTTCATTCATGATTATTATTCAATACATATTCATAAAAAGTTTCATTGGCAGTAAAATGTCATTATGGTATTATTTAAATATGTATTTCATATTATGGTACAAGCACCTATTTAATAAAATTATATGAGCTTACGTGACTATATACCACTATAGCACATTTTAATTTCAAAAATCTATACTCATGATTTGCTTATGAGTATATATTATGTATTCAAAATATAGTGAACTTATAAATTGAAATATTTAGATACTCAAAATATTTTTAAATGATTGATGATGTAAACCAAATGTATAAAATAGGTATTATTACAAAACTATTAGGTACTGAGTTAAAAGCTTAACTTACTGAAACTAGTAAAGGCTTAATGTATATTATTTTTTTTGCTATTTCAAGAAAGTTAAAATGTTTAACATGTGTATACTTTTCTAGAAAGCAGTTACTTCTTAATATTACCATTGATTTATGTAGCCAGATGAATAAAAAGTTTACTACTATAGAGCATGTTCGTCTAAGCCATAAAAGAAAACATTTAAATCTGTAAAATCTGTTACTAAAAGAAAATATACTTCGATGACGTATTATTTGTATTGGTTTTTTTAAATTTACCTATTTTTATAAAATAATTTAAAATATTTTATCAATTTAAATTGTTTTATGTTAATGTAGTAAAATGATTTTAAGAATTTATTTATTTTTATAGTAATCAAACTAATTATATTTCATAGATACTGTTCTGAGAGGATGAAGCTATTGACATTTATATTTTCAACGTCAGAAAGTTTAAAAGTTTTAAAAATGTTACTGGTAACTTACTTATATGTAATTATCATTCACTAACTCCCAAATGAGATCCAAGAACAAATACTTACCTACTTAAAATCGTTTTTAGAATGTGATAGAAATTTAAATTAAATTTATTACTAACAATTATGCGGTCTATATTGATATACTAATAACCAATCCACGCATTCGAAGCACATCTGAATTTTAATGTCGCTTGTCGGTAACTATATAAATTATTTATGTTGTTACACTACCAATTTCTTGTTAGTGATATTAACTATAGCTATATAGATGATCAAAAATCTAATATTATACCTTTTAAATAGGTACAAATTATGATTATTATTTTAAATATAAAAATAAAACAGAAAATATAACAGCGATTTGATTGTATTGATTATTTTAAGTATCAAAAACAGTAAAAACGTAAAATTGTTTAAATATCAGGGAAATTGTTTTTGATTACCGAGAAGATTATATACGCATTTTTAATCAAGTTTAGTTCTACAAATTTCAAGGGAATAAAGTTAAAAAATGTAAAATTGGATTGAATTATAATTTATGAAGAATGGAACTCCCTGAGGCTGTATTGAAATTTTTAAGTATACCGACAAAGAAATCACTAACACCACATTTTTTTAACATAATTAGATGTTGAAAATGAGCTGCTGAGTAATAATTTAAAAATTTACTATTTAAACATTATTTAATTTCTACTTTTATTACTTTTGTTTAAATCTTTAGGAATGCATATAACTATATTAGTGTATTATTGAATATGGAGACTAACAAGACAAAATTGTCACACAAATGGCGTAACTGTTAATGTACATAAAGTTATGTACTCATCACTTATATTTAAAGAGAGCACCCACTGCATCCATATAGTTTTAACGAATTTTATATATTTTTAAAAATATTCCACCTGATAGAGTGAATTTACTAAAGAATAACCTATAGAAAAACCAAAATATCAAATTTAATGAATTTTACAATAGATGTAAAGGAAATATAAAATATAATTTGTAAAACGGAATTATTAATTTAAAATATAAAATCACATTAACACAGCTTTGCAGGAAATATTAAAAGTATAAAAGTACTCAAAAATAATTAATATTTGTATCGTTATAAACATTTTACAAACATCCACTGAAACAACGCGTCACGTAGACACGTAGTATTGGACGCTTAACAAAGCTTCGCTATTGAAAGGTGATGGGATGGAAGGGGGGCGACCATCTATAGCTACTTATCTTAACGAGTTGTCTAGTATACTCTGTATCTACGTTCCCCTTTTCACTCTACACTCGTCAGTCGTCACCGTAGTTTCGTCGTTAACTGTTCGTGCGATTGTATGTATAGCATCGGATAACTTTCATTGGTGTTACATATATTTATTGTATTATTTTAAAGTTATTTTAGTAATTTTCGTGTCGTGAACGAAAAAATTACAATTATATTTTGGATAACCTTCAATCTTGCGGTTGGTTTTTACTAGAAAATAGTAATTGTCATTTTTAAAATTTTTAGTTTCTTGTAAGAAAAATTACTTAATGGTAACCTTAAATTACATTATCCAGTCAGGGGCTATTAATATTGATAATTTTATAAATTTTTATCCACAAAATAGTTTACAAAAATATTGTCTAAAATTAAATTTCATCGGCTTATAAAAAAAATAATAAAAATAATGTACCTATAAATTTTTAAATGAAAATAACTTAAGGAAAAATCCTGTTTGGAATTTTCAAGCTTTTTAACTAGACATTTTTTTTTATTAAAATAAAAAAAAAAAAATTTTGAATGCTAATAAATAACTTAAACTTAGTCTAAATATGTTAAAAATTGTATTGTGGATACAAAATTATAATTTAAGTAACAGTGGATAATTTCAAGTTTGTACACTTAAATTTTTTGAATTACAATAAGATAACAAAAATTGTTTGACGAGAAATCGTTATTCTATTATTGTGTGTTTATTTATTATATCATGTTTTCCATTTTTGATTTGCAATAATTCATACAAAATGTGTGTGGCTTAACGTCAAACTTTGTTTTTAGATTCCAGTAAAAAAAACCTGTGAGAAACCTTGTATTAAGTTTTTAAGTCTTAGGTACTTATATAAAAAGTTTTATAAATTTATATTTTATAACTGTAAAAGAATTTACATATTTTGACGAATTTTGTAAACATTTTAACTTAAAATGCTTTTTAAAAAAAATAACAATGTATTTTTGATATTTTTTGATTGTAGTAAGAACAACTAATAACTAATAAGGAATCTTGTCATAAATTGTTAAGTTTTTTAAATAAAAAAAATTAATTTATAAATGTTATTGATAATTTGAAACAATAAGATTACGAGTAAATCGATTTTAATGTAATCTGGTTCTGTGTAAAAGTTTCGGATTTTTTCTTATTTTTTATCCCCCAAATTTTGATTCAAAATGTGAAGACAGATCAAATTAAAATATAATTTTAAACAAACAAAATTATAATTCTGTTCTAAATTTAATAGATTACTAATAGACAACAGTTATATAAATAAATTAAAAATTATCTTAAGAAATAGATGCTGTTTTACTGTCTCTGCAAACTGCATAGAATTGTTTTTGCAGTTTTTTGTATGTATTGATTTATCATTGAATACAAATCTGACACGTCCATTACAGTGATCTAATTAATGATGAGATACACTAGAAATCTACTATATCGCAGAGCGACTTTCATGTTTTTTAAATCACATTGCGATAGTTTCGAACCATCAATGATTATCTTAAAAGTTTGATGCCAAAACCCCCTATATTTCTATACATCATGAATTTTAATGTTACCATAAAGGCGTTCAAATTTCCTAAAAAGTACTTAAAACTATCTACCCTTACAAGTTTGAATAATGTACAGAAATAGCAAAAGTTTTATTTTTTATTTTTTAAATTTGGACTTAACTGTAGCAACAGCATGTTTAAAAAATAAGGTCATCATAATATAATATTGATATTATACAGTTTTCTTTCACATTTCATAAATATGTGTTGAACGTATAACACATAATGCTGAGTAATGTTAAATAATGATACAATGGAAGACAAAAGTGCTCAATAATATAACGTGGCAGTGTACTATACCGTGGTAGAGCATACACATATAACACGCGTACTATGTGTACATTTTGGAACTGATACTTTTGCGTATTATATCAACGCTATATATTTATCATCAATATTTAGAAATGTGCAATAGTATAGGTTTCTTTCATATAATATTTTAAGCAAAAAAAGGTAAGCTCACGGCCGTACGGCGCTCACTTGAGAATGGTCGCATAAATATGTATAGTAGAAGTGCGGGTACCAGCACAAACATTGCTAGAAGTCTGGTATAAGCTGATGTCAGCCACAGGCACGGAGATTAGGATTTGGATCGCGAGCTCCACAGAAATTTCAAGACAAAATGATATTTGTTGAGTTTCTTTATAGAACTGGTGTTAAAATAATGTTTTATCTATGAACGTAATTTCGTCTTCATCGATATATTTTTAAAAAAAAAAAAATAGTTTTTATTTTAGTTATACGTATGATTAAATAAGTACTTGTATATGGTTTTATTTAAACACTTAATTCGATAAAAATAACTAAATTTATATTTAAATAATAATTAACCGTGGAATCGTACAATATATTGTTCAATATAAAATATTATGTTATTATTAGGTTTAACGTGTAAGAGCAAAAAGAATAAAATATGAGTAAGAGGTGAGATGGCGGTGGTATAGTATCGCATTTATAGTTATTTAATACATTTAAAAACAATTGTAAGTAAAGCTCAGTTTACTAAAGTGTTTTTGATGTTTGTAAAATTTTAAGAGCTTAAAAAAAAAAAAATAACTAATGATTTTTTAAACATAGTTAAAATTCTTTATATAAAAAATATTTATTACAATTTGAATAATTTAACTTATTATATTAACTCTAACAAAACATAATCTATTTTATATAATTTATGTAAAATAAATTATCTTAATTAATTGGTATTTATAATTATTTTTTTTAAATTTTATATTCAATAAAAATTGCAGTATTTTTTATTGAACATTTTAGTACACTAAAAATTTATCAGAATAAATCTTATACTAGGTGTAAGTAAGCTTTTTATTTATAGAATAATTATTAAATATTCTTAAAATTTTAAATTAATTATTCATAATCGTACAGATTTGGATGTTCTGGAATACCAAAAATTGTCATTTAAAATATATTTAGACGTATAATTGTGTATGGTATAATAATGTCGAAAATGAATAATTGTTCTATATAAAATATGTATTAGTTTTTAATTATTAATGTTAATATACTTTTGATAATGGTGTATAATACTGATTACTGTTTAATAATATAGTTTGAACACAATGAAAGTTGTTTTTATTATATATTACAAAATACAAATTAATGTTTTATAATATTTAAATTATTTTATTTTTGAGAATTAATTTTCAAAGTATTATTGAGATGATTTCAATTAATTGTTATTAATTATTATTGGTATATTTCAAAATGGTAGCATTAAAACAAAATTTTATAAATTGGGTTTTTCTGGTGTTGAGATTTATACTATAGTTGTTGAACGTAATAACTAATAACTTAAAAATAGTTCATAAAACTCTTGAACTGTGAAAAAACAAAATTGAAGCAATAAAACCTCATTTGTATCGTGGTAACGTTTTCAACTTTTGTCATTCCATAAAATATTTAGGTGTATCTTTATATTTTTTTATTGCGCATAAAACGTGTTATATGGTAAAATCCAAAAGTTTATAAAGTATGTGTTCTATCAAAATCCCCGGTATGTCGCATTGACTACCTTATTTCATATTTTTAATATGGTGTGTATGCCCTTTGAAAAAGGGCAGAAAAAAACAATTTGTCTTTTTTTTTCTAAGTGGCACGCGCGTGTGTGTGAAGAAGAACTGCCGGTCAGGTTATTGGCGAATGTCTGCACGGGAAATAGTTTATTTTATATGGCACCTTATTCGGACAGAGGGTAGGGCGGGATTTATGGGCCGGGGACATCTGCAAAGTTCCTCTGAGCCGAATATTTATTATGCTGGCTGGAAACTCCGCGGTTGATTTATCGCATACCGTGGTCCGTTGTAGGCTAGATTCAGCTCCTGTTCTTGTATTACGCATGTCACCGCCATTATTTATTGACATTTTAAATACGAGTACCACCCTTATTGTAGAATAAGAACTTCCGAGTAAACATTTTCAGTTTTTGTGTAGAGTTCCGGTAAGACCAATTGATAAAAAGTCAAAAGTCTTATTGAAAGCAAGTTTTTTTTTCATAAAAAAAAGTCATATTATTGAGTATTTAAAACTTTTATTAAATCATTTAATAAACTTAATTTTATTGAACTATTTAGAACTGTAGAATAGAAAAAAGGTAACTTAAATTACATCTCTAATTTTTAAGCTCCGGTTAACTTATTTGATTTATTATATATTATACGAATTGTTTCTATATATTATGTTATGTGTAAAGTTTTTTTTCAAATATATTATTAATAACGTGATGATAAGTTGAGAAACATAATTTATATATATAGTTCAAACATAACGATTGGAAAGTTATGATTACTATTCTAATTTGTATGGTGTTAATCTTACATTAAACTCATTTTGAAGTTAGTTTTTATTTGCTGCCGTATATTAGATTAGTTTGGCCACTTTATACACAGAGTTTATGGTGTAAAAATTGATATATGTAGGTTTTTATATAGTAAAAAATAAAGTTTGATATAGAAATATATAACATCTCTTTGTTTTTTTATAAGTTTTATTTTATTTTGCTGGGAATGTTTAACTCTGGTACAGCAAGCAAAACGAACGATTGTCGATCACTAGTCATTTACTCATTTATATATATATATATAAAACGATAATATAATTTTACAATAATTGAGAACTTTAAAATATATCATTCATTTATAAGAGATTTCACTCGTCAACTCGTGAAACAATACTATTTTTTAAACGTAATAACGTTTGACTTGTTGATCTTTTAAACATGTTATAATTTCATTGGAATCGTCACTAACATTTATATTAAATTGTATCTTTTTTTATATATCATTTTATCATCATAATATAATATATCGTTTAATATAATTTGTCTGAACTTGAACATTACCATCATCCATACTATATATGGGTCGCTTCTACTGTGAATTAACTTATACAATTGTCTTATCTATTAAAATACACGTCCCAAAATTCAGTAGACAAGAAAAAATATACAAAATATTCTCTTTACTAATTAATATAATAATTCTTGAACGATAGCTTGGCTACTGATAAGTTAGTTGCTGCAAGCCTCAAGCTTATTGATAATCATGATTATTTCATTTTCGCAATAAGCTATACGAACAACTAGTTTTAGTAATGAAATTACTCAAAAGAAAATAATCTCACCTTAAACTATCTATATTCTATAGCTCTATGCAATGCACCGATAACTGATTACACAAGCGATACTATCGAAATGTACGAGATAGATATTATTTTAATATAATACTTAATAAAAAAAAACACGGTTTAAAAAAATTAATATTTTTATCATAAGAATTCTGAAACCGAAATTTTTGGCATATCGTGTTTAATTTTAACATTAATTCGTTATATATTAGGTTTTTTTGTAATCTATTGTTATATTTTGAATAGGTACCCCACGATTTAACTTTAAATTTCAAGTAGAGGAGTATTTATTATTTATTAGACCACTACTTTTAATGATTAACTACTCGATTGAAATTCTTTACTATATTTTCGTTGTTTAAATCTTTTGTTATTTTATAATAATAAACGAAACATAGTTATTATTATTATTTTTTAAATTACCTGTATTTATAGTTTTAAATTATAACCTTTAAATAATTTAATCTAGTTCTTCAATATTATACAGGATTTAATTGCTTTTCAAGTTATTTTATTATGAATAAATTATTCTGAATAGCCTACGAAATACAGTGATTAAGACTTAGGAATTTAGGTCACTTCAATACAGTATTTTATTAAATTATTTATTAATTTTAGATAATGGAAATTCATTGGATTTTAAAAATAATTTATTAGTTAAACATCTAAAAAAATTAAGCTCGCTTTACTTAAATGTTTGTACTATAATAGTTCTCGTGAAAGACCGATTAGTCTTTCAATATAAATTGAATAGAGGTTGAATTGTATACAAAAGTGAACTGTAAGAACCTTAAATAACATATTATTATTTATTGAATCAAAATAAATCTTAAACTAAGGATAAAAAATAGCAATACAAGTATTACTAATTGGGTTACAGTTGTGGCGGGTATTCTACAATTATGTTGTAATGCTTAATTTTAAAACAATGATAAATCTGGGATTCATAAAACTATTCTGGGATTGTTGGGATGGACGTTTGCTTAAATTTCTTCATTGTATCAAAATTTCTTCGTTGTTTTTCACTTACTCTTTAAGAGGACGCTACACCCGTATGTCATGTCTCAGTCTTACATACATAAAACAAAGAAAATTTGCGTCTGCAGTATCCATTTTATGTTGTTAGCTCTAATAGTAGAGTAAATTTATTTATAAAGGTAAGAATATTACACAGGCTGTATTTTAAATATGTAATTTGTAATTATTTTACATAGCTATAACTCACTTTAAAATTATAATGACAATAAAAACCTATGAGATGGCCTAGAAAATATTCTTACCTTTAAATTTGATAATAGGCAAATTTACTCCAATATTATAGTTAACAACATAAAATAAATTCCGCCGAACGAAAATTTGCTATATGTTGCATGTAAGACAGAGACGACACGTGTGTGTTTTAAATCCTAAGGAAACTACCGTAAATGACGGAAAAAATATTTATTATTATAATACTGCAACTTGTATAATATGGTAGGTATATATTGTATATGGCTAGATAGTAGGTACTAAAAAAGTTTCAATCATACTATTTTGTTAGAATAAAAATAAACACATAAATAAAAACAATTATATTCCTCACTTTGAATAATTAATTTGCTTTACAGAGCAAATAATATATATTATATATATATAACTATATTTTATATTTGTTGTATTTTCGAATAAACGTAATACCTATTTGAAAATAATGATAAATATATAATATATAATGCATAATGTATATTATATTAAAATTTATAATCATATGAAAATACATTTTGAATACAAATGATAGATTATCATTTAAAATGTTTTATTAGTTTCATAACATTTTTAAAGTTATAAAAAGTCAGACAAATTAAAAAAAAAAAAATTATGAAATTATGAAAAACTGTGAGTATTAGTATTTATGATTTTATAAATATTGTATTAATTTCTTCAGAATAATTACTTTTTATAGGTACTCTATATAATTACTTAGTTATGCATTTTATTTTTATGTTATACATTATGAATTATTTTATTTTACAAAATATTGAAATTAACGCATGATATTGTTGAAAAGTGTTATGTACCTATTTACCTGGAAAAACCGTTGCATTAATTATTAATTGTTGACACTAATTTTATAATGATTAGTTTTATATATATATTATATAGTGTTTACTCAAAACAATATATAGGATCATAGTGGAGTGATTGATGGTACACCTGAAAAGTCGTTTAAATTCTCACTGTTATAGGTAGTCTAATGTAATCTCCGATTTGCAGCTAACAACAATTTTTCATGTGGCCTTGAATACTTTTGTTTTGAAAAATCTTGATATCCGGACCGAGTTTTACTCGCGTAAACGATTTGGTAACCATTTTTAAATCAAATATTGGAATAGACACTCTAAGTACAAATTTAACAACAAAATATATTTATTTTTTTTTGATCCTTTTACATCATTTATCAATTTATTAACCCATTGATCATTTTCCTATTTGTAAAATAATAATTATTATCATAATTTATTTATAATTTCCTTGGTGGGTGTTAAAGAATAATTATTTTGAAACAAAAATAATAATTTTATAAGAAATCGGTGACCATTTGTGTTATATTTTATATAATTATAAATTCATGGATCAATATTAAAGTAAAAAAGGGTAGTAATTACAAAATCATAAAAAAAGCTACTTATTTTAGATGGTTTTTTTTTTGTTCTTATTATTTTATAACTATAATTTAATTTTAATAGTCATCTTTTCTTTTGTTTATAAAATTATGAATATTGTTATATATTATATTAATATTCATAATTTATGAATAATATAAGCGAATTCCACATAACTTTCTTGATTGTAATAAATTCAGAAATTTCTGAGTCTTATATAAAATTCAACTAGATTATTTATGATAGACATGTCACAAGCCCTATATTACACGACCTGTAACAGGATTTTTTTAAAATAATAATTAAAGCCTAGTTTATTTTTAATTTTATAAACAATGTATTAATTTTCATATTTATTTTCTTCATACAACTATCACAAACTTTGGTGTTCAATTGTTCATAAACAAAATAATTTAAAAATATATTATTTAATAAATCTATATAATATTTTCTATAGCTGATTATTATTCCTGTAGACGTGCATTACATATTTATATATCTCTAAAACCAATGCCAAATGTGTATATATCTCAAACCAGTTAAGTGCCTGCCAAACTATGTAATAAATAATATTTATGACTACCGTATTGAATAAGTCTGCAGTTCTTCATTCATCTAAATGGGATTTTATCGGCTGAACACTAAAACGGGAGGGTATAAACTATTTGAAATTCAGCTGGACCACTGGCTATCTACGTTGGTAATGTAGTATCGATACATTTTTTGAATACTTTATTTTATTATTATTGTTAGTATTATACTATCATAACCGTTATCATTATTTGTTTTATTAATTATATATATATATATATATATATATAATATTAAATTATTTTTTTATATTATAAAATGCAATTATACATAATATAAGATATGCATTTAGTTAGATATACAAAACCATTATGCAATTGAAATTTCTGTAACATTGTCGGTATAAAAACAAAAAAAAACATTTTCTTGATAAAAAGTATTTTATATACTTCGAATATTGTCAGTTATATATACTTATAAGTATAATTCAAATTGTATTTTTTTATTCGTCGGTTATCTATATTTTTGAATTAATACGCATATAACAAAGATATACAATTTTTAATTAATATATATATATATATATATAATATACTTATATATTATGTATGTATGTATCTATGGATATTTTATTCATTTATTATTATTAAATTATTTACGTCTATGGGAAGTAAAAATACAGTTAATTTGGTATTAAACATACATATAAATAATATGATAATTGATAATTGATGATACTATAATTCATTTAGGGCACATTATATTTTTATTTCATTTTATTATCAATAAAGAAATCAAAATTTCTTAATTAGGTATTATAGAAGTTTGTTTGACATAATATTAAATTTAGGACGGCTTAGACCAAAATTGTTTGTTTGTGTTTTGATGTAGAAAGTACGAAAATTAGAGGTAGTAATTTGCGGTACATTAAATGAGATAATTTAAAATATATTTTGAGTGTCAATAACGCCATTCAAAAGCTTATTTACAAAATTCACATAGATAAAAATATGTTTAGATCTCAATGAAACCATATTAAACTATAATACTACTTTTGAAATATGTTAGCTGATCAGATTTAATTTATGTTCTATTCTACATAATTTTTATATTGTATGTATTAGTCTTAATTTATAAGGATTCCAAACCACTGGTACAAATTCGAATATAAGAGTAAACTTATTGTATTACTTATTTCATACATATTATATTATTCATATTAACTAATGTTTATATTTCTTTTTAATACTGTCTTGAATATTTGCTTATTTTTATTTTTCATTGTTAATATAATTGTATGCAAAAAGTTTTATATCGAATGCTCAATACAGATGTCAAAAAATTCTTTTTAGATATTTTTATGTGAAATTGGCCAAAAAACTGTAAAATTTACGATTGAAGGAATTCTATACTGTATAAAATAATTAGAAAAACATTTCTTTTTTTTGATATTTCATCATTACAATTTACTATTGTTTAATAGTTGTTTAGAATACATGATAATTGTTATTTATTAATTATTATGATTAACCTTTTATTATTTTTTTTTATATACATAATTCATTAAATATTGTTGAATATGCTATGACTACAACTAATAATGATTTGTCAATCAGTGAAAGTTAGCTTAATTATGGTTATATTTTTTGACATTCAAATTTCTAAGTTCTAATTTCTACGAGATATATTTTTTTATATGTTAAAAAGCTATTTTATACTGTTGTAATAAACGTAATTTGTTTAATTTAATGTAAAGCCAAAAAATATTAGATTAGAATTAATTCCATAAATAACTAACTTTACGTTATTATTTGAACACTCAAATTTTGTATAACTTTGAATTTATATTCCAATTAGGTGCGTTTCTTTTCAGTATATATTTTTTTGTACAACACGCAAAAGTTACTATATTTCTTTTTCAACCATACAAACTTTGCAGTAGTCTTTTTCGTTTTGTTTTGTATGGTGTAAATTTTAAAAGTTGTAAATCTCGTGAACATTTTAAATAGAAGCATATTACCAGTGAAGGAGAGAAGGTTCGTTGAAAAAAAAGGTCCACCTCGGGGTACAACGACTATACCTTGATTAATAGCTGAGTTTTCCTTCCCGTTGGTTTCCCAACAGTTATTGCACGCATGCGAGTATATGAGAAAAGGGTATAGGGAAATGAGAGAAGTACGAAAATCGGAATTTTACACAATAGATATAACGTGGTACCTACCTATGGTAATTAAATATTGTACTGTCTCCAATGTTTTTGCGGAAACTGCATAATATTCTGGTATTTTCTTGTAAACGGAAAGTAAATTCTCCGTAATGATATTATTTCGTTAGTTTATACTTTAGTATAATATTTTCTACCTTAAAACATAAAGTTCATGAAATACCTACTGTAAAATATTGAAGTAATAAAACGTGTGAAATGGAATTTACAAGGAATATATTAGGATATACCAAGAATACAGCTCCTGTTTTTTTATAAATACTTTTAAATTGGAACTGTTATGATTGTTACAACCAATAAAAAAAAAATAAAATGATTTCAGATCAATTTTAAAGTTCAGTTTAGATAAAAAAAGTGGTTTAACATTGTTCTCGTTAGGTTAAGTTGTGTGAAAAAAAATCATAGTGTTTTAAACTATCTGTAGAAGAAAATACCTCATTCCTTAGGAACTTATATTGTTTTTAATATATAATACTAATTAGCTTATAATAAATTCGTGTAATAGTGTTTTATACATTTTATTCCAAGTAACATAAATACTGTATAATATATTGGTAGCTAGTAGGTAATATTTTTTAATATATATATATACACATATTTTTCATTAATTATTGATAATTAATTGTCAGTTATTGCATAAATTGAGAGCGCAAGGTTATGTAAATGACACATCACACACCTACACAACAACCACCATCAAACATTTTTTTTTATGTTCGTTAAAATTTAAAAACCGTTCAAATCGGCTGTGCCGTAAACCAAATTATGACAAAGATGAACCTTCGGGTAGAATTGCTTATTATACAGTTACATTAAACAAACATGTGCAACGAACCGACAATAATATACGATAATACTATATAGTACTTAAAATACATTATACATATTGTAGTCTTGTGCCAAAGGTCGTCATACAGCACATTAATAAATGATTATTTTACCAAGGATTTTTTCCTGATTTTTTAAACCTTTAACATTTTACAATATTATGCAAGTACAATACTTAAAAAAACCTACAGAATGTATTCTCTGGAAATCTTTTCATAACGGTCCCAGAAGCATATGCAACTGCATATTCTTATATAACACTTTGACGAGTCACCCGGTGCATAATCTTTGGCAGACGGTCGATATTTGATGTCAGGCTGGAGATGCACTGCACAACAATATATGCATATACAACGTACCACCTATATAACAGCGCAAAAAATAGTCGTGGTTAAAGGTCGATATATTGTGGCTGGGATATTGTCGGATGTAAAAAAAAAAATCTAAAAACGATATATGTGGATGGTGGATAAAGATACAATATAATATATGATTTGTATTTTTTTCATCTATTGCAATGACTGTTTTATATATAAACATTATATGATTTTATAAGACTGACCGATGGAAATTACAGTATATTAGGGTTTCGAATCTTTCTGAATTTCACCGATAAATGTTTTTACAACAACTTTTCAATACTCGTTATTCGCCCGTGGATTTCCATGGTGAGGTTCTATTAGTTTTCGGTCCAACGCACCAGGTGGTTCGTAAAGTCACCTAAATTATTCACAGCTTCGCAGGTACCTTATAGTAATATTTTCATCTTTGACGCTTATTTAGTATATTTTATTGAATTTACGAATAATGTGTGTACATACTGTATATTGAGTCTATTGAGTATTGCAAGAGATTAGAAAATCTTTAAAAGTGAATTTTTGTGAGAAATATACAAGTTCTACCTAATATAGTATATACCTATGAATGTATTGAGTATTATTGTGAATTATTGTCACTTCGTATGTTATTTATATTATATTAAAATCACATAGAACCTATATTATAAGTAATAACTATATAAGTAGTATATTAAGAAATAATTTTAGAAGAAGGTGGTTTTTAAATTTAGGTATAACATTACAAAAACGTATACAAAAATCTATGGAAACTCATAATTAACTTTTAGTTATCCTCCCTCTCAAAATCATAATTAAATAAAATAAAAATTATCAAATATTTATATTCTATATGATCAATATTGAAAATATTCCAAGTATATTTGATCTTTCTATAGACATTTGAATTTCGAGTTTCTTATCTTATGTTGAATAATTTATTTTAATGATTTTTAAGTTTATTATTTCAACTAATATTTTGATAAATACCAGTGTAAAATATTTTGTTTTATATTATAAATATAAACATATTAATGGAAATACAAAAAATAACAAATATCGAATTAAATTAATTAAAAAAACTTTGGATAAATATAGTTTAACACAACACAATTTAGCGGGGTTTTATCTGTTATTTATAACTTCACATATTTTATTTAAATTTAAACATTTGTAAATTACCATGATAAATAATAATAACATTTTATATTTTGAAAATATAATTTTTACTCTACATTTTCTAAAAATACATATTAAGTAATTAGATACCGAGTTTTTCAGTATTGACACATAATCTTCTTTTATACGTTTTTAATAAAATTATTTAAAAGCGATTATTTTTATCTAAATATTCGTGTGGTATAACTTTTTGTCGTATTATATTAATTAATTACTTGTTACAATCTTCCAGCTCACGTTATATTCCTATTAATAAAGTAAGAATAAAATATTTTTTAAATAGAGTCTGATAAATGTTTTTGTTACACATCTATGTATATAACAATAGGTTGTTCGAAACTCAAAAGAAAATGCTCTGTACATACGCCTGGCTATCAAAAATCAATTGGATTATGCTTTGTGCAACCCACTGAGATTTTCTTTGTAGTTTGTCAGCCCTTTACAATCCAGTGGTTGTCCATTTGTAGTAGTTGCAGAAACCTCTTACATCTATATTTTATTGTTTGGGTTACCTTGTCTATGACCACCATAAAAGCAGTGGTAAGTCTAAATTTCTATTAAAATGTTGATCATAATATTTAATGTTATATCGAAATTATATGTTTTTACAGAAGTTTAAAAATTGTAAAAGTATTCTTGCTTACAATTTACACTACACGCTTTTTGTATAAAGTATATGTGTATAATTTAAAATTTGAAATTAATAGTATTGAATTAATAGTTTGGGTTGTAGTGTGTAGTTAACAAAAGAATACTTTTATTCGAACAATTTAATAATGAGAATATTATATTCTCTATTAAAAATATTAATGATTTATTTAATTTTTGCGCAGTTGTATTGAATAAATAAATAATTCTTGCAAAATTATAATATTCTAATACTGAATAAGGTGTATATAAGTAATAAAGTATGAGGACATTATTTATGGACGTTAATATTTTATTTTTTATCGTAAATTTTACATCGACAATTCTGACTTCAATTTCAACACCAAATAAACATAAAATGTCGTGGTAGAAAATATGGCTATGGAAATGAGGGCCATCCTTCCTATTCTGTAAGTCATTCTATGGGTGACAGCAAAATGGACGACTAAACTTGATGACTTTAGACTTCTTCGATGTTTGTCTCTCCTACAAACTTGTTATTTGTTAGTTTTATAGACGGACATTTTGTTAGGCTTATTGGGTTATATTTTTTATACCTTAAAACTTACACTATCATCGATTGCAATTGTGTTTGATTGTTGTTGTGTTGAATTTGATCTCACGAAATAACTATTAAACTTAAATTTTTACTTTATTTTATTTATTGGATGAAGGAATTATGTTTTATACATGACTTATATATATATATATATATATATATATATATATATAAATTTTATATTATATAATATGTATATATGACGAATATATTAAACATATTTTATGAGCGAATACGAGAAAAATGTACGATGGTAATATTTTTAATGTTAATTATTTATAAATTTTTTTTAAATAAATTCAATAACACTTTGATGTTAATTTTAAATTACTATTAGCATTTTAAATTGGCTTCATTTTTTCTATATTTTTATTAATAATAAAAAAATTAATAATACACAAAAGTTACAACTAACTGTCCGTTTTGAAAAATATTTTGTATAAAAAATGTCACCATTTCATTTTTTGTAAGCTCTGATAAATGTAAGTTTTTGGTTTTAATAGAGACACAAAATTAAATTGTTATTATTGTGTGTACAATTTTTGTTTGTACTTGTTGTTTTATGGTAATGTTAGTTTTTTAGCCGTGCTTCATAATCTGTTGTAAACAATAAGTTTAAACAGATTTCATTAATTATTTTTGTATAAATTTAATTTGTTGTTAGTACTAAGTTAGGAATGTCTGAAAAGGTAATTAAGAAAGTTTAGTTATTATTTTATGGTTTTAAATTTGTTTGAAATAGAGCGAGATCCAAGCTACTTTGTTTAGATACTATAAATTCATAATAGTCATCAACTGTTATTTTTATAAAAATTATTTATATGTCACTAATTGAAGTTACTTAAATGATATACATTTTTATTAAAATTAAACTTAAGTCTTTGATATGTCTGTCGAAGTAATATATAGTGATTTTATAGATTACTATTAAAATTGTGTACGCGAAGGAATGTTATTATAAACACAAGAAAAAATATGAAAAACTATAAAATATATTAACAAACATTGACAGATTTTAAATTAGTTTGAATAATCATAATATTATATATAAAATATAACTATCTACTATTCAAAATACACAAATCCCTTGAAAAACAAACATATGCCACCTGTGTCAACTTTTTAATTTATAGAAAGGATGTATGATAGCTCAGATAAAATAATATATTATTGCACAGTAGAATTTTTAGGGAATTGAAAATGCTCCCTTAAATATTTTATGTAACAGCAACTTGCAAATAGATAAAACATTGTTTAATTGTGAATTTGTGAATCATTATTTTCAATATTCATCTATATTATCTTGATTCGATTATTAAAATTAAATAAAGTATTTTTCGTTTGTTTTTTACATTAGTCTCTAACATGTATAAGTTATTAAAATGTGATTGTTATTCAGTCAATGTTATTACACTAATTTAAACTTCACAATTTATTAAACTTTTAATTAATTAGGAGCAAACTGTGTTTTGAATATTGAACACTTTTGCTTTTGTTCATCATAGGTTGTAGCTATAACACATTAGGTTAACTTTGCCATTACTAAGTTTTCAGTGTGTAAATTTTCTATTATGTGAGGCAATTTATAAAGACGTTTTTAGTTAACAGTCTTAATGTGAGTTAAGTTTAAATACAAGCCCCATTATTTATAATAAATATGGTATCAGAAACACCTTTTTTCTATTATTGATTAATTTATTAAATTTTTTTCGTCAACTCGTTTTAATCTCTACCAAATAATCATTTTTCTTCGGAAAGTCTCTACAGTAGAAATCCTTAATCGAATTTTTCCCAAAGGGTAGTGACGGAGGAGAAGTAGATACACATTAATTAGCATGCTGTCATTGACAACGGGGTGTCTTTACTTCAAGGATTTTTGGTAAGCAAAAAAAAAAGACTATTCATTAAGAGTGGAATTATAACGGTTTATTATTAATCATCGACACGTCCTGGTTTTTATCGCTTTTTAAATCAGTCATCAATCAAACAGAGCTTTTGGTTCTTTTTTGAACAAGTTCATCTCGTTAGAAATAATCCAAATATAATAGATTTAATGTTCTACAGGTATTAAAAAAATATAATTATAAAATACCTACTTAATATCATTTTATTTACTTTAAATAAAATATAATTTAATGAAATTCTTCATTACAATTATGTATGTTTTGTTTTTTGTTCACCATCAGTCATCACGCATATTTTGGTCCAAAAGTTTTTTTTTATGTAATGTTATGTTGACAATAAAAATAGTCTACAAATAGGCCGTCATACGAAATAGTCATCATTTTTTTATTTAATGATATTTTATAACTAATATTATAACCTTTTCATTTTTTTCTCTGATTATTCATTATTGTGTTATCTTTACATTTTTAAACGACCATCATTTTTTTAATTATTATTATTAGAAATAAGCCTCGGTATTGCGCTGGCAATTGGCTGACATTTGACATTAATTTTTTCATAATATTAGTTGTTTCGATAATTTTTTACTTATTTTATTTTAATTGTTTACAAAAAATTTTAAATGTCTATTTCTTTGACAAATTTTAGTGTCTGCTTTATGGCTGGTCATTTGGAAATAGGGACTGATAGAGAAACTCTGAAATGTTATATTTGGTTCTATTAGTTTCTATTTATCTGCATTCGACGAAGATATGTTTAATTGTTTGATGGACTCCACATATTATGCACTTAGTCTGTTCATCTTTATTCATTATTAAATAGCCGTGTGTGTAGCGGGTAAGTCCTATCCTTAAACGCGTTAATAATTCTTCTTCTTTTTATTATTCGTCTTTTCCAACTTTCTGTTGTAAACAATAATCATTATTTAAAATATATACAATGTATTCTCATAGAAGTCTTAGAACATTTTTATGTCATGACATAAATTTAACATTGATATTACTTTAAAAATTTAAATTTTAGACTACCTATATGAATAAGGAATATAGTTACATGTTTTAATTTATATATATTACACAGGTTATTATATTAATATTACCATATTTTATATTTTTATAATTTATTTTGTGATTTATTAATCGTAAAATTAGTGAAAATATTATTGTAAGTTAATTTACAAAGTTTTCAATGCTCATATTTTGGTTTAATTGAATCGTATTGATAAAATCTATGAAATTACCAATAGTATCTATTAAGAATAACACAATATCTACATCGTACAGTTTAATTGTTAATAATTAGTCACAATACTTTTGAAATTATTATTTTATATGACATAAATACAATGAATAGTTATATATTTTTTATTATTTTTTTTTTTAATAATATTCGGCTAGTTCTATTATTTTCTTTACCATGTATAGTGTTTTATTTTATTTTAGATATAACTATAATTACATTAAAATTAATATTATTCTATATCACTAATTAAAAAAAAAAAATAATAAACTGTATGTAAATCATACATTTTGGTATTCAAAAAAAATATAATTTTTATAAATTTTACTTGATGTAATTATTCATAATATTATTTTTTATTTATTATTTCATACATAGGTATGCAATTGATTTTATTCAAATTTAAATTTATAAATGTTAGTTTTGTAAAATTATGGTAATCTAGAGAGGTTGAAACTATTTTAGCTGGGTAATCGTCAACATCTTAGAAGTTTTGACGCAGATTCTTATCACGGATTACAAAATATGTAAGGGTACGAAAGTTTAATAACAGTTTCGTGTAAACTTTATTTTAAATATTAATATATGCACCTACATAGCTAAGAATAGATAATATTTGGATTATTAGGTGATGATACCACGTTATTATAAAATGTTTTTTAAAATAAATAATATAATATCACACAAATGATGGTATTTTAATAAACTGAACATTTATTCGTAGTTTTTTTGATAATAATAGCAAATAATCACAATGAAACCTCCTGTGAATTCATCACAAAGTATTAAATCTCTGGTTTTGAAAAACATTTTTAGGGCATTAGAACTTTTTTTTATGAATTTTTATTTTTGTTATTAAGGCATTATGTATATATATATATTTTTTTTTTTTATTAGTATTCTAACAATTTTAAACATAAATAGGTAACATATTTTTTATTAGTATAAAATTTGAAAAATCCACAACACCTTATAGTTTGCGATAATAATTTCTTTCAAATTTAATATGACAGCGCACCTGTTTCTGATATAGTTACAAAACTGTGGCCTACTTTATGCGCAGAGAATGTCTGCGTTTTGGTGTTAATAAAGTCGAATACGTTTTCATATAATAACCCCTCTACTCAAGTACTTATATTTTTTTCTTTACCTTTAAGTAATCATTTATCATGTAAATTTTTAACTTCTCGAGTTATCCTCTTTCATTTTTCCTTGTCTGTTACTCTATCCATTTTAATTTAAGTCCGTCAATTTTTTAAGAAACCTTTTTCGCGTGTCTTTCTTTAACTTTTCAGTACCTGTTCAAGCTTTGTGTAATTAATTTGAAGCTAAATTGCCTGTACTAACTATTTTGGATTTTTAGAGTACCTATAATGGTTTGAATTACCTATAGATAACTTTTTCTTTATTTACTCAATACAACATAATATAACCTTAATATTTTAGTAATTTATTGATTTATTTAAAATATTGATTGAACATTTCGAATACAATTTCATTTCATTCTGTATTTTACGTATTATTTTAATTATTTAACTTGGTGGACTTGAAGGGACTATACTATTTTTTTTTACCCTAATCAAATAGTATTTTTTTTTTTACGAGTAAAGACCACAGCTTATAGTAGTTACCCGTAAGTTAAGCGTGTTGTTTTGACCGCATATCCGATATCCGCAGTGAATAATTGTACAACGTCAAGGTTCCTTCTTGTTCTTTTTCTAATGAATAAAATATTGCTATTAGTTTAATAAAAGGGTATTTAATTTATATGTAACACTATCTATCAAGTTTCTAATTTTTCTTACCCTGTTTTATTGTTTTATTTATACCTAAATAGATTTTTATAAGTTTAGACACGTAAAAACAACATTTTTATAAATTATTATTTTTTTTCAATTTCTACCTATTTACGGGTATAATATTATCATGCATAAAGATCTACTTAATGATTTATGTTAAATATTCTAATATTAACCTTTAATATAGTGTAATAGTATATTATTATTTATAATTTATAACTATTAAAATATTCGACAAGTAGTGTGCAATGAAAATCGTAATCTACCAACACTTTTCTCCATAAATAAAAAACATGAGAAAATAAAAATATTTTGTAAAATATAAGTTATAGTGTATCACTCATTCAGCATTCTAGTATTGTATATGTATAATTTGAATTAAATGATAAATGATAAATCGTAGTTTACGAAAAACGATTACGATATATTTATTAGTTATACAGTAAATTGAATTAATATTTAACGAATACAAGGTATTTGGAAATGTTATTGTGCATAAAATATAATAGTATAGGTACGTTAAAAGTTTCTAGTAGAATTGAATACCTAGTATTTTAATTAGAACAAAATAATAAAAATCATTATTCTTCAAATAAATAAATAATTTCACCCGAATTCAAACTTCAAATATCTATGGAAATAACTGTGTTAATGTATTTTTAAGATTTTTTGATTACAGACGAAAGACGCATGAATTATGTATGCCATTCTTATGAGAAATGTTATATCAAATTATCAATTCTTAGCTATAAAAATTGAACATTTTATAGATTTTTAACAAACAAAATAATTAGCAAATTTTCATAATTTTTTTTTAATTTAAAAATTTGAACTTAAAATGCTTATAAATAAAACCATGCCTATATATTTTAATATATTAAAATATCTATGAAAAAATATATGTGGAGTCTTAAATTAATTGTTCAAGCTTTCCGACTAGGGTAAACATTTTTTATCAATATTTATATAAAAAAACTAAAAATATGGAAAATAATATATACTTATAATTCAAAATTATACTTGCACTATTTATTATATGTTTGTTGGAATAATATAAAAATTAATAAAAAATTCAAGTATTTGCGGTTATTATAGTTCTTCAGTAACACAAAAAAAAAATCTATTTCGTTGAATACTAGTTTTACATATAAATTCCTGCTTATATCATTAATTTTTTCCCTATTATATTAAGTAAATATATTAAAATTTTCAAAAGGGGCTTTTTACTCCCAAAAGTACTAATTATATCCAATTGGCAATTTGAAACCACCCTCAATATGAAAAATCAAAATATTTTTACTGCTCAAATAAATGTCTTCAGAGAAACACACATCATTCATTGTAAAATCAATACATTCATCGCTCCGTTCAAAATATAAAACCAACAGAAGATGAAACCAATTTTAAAGTTTAAACTTAGTTTGGTACTTTAAAAATACCATGATGGATTTTAAAATTACGATGTTGAAACATTAAGTTCAAGCTGGAAGAGCTATCGATTGTAATATAATTTGTGTAAATCTATTATTCTTCTATGTTGGTGACTAAATTTCCATTAAAAACTTTTACAAAATTTCTAAAAAACTTTTAGAAAATTAAATTAAAGAAAAATTATCATATTATCAAATATCAACATACAACAAAGGATTTGATTAATTTTGAATTTTTTAAATTTAATTATAACTTATAGTTATATAATTGATTAAGTAGCCACAGTAAGCTTCAATATATAAACTATAAGTGTATAGTAAATGTGATAATAAAGAATAGTTAAGGCTTAATTAAAATTTAGACCGATTTTATTTCAGTGTAACTCATACAATGCAATTTAATAAGGTTTCGAAACTATCGTTTATTCGCATGTTTCAATCTTTGAGAATGGTATAATACAACTGGAACCATAAGCAAATTGTATTAGTCAGTTACATAAAATAATTTGAATGCTTGACAAATTGAACGTAGAGAAAAAAAATTATTACAATTTATTATCGATTATATATTTTTGGTTTACACACCTTTAGATATACATATACAGATTATTGTGAATTTGATTTCAATGCTTAAAAAAATCATTATTATATGTTTTAGAATGATTTTTATTAGAAATACTCCTGAGTAATATTTAATAATACTGTTGGTTGTGATTTTTTTGTCTGACGTAATTAAATAATAAAAACGGATTAAAAATTTCAAGATTGTATGTAATTTTATAAATAATTGCATTTTGTTTTATGAAGCAGATTGCATATTCATGCACGACAACTACTTTAAACAACTACTATTATGTAATTAACAATGGTAATTTTCATTAACTATCATATTATTATTGTGTATATATCTTCAAATAAGCAGATTTCATGTAAAATCGAAGAACATACTATTTAATTTTCTTCATTTTTAATCATATTGGTCAAATAGGCGGGTACAGTGATTGTTGTGTAGTGTTAAATAATTATAAATAATAAATCCCATTGAATGTATGATGTATGAAATATGATATTATCATGTAGTAATTCAGCGTTATAAAAAAAAATTATCAAGATTTGTATTCATTTAAAAAATTGAATTGTTTTAGGTGAAACTTAATTTAATTTAATTTATAAAACTGCTAAACTATAAAAAATATGGAATTTTTATTTTACAAATTTTAAACGTCATAATATTATATTATATACAATAACGAGTTTATAATATTGAAGATATTTTCTTCAGAGTTTATATCATGATAGGGATATCTAACTATAGATATATTTAACTATATATTACTTACCTACACACACACACACATATCTATGTATATATTTAATTTAGAAAAACCGTTACAAATTGTATGATTGTATGCAATTTATTATTTCATTTATAAAGATAAAAATAACTTTTAAATAAATTCATGAGAAACTTCTAAAAAATAATTATAAGTTAAAAAATACTAAAAAGTTCATAATTCAGAATAATAAAAAATAATGGCTTGATATGTCCTATTACTTATAAAATATACTAATAATGAGTTTATTCCTATCTGTATAGTTTTTTGAGAAATAAAAGTATAGAGATTAATTATTTTTTTATTTTTTTAAAAATTTCAATCAATAGTCATATAAAAATATTTAAAAATAATAGGTTTTAATTATTATATTAGAGATTTAAGAGTCTTCTATATTTTTGTTTATCAACGGTATATGAAACGTTTAAACATCACGCACCGTTTTTTTTAAGTTTATAAATCTGCTTCAAAAGTAAAAATATTATTAAGCATTACACAATGACAATTAATTGGACACAGATGGCATTATTTAGACAGGTTAATTTTGGAATTTCCCAGTGGATTTCGAGAAAATGGTGAAAAAAACTAGGTACCGTGAAACGGGGAAATGAATGATAAACCCAATTTACACAAAATGCATTTTGGTTATTTAGTAATTTTAATTTCAAAGACATCAAATTTGAATACAATGTTAATCATACAATTAGTCGAATATATTTAAATAATCTATAATATAATTAATTTATAATAATACATTAATTTATACTATTTGCATTAAAATTACTGTGAACATGAATTATACTAATTTTAATTTATTATCAAATAATTATTTATTTTTATATTTATTTATCGAATTTTTTTTCCTATATTAAACGAAAAAATTATTAGAAATATTTATTAAAATATATAAATATAATGCTTCAGCGTTACAAAATAATTGCACAAATATGAACATTATAATTAAATTTTAAACATCTATGATTTGTTAGTAAAAGTTTTGAAATATCAAAAAAAAAAAATATTCATTTGGAAAACAATGTTTTGCTGTCATAAATCCGTTTGATTAGATAATCTGTTATTATTTGTTTAATAAAAATTTAATTTCCAAATAAATGAGTGACAATAGTTGATCATAATTTAAAGAATTATTAAAAACAATTCTATAAATTTATATTAGATAAAAAAAAAATATTTTATAAAATATAATGTATTCACAGATGTACAGAGTAGTATAGAGTATAAAATGTACCTCCATACGTATTATAAACCTACAATAGTTATTACTAGATTTTCCATTTTAAATTATGGAATAATAACAATGCTTTATTTTTAACTTATAATATGTTAAAAACTTTATTGGTTAGAGTTTAGTAAACAATTAAAAGACAAGAAAATATATTAAATAAATGAGAAAAATGGAAATTTTAACTTACTTTAAATTTATTATATTCCTCTTAAAATAATAACATTTGTTAATTATGATTATGAATGATACACTTATGTCCAATATAAATAATGCATTTAATATACGGCCATAACATTAGGCTGGCATCACGTTTTATAACATGTATGGACTTGAGCAAATCAAATGTGATTATGGTGTTCTTAAATGGAACCTATCCATTACATATATTTCTCTTGGACTAAATGTGATTAAAGAATCAAAAATCTTTAGATCTCTGAACTGTTATGTTACTCTATTAATTGATAAAACTTAGGGAGAACTTATTTTTTCCATATAGTTACAGTAATAAAGTCGGTAAGAATCAGTCTCAAATTGAAAACATCAATTTCTCATCACGTTCATAGATTATTCATATCAAAAACATAACCAAATTCTCTGTATTAAATATTAAACTATAAAACAACTGACGGTCATCAATGGTTTCATCTGCAAATCAATCAGTTATATTTTCTAACCATTTGGCTAAACATACCTTATAATTCTAAAAAAGTCGTTTCATCTGAAACGAACAGATTAAAATGTTCGTACATTTTTTCCACACAGCTCATGATTTTTAAGGGTTTAAAGTTAAATTAGAAATTTACATCATTCAACGATTAGTTCAGCGTTTTGGATTTTCTAGTTGAACTGGGCCATTAGATTAGATAATATGTCGAAAATATAAAAAAGAAAATTTACAATCGTTATTGCCATTATTTTGTGTGGATCTCTCTCTAAAAAAAAAAACAAAATAATTCTAACATTTTTAATATCTTTAAGATACTGCTTTCTTCCATTTCGATTGAAACATATACAACGAATCGTGGTCCGCGCCTCAATGTCACAACTTCCAGAAAAATAATCTCATAAATTTATACTATTCTCACAAACGTTGTTTTGTCAAATATGGCGAAGAAAACTTTTCAGACAAGCACCCAAAAGAATGTTCCAGCTAAATGCGCACTTTGTGCGGGGTACAGCATTATAAAAAAGATGTCCAGCATAAAAAAAGCTCATATAACATTCAAAAAACAAAAAAAGGAGGGAAATAACTTCTCCCTATTCCTAGACCAGTTAACCTAGCGCAGTCTGAGAATATCTGCAGTCAGCACTTTAGCAGTTCCATTCATAAGCAAACATATGGCGATATCACAGCCAACCAATCACCATCTGTATCATTGGATAGCATTTCTATGTTTATTAACGAACTCAAACTCATCATTAAACCGTTAATAAAATAATTTACGTCCGTTTTAAATAGGCGCCACAGCTTTATTTAAATTAAAAAAATATCCCTATAATGTTTAATCTTTAGCTATTTTATTATTTTATCTTTAAATTATGTTTCCTGTTATTATTTAATAATCATGTCATATATTTCGATAATATATCATATCATTGTTCTGTATTATTATAAACTATTAATTATTAATTATCTATATTCTATTTTAATCATAAGGTGTACCTAATAACACGTATGTACGCATATAATCGTTGAACTTTCATATTTCTGCATATAAATAACTTCGCGCAGTCTGAGAACCTCTGTAATTTTATTCATAAGCAAACATACTCTGAAATTAGAGTAATATCATACTAAGTTTTATTAATAATAAATTATTTAAATCTAATAATTTTGGAAAACTTCTTTCTATTCCTTTGATAAAATTAACCATATATTTTTCTCCTTTGTTTGAAATTATTCTAAGGTAGTATATTTTTAAATTTCATAAACATATAGCAAAAACTTTATTTATAACATTTTAATAGGACATGTCAAAATTGTTTTCTAATTATAAATAGGTTTTTTTTTATAAACAATTTTATATCCAACGGTAAGACTTTTTGTCTTATAGAAGAATTATATAAATATTATGAAAACTATGTAGGTATATAATTAATTAATTAATTACATTTAAGTATTCTAATAACGTTGTAAAAGCATTAGTACGTAATAATATAAATGACCTTTGATTATAATCCCTCATCATACGACATGTATAGTTTTAATGTGAAAAGGACTACAACAGAGATTTTGATTTTTTCTTATAACAACATCTGTTATACAAACTTTTAAGACTTGGTTTTTTTTTTTAATGTACATTGTTAAAATCTAGAGGCAACAGATGTCATATTCCCAAGCTCAACGAAATAAATACAATTTGTTCGATTGAAAACATAGGTTAATTCAGTATTCATATCGTACATAAAATCATAATGCAGGATTAAAAACAAATAAAATGATCTGAATACAATAAAAATTACACAGGTAACAAATATTATAATACTTTAAAACGGTTGAATTTAAGATATTAATTTAAAAAATATGTGTTTTTGAAAGAATATCAATTAAATCTAAAATTTACAATTTAATTTTAACACTAAGCATTTAAAGTAACTATATTATATTCAAAGCCACTAAAATATTCAAATCGATTGTTACATTTTAATATTCAAAAAGGCCACTTGGCCCACCCCAATGCCACTATTATCAGAAGTACGGACATACACGTAACTTATGCTACAGCAATGTGGGTTGCGTAAAATACGGATCGCATCACTTCATTGTTCAAAATCGAAAATCATCTCACTCCATCATTCACCATAACACCCACGTCTCAAAGCAACGACGCTCTTGGCTAAAATTCAAATTATTAAAAACCATCATAATCCTAAACACTACTAGCCGATCAACCACTCCAAGCCATCACCAAATGAATAGAACTCTATATTAAGTTCCCCCCTGGCCTTTTTACTTGCTCTAACATCTCTTTTAAATAAAATTATTTTCTTCATCGTTCCTACTACCAATAACGACAAATGTTTTCGTTATCGTGTTAACAATCAATTTTATCATAATTTTATATTATATTGTTACCAAACCACTAATAATTGCTTAGCTATAATGTAATATTATGACCAACGTATAATGTTTTTGTAAATTATAATAATATGTAATATGTTGACAAATTAAAATATAATAAATAATAAAAATAAGTTAATAACCATATGATATAGTTACTATATATCACATAACATAGGCTCGATTGTATATGAATATTTCACAGTATTTCCATAATATAGATTATTAATTTGTGTTTATCAAATGGTTAAATGATTATTCTACTCTAGTATATTTTAACATGGCTTTTGATAACAAATCATGAGATTTTAAATAAATAGTATTCCAAGTAGCATAGTTTTGTAGAAATATATACGGGGAAAATATATCACTAACTCTTTTATCACTACAGTTTAGGGTCAAATAATTCACCATTTTGTTTTTAACTTATGATTAATTACCATTGGAAAACTTTTGTAAACGTACAGAAAGCAAAAGCGCGTAAACTTTTTACTTTGCCAGTTGTAAGCTACAGTTTATAACAGCTTTACATATATGTTTACTTACTGGAGAGGTCCGCGTAACAAAGCTTAACAATTTTATTTTTCAATTATTGTATTTTGAGTTTTACTTGTGTTAATTTTACTTTGTGACTTTTAACTTATTTATATGTATCATTTTTCAAACAGCTTCTTCTTCGTTTTTACATATGCGATTAATTTTATTTTTATTTTGTATACTTTCTCATTAATTATGTTAATCATATTTTTCTTTTTGGTAGTGTAACGTTTTGAAATACAATTTGAATCAAATAGAAGTCATTTGCTGTTGTATGCATCATTAGTTATGGTTTAGAAATAAATAGTCTCCAAGTTTTTTTAAAGATCACATAATACAGTGAAAAGAGATTGAGTTTTCAATACAATTGTCACAGTTTTTTTTTTGTAGGATTTGTGTTTGAGAATTAAGTTGCTTTGGCCCTGGATACTACTGGTTAAGGCAAACCGTTTGAACAGGCTTACCGTTGAAATTGCATTTATCTTCGCCCAACGTTTATGTTCTGTTAATGAAAATTCTCGACAAAGCTCCTTCTATACGATGCAAATTTGTTGTGGTCCATCAAAAATGCACGATAGTATATAACTATTATTTATTATTCATTAATAATTTATTATCATTTTAAAATAGAGTCAAAATTCAATATTAAAACTAACCTATTTAAATTAGCTAACCATAAAACTAATACATATTTTTGCATTTTAAATTTAAAACAGTAACGTTGCAGAAATTAAAAACAATTATTATAAACAAAACTATTTAAATATTTATATATATATTATTTTTTAATTAAATCAACTTTTTTTAAGAAAAGCTCCAACAAGTGTATTGATATCTAGAACAATGGAGTCTTTAACTGGTGTTATAGTTAAATGTCCATATTATTATAAAATATATATCTACCTATATTTTGTTCAAAGTAAAACGTGGTATTATTTTATTACACATTAGGTGTTAAATTTGAATTCAATGATAAACAGTTGTATAAGAAAAAGAACTCTGAGCGGAAGTGACCAGCGAAGATTATAACTCTATATCACTAAATGATACATTTATTGATATTGGTATTGAAGTAATTTATTTTTCTATTAGTATTACGGAAGGTTAAGTTAATGCAAGATCATTGTATTTACTTTATTATTATATTACTTTTTAATAATTATGATAAATATATTATATTAAACTTCATAAAAATTCAAATATCTACGAGTATTTATTTTTAAATTTTAACAATATAAGGAAATCATTTTTTTCAAAAACTAATCAGTAATCTTGAATAAAAATTTCTGTTTTACTTTAATTTGTTTTTCTTAGTGATGTTGATAAATACTGAGAACTTTTTACTTTTTATTCTCCAAAATACTAGCTAGATTCAATTTTTCTCTAGAAACCACCCTCAAAACATAAAATTGAAGCATTTTAAGAGTCTAAAAGGCGATGATAGGAAAAAAATAAAAATAATAAATTAACAATGGAATTATGTAATGTTTTTTATCTTATCGTTTTAAACAAAATTCATAATTATAATTTGACAACAGGTACATAGATATACACTTATATGAAGATAGAACATGGTTATAAATTACGCCGTCTAGTAATAATAGATCCATCGATAACTATTTAGTCGTAAAAAATGTACTATTATATTGGATTTTATATTGATTTTATCTAGTTAATATATTATTACATTAGTTAAAATATAGCTATAATTATTAATATTATATTGTTAGATTTTTTAAATATTTAAAATAATTCAATGCTCTCGATTAGAATTAATTTAAACGAGAACTAATATAATGAGACATTATATAGTTATAGAAAGTCTTTGATCGTTAAAACATCTAGTGCAGAGACTTCCGGTCCAGTTAACACGAGTAAAATGGTTTGAAAAGTTTTGAATATCAGTCGAAATAGTAGAAAAAGGTTGAGATTATGTGTCAAACTTATAGAAAAAAATAAAAAAAGTGTATTTATTTCTTTTAAATAATTTGAAACTTTTGAATTTTATGAACTCAAAAATTTTGATAAAAAGATGTTGTTGCATAAAGTTATAAATTTGTTTTAAAGTAAAAATAATCTATAGTTAGTGTAACAATTGATTTATTAAAATGTATTGAAAGTAAATATAGTATGATTAATCGTTATAATAATTTAACTAATGTTTAAAAACAGTTTTTCTAAACGTAAAAAAGTTATATTGGCAAAAATTGTATACTAGTATATAATATTATGTATTATGTATGTCTATTGTTTTTCTATTATTTATCATATAGTCGAGTATAATTTGTAGCCACGACTAAAAGAAAAAAAGAAACCGTAATATATCATATGATTTAATACAAAATTAATAAAATACTGATATTATAAACATTCTATTCTGTGAAAATAATTACCTATATATTATAGTCGATAATATCAACTATTATTTATGTAGTGAGAGTGAATTAAATTCATATGCATTATGCATGTTGTATACATGAATAACTTCCTCTCCGCCGTTATTATTATTGAAGATTAATTTATTTGATTGGATACAGGAAAAATAAAATATCCAATACCCCGAAAAATCGTTTATATTGAATTAATAAATATGGTAGGAAATATGAATACCGATGGAAAAAAAATTGTACTTTTTAAATCTTTTAAAATCACATTAAATGGATAAAGTATTAAATGTTGGACGCTATAGATAAATACAAGTAACGGTGATAAAATTGTATTGATTGATTGAATAAAGAAGAAGAAGAAGAAAAAAGAGCAAACAATAACCAATACTTCTGTTTATTAGTTTTTTTAAATTAATATCTTAAGCGAATACTAATTTATGAAGTGTAGGTATGTGAGGTTATGTAGCTGTGTATTTGATACTATAGTATTATAATATTATCACAATTGTTTTGTGTAAGTATAAGATCAAAATATAGGCAGAAACAAAATCACGAAAAACAATGAATTGTGTTATCTACTCAGTTATATTAAAAATATCAGTTCCGTCGTTAATAATATAGTCTGATTCAATCTGAAAACTCATACTGATTGCATTATTCATGTTTGTATGAGAAAATGTAGTCTTAGAGTGCTTTGTAAATACACTTAATTCTCAAAATCAAAAATTTCTGTTGTTCAAGTTTCGTTGACAGCTAAAAAAATAAATAATACTTTATCAATTTTCGGAATGTAAAGAGTGAACACAATACATGTTATTTTAATAAGAATTATCAGCATTTTCCAAATTATTTATTTATGAAATCATTATTTATATATACAATTATTAAAACTAATGAAACATCTATAAGTTAACGAATATAATATTTTAACTTTTATCTATTAGAACGATTCTTATATTTAGATATAATACTGTATTATGTCCATGATACAATTAGAATTATTTTTTATTTTCTATTCTTTAATAGTTTATAAGCTATTTTATAATAATGTAAAAACACTTAACTCAACTACATGTTATTTTTAAAGTTTAAATTTTAAGCTGCAGAAGCTTAATAATAGTTATTACATTTTAGATCTTACAATATTTATTAATAAAACTTTGTTGTGTTGGTTGTTCCACAAACTATATTAAAGATTATACTGTGGTTTACGATCAGGAGCATATAATGTACGAATTGTATTGTCAAGTGTTAAGATAATGAGACGTTAGAATTTTTTCGATTCATTTTAACGTTATTTTTATTTTACTAAATTTTACAAAGATTTATCAGTTTATGTTTTAAGTAAACTGCAGTTGGCAGACGCGTGAAAACTGGTATGTCGGGTGCCTCTTCGGTAGGGAGGCTGTATAGCTTTTAGAAATTAATGAGCTGAACACAAAATGAGCTGAAAAAACTGTGTACTACTTATAGCCGATCTTATTCTGTCAGCTTTTGCCGATTTTGAAAAATTACTTACCTTGTCAAAACAATGATGCACGAAAGCTAATGGTCCGCATCTCGGATGCAGGGATGTATAAAATACTTCAAAAACAATAGTAATGTATTAATAACCAAAAATAAAATAAAAATATGACGGTAATAGCACAACAACTGAAACTTACGCATAGAGAGTACATTTTACATTGTTGTGTACAATATGTAACTTACACTTTATAGTAAATACTCGATAAATTGATATTATTATTACTAAGCTTGAAAAAATATTTGGAGAACACAGTTTAGTTTTGTGAACTCTCGTGACTTGTACTTTGGGTTATGCAGCTTTTACCAAGATAATGTTATTTGTACAAATCGCATGTTAGTGTAGTTTATTATGCTTTTAGTGAAGTTAATGCAATTTTTATTATTCCATCAACAGCGGACAACGGTAGCAGTAATTATCAGTTTTCATTCAGAACCTGGTTTATTTATTGACACATAGATATTTGTGATGATATTTTATGCAAAACAAATCTGGTAAAATAAACTGGTTATATTTTAAATAAAAATTAGGTATACTATACATACTGATTTTTGTTCATTGAAGTTTACGAATTATGTATCGCCACTTTATAAAGAATTTTCTAAAGATAATAGCCAATCAAAAATTATAGTAATTTAATTTAATTTTAAAAAAAGAAACAGTTTTTTTGTCAGATTTTTAGATTTTAATTCTGTTATTCCAATTATTGTTCATAAAACTGAACTAATATAATTTTTAAAAATGTTAAAATTTTTGATTAATTATAATTTAATGTATATAGCATACGCCTATTATTACCGTAGCTATCAATATTGTATAGAACATAAATAGTCGACGTTTCACTTTTGAAAATAGCGCAATTGTGTACCTCAGGTGTTCTATACTTCTCAAATTGTATTCATGGTGCTATTAAAATAAGCAAACTGTTATAAAGTAATATAATTACTATTAGAGTAAAAACAATAAGAGTAAATTATAAAATCATCTATTTTTTTTTTAATCTGCTGATTTCTCAGATAATTATATAATTAATTGTGATTGTATGATCGTAATAATTATGATAAATACTCGTATTTCATAAAAAAGTAATACTTATTTATATTATTAATTAATCATTTATAATATAAAGTCTAAAGTTCCAGATAATTACTAATGAAAAATAATACTAAATGAAAAATAGCAATCATTGAAAATTGTCTATCCAAGTAACAGCTTGTTATTTCTACCCTGAAAATAGTGACTGTTATAAATCACAGTTAATTTTATACTTACAACTTTCCCAATACTAACACAGCACTTTTAAAGGTATTTTATTGCATTAACCAAATTACCTTTACTGACTATAAAGCATACATACATTAACAGGAAGTGTTTAGTTTAATTGGTCAATCAATGATTTTGAGGTTACCGATAACAGCTATTAACTAACCAAAATATATACCTATTGATTGATTAATACATTTTCTTATAGAGATATTTTAATTATTATTAATTAGGCATATTATATTCGTTTAGTGATAATTATTTTGAGTATATCTATAACATTTTATTTTAAACGTATGAAACATTTTAAATTATTTTTTTAAAATTGACTAAAAGATCGTTTAAAAAATAAATAAAATATGTATAATATAATACAATTTACGGCAAAATCTTAATTAGAACAGCATAATATTATTATACATACATAGTTTGTTTATTTGTAGTTTAATATTACCCATAAAATGATCCATACTTTTAACATAGAATGTAACTTTAGAAATGTAAGTATAATATTTATAATAATTAGAACATTTATTAATAATAAATTAATACAACTTGTATTTTTGTAAAAGAAGACGCTGACACTTCACGAGATTCTTTTGAAAATTAAGTTAATTAAAATTTACGCTATTTTAGGCGGAGTGTCGTGAATTTAATACATATCAGTACCATTTTCATTTTAGCTTTTTCGGAAGTTTCTTGGACAATTAAACAAATCAAATTTTTTGAAAAAATATTCGGATAAACATAAAGTGTATACTTTATAGTTTATAGTTAGTAGGCGTATTTCATATTCGTGTACTATAAAGTTCATTAGGCATTTCTGCATTAAGATATAATAATAGTAATATTATAATATAACTATGTAGAATTGTAGAATATAATATTGTGAGTTTGTATAGTGTAAAATTTTTATAAAGGAATTGTTTAGAATTTGTATTAAAAAATACTTTAGGTTACTATTGCTTAAACATTATGAAGTGAACAATATTCTTGTAAAATAACACGTTAGTGTAAATCAAAATTTATTTATTTATTTCATCTTTATATCCTAACATTATGTATTTAATTAACTCTTTTGTGTTCAAAGAAGTTAGTATATAGTTTAAATATCTGTGTAAACAGAGACTTTATTTTGAGATTATAATGAAATGTATAGACTTCCCTTCACTTATCAAACTATTGATAAACAATGAAAATTTTATTACCTGAATCCTGAGATTATATTACATAGCCTATAAAAAAAAAATCATAATGATCTTCTGAAGATTTCTGCTCATTGTAGCCCATTATATGGCTCTTTCAGTTAGGTACTCATGATTATTTTTCATACTAGGAAGAGAAAGATTTACGATAGCGGATGTCAAATTAACAATTGGTGAGGTAGTAAAGAAAGTTCAGATGGAAAGAAGAAGGAAGTGTAATTTTCAATTTGCTAAGAAAAGCACATGAGTCTTGACGTGTGCCAAACTTTATCGAAGATTTGGGAGACATCAAGAAAAAGCACAGTGCAGAGTACTTGTGTTTTTATATATATATATTTATTTTTTTTTGCAACAAAGCTACAATTTTGTCGACAGTTAGAATTTTCTTTTGGCATATTAAAAGTTAAATTGATTGCCAGAGACAATATTAGCTAATAATAATATGATGTTCAGAAGGTTAGCACATTATGAATTTTCATTAATATGCCACTTTTTAATTATTTTCATAAAAATATTACATCTTTATATTTATAATGAAATATTAACAGTTAACTATCTATATATTTTAATAACATGTATTTGTTGGAATGCAGTGAACAATTTTAATTGCATGAAAAATTAAAAATAATATGTAATAACAATTATTTACCTAACATATTATTAAAACGATATTTAAAAAGTCTCTTAAGATTTTTTTTTTTTTATATAAACATCAACAATTTTAAAAATAATCTGAATACTTTATTACAGTAAGGAGTAAGCTTACTTAAAAACGGTTTTTTGAATACGATAATTTATTGGTACTTATTCTTGTTTCGTTTGTGTATTAATGCAATAAAGTTGTTGATTTGATTAAAGAAATAATAAACAATAAAATATATATATGTAAACATTATTCTAAGAAACAAATATAGATATTTTATCTGTGGTTTAAAATAAATAATAATAATATTGTAGTACCCAAATTATGTTATTAGATTAAGTGAAAAAAAAACGAATTGTCTTATTGTAACCAAATATTTGTAAACCGTATTTTATATATATATTTTTTTAAATTTAATAATGTTATTTTTTTTTCAGGTAAATATAGCTGTTATAGAATATATTCAAAAATTTGAAATTACACCTTTGCAATGTAAGTACAAATTAAAAATAATTTTCTATGTATATGTTTATAGTTAATCCTTAACCTTTTGTATTTGCTAGACTTTATTTTTAAATTTTACATTTAAAGAATAGACTAAAACAATCTATAAGCATCGATTAGACAAAAATTGCCAATTGGCTGTGAACCAATGCAATAGCTTAATTTGTAAAAAGCCATTATATTCTATTTTACATTTAATTTATAAAAATCATATTTATCGTTATATAAAATTAATTTTTCATAACATTTGAAGTATCAAAAAGAGAAAACATTTTCTAGTATGCATATAAGTGACTATGTTGAAAACAATTATCAACTTTCACCCTAAACTTTCTACTTGACGAAATACACTAATTAATAAGAGGAGTCTACTGACTCTTCGAGGTATTTGCATTTATATAGAAATATTCTGGTGCCCGAACTTATACAAAGGACTTAATATAATCGAAAATGATTACATAAACTTGTATATTATCATCTGTATTCTGTATTCTTTTTACCCTAATTTCAAACTAGGTAATTATTAAAATATTTACGTAAGATAAATATGATTTATTAGTTATTACACATTAACATGATACTTTAAAAACTAGAAAATGTAATTTTATTGAATATTATGTAATTGCTACATATATATTATTTACTTACAGATTATAATTAAAATATTAAATTATATTTATTAACATACTAATGTTTGTAAGTTATAGTGCTTTGAATAAACTAAAACAAATGGTATTTTAAAAATATATATAAATATTTTTAATTTAATACAGTTTACTTTTTAGTTTTTATATGTATGGCCTTAGGAAATAGTTATTTTTAATACAGAAATCATTGAATACTCCTAATGTTAGTTTCCGAGAAATTATACTAAACTATTATATGTTTGACGGATCACTAAAATTGTGACAATTTTTACGATATAATACTATAATCATAGGCTTAACGTGTATGCAAATGAACTTTGACATATAATCCTAACTAAACACTGTTTAAAGTAAGGATCAGAAAGTTTCAAAAAAGTTCTTGGAGTAATGACCTAGCTTGAATAATTTGGTATGTTCACACAGCTTCTCTTTAACATATTATATTTTTAGTAAAACTTAGATTTACCTTCGACAACAGTTTTATTTTGTATACTTGGGATTTTATTTTAATAATATTATCATCTCCGTTTTAAGTATAAACCGTCTACATTGTAACATTTAAAACAAATTTTAACCGAATAAAATGTATTTTAGTTGTAATTTATTATCTTAAGAAATAATAATTTAGAAGGCTTTAAAATAATATGTTGACCGATTTTTTCATAAATGTCTTACTTTCATCGTTTATATAAAATATTATCATAGCATTTTCCATTACCACCTATAATTTATACGATACATTTTTATTTATTAATATGTAATGATGTTATAACATATGTCATGTGCTTTTAAAAAAATACAATTTTTCAAAAATTTTTTTGAATAGATTTAAATATTTTAGAGATTTTTTTTAGGGTATAGTTACATCATCCATTTAAAAACTAACTAATTCCTTTTTGTCCAGGAGTTGAGAAATATCCTTAAGTCTTTTAATCTTGGAAATTTAAGTTTTGTCAATGAAAATAAATATTTACTTATAAACTATAATTATCCTAAGTCAACAGGATACATAAATAACTGATGGTAAGTTGTTCTTAGAAAAACACTAAATGAAATGTTATAATAAGATATAAGTCGAAATAAAAAATATTATATTATATGATATAAATATTTAAAATATTTTAATTTCTACTTTTTTTATTACATTTTTAAAGAATATTAATTATTATTAATTTTTTTAACTAACTTACCTGAAAAATACTTGTTTGCATTCAAAATAATTATATGATTTTATTATCATTATTGTCATTGACCAAACATAATTAAGTATTACAATTAAAAATAAAAATTAATAAATATTTTGGAACAACAGTATTAAATGATGTAGTAATATTATTCTAATATATTTGTTTTTGAAAACACTTAAATATTATAAGAAAGATGATTTTCATTTATAAATTCTGTTTTATTCATTTTATAATTTATTTTGAAAGAAGATTTATAGTTGAAAAAATATTTTTAATTGGCCATTATAGAAACGTATAACGTATATTAGAATAAACTATTATAAATAATAATAACTATAATATTTACCAAAAAGTAAATACTTCCACGACTAAACCATGACATAAAATAAACACTATTACTCCATTTAAAATCCTACAAACATTATTGGCGGTTTAAGTGCAACCAATAATCTGTACGAGCTTTCTTAGCATATAACTAAAAATGGTTTTTATGCATTGATGACAAGAAATCCTTTATATTTATTACATTATCTTAAGAAAATAAATGTATAGAGAATCTACCGATGATAAAACGTTTATTTTCGGCGAATGATTAAAATTCAGTTGTCGACTAAAAACTAATAATGTAGGTTAGGATTTCTTTAATATCGCTAGAATATCGTAGACTCCTTTTTTCAACAACCCTTTAAGCCTCATTGTTATTTTGTACTATTTTTCGGTTCTAGAGTTATTTCTGTTTTAGTAAGGTAACAAAACATTCTTTGCCGGATGTTGGTTGTCTCGTAACCTCGACAAAGATTTTGTCGCCTTTTATTATCTGACCTGGAATTTTGATTCTCTTTTTGTTCTTTATTTCACATTCTGTATCAGGAGTATTATACAACTAAATTCACAACATTCACGAAATAGAAAAGTCTGAGTCAAATACCCAAGTAATTTTAACAATATAAGACATTATAGCCTCATCGCTACGCTCCTAATTCACAAATTCTTTTTAATTTGTGAATATTTCTATTATAATTAAGGTTCTGAATTTAAAATACAGTGAAAACTCTTTATAACGAAACTCGTTACAATGAAAAACTCTATATAACGTAAATATTACATTATAATGGTTGGTTTGATTTATAACCTATTAATCAATTCATTTTTCGTAGCGTATTAGTCACTCTCAATAACGAAGCAATATATCATGTTCATAATACAATTTTCGTATTATCGTGTTTTGTTATGAAGTCGTAATACCAAAGATTTCAAAAGCACTTGATGCGGCTAAATTATTAGAAAAATACTTATTGTTTCAAAAAGATGATCTAAAGTTATTCCAAGACATGGAACGAATTCATAGAAAAATACAAAATAAATATTTGCAAATTAAACAAGTTCAAACAAAGATAACAGACAATTTTAAATAATTGTATAAGATTTAATATATATTATAATTAAAATATAATTTAATAAAATAATAAATATGGAATTAAATATTCATGTAATGTAATGTGTATTATAAAAATAAATAAATACCTTTATAGTTTATACATATTTATATATATATATATATATATATATATATATATATATATATATATTATTAATTAGAATGCTTTTATGGACGTATATAGTCCACTGACAATAATATCTACGACCTTTTTTTAATGCCATCAACAAAAATCATTGATTTTTTTTCTTAGAGAAGTGTTTATACAAAAACAATCGTAGCAACTTCTATTGTATAATATACATTTTTTAGATATAGCTCGAATATATCTTAATAAATACGGGCAACGGGCAAAGCATAATTTTTAATGTCGAATAGAAATTTTGAAAAATATAATACAAGAATATTTAGTAAATATATTTAATATGAATGTATTATTTTTTTATTTATAAATTTTCAAACGTTTTCATCATCAATTATAAAATATGTTCTAAATATTGTAGAATTAAGAAATATACTCTAAAATTTAAAAATTGCTAAATATGCACTATACATTTTTGATATTTTATGCGTAGTGTCTTGGAATGGATTTCTAGCTCACTAAGTAATACATCAACTGTCCAAGAAAAAACATGCAAATGCAACAACTCCCGAACCCTAGACCTTATCACTTATTAATTGGATCTTATAATTGGCTATTATTATTATACATATTTTCTTTGTTTCATACAAAATTTAAAAAAAAATGTTCATTTGCAAGTTGACACGAAACTATAAACTTTTTGATATAATATTTTTTTTTTTTTTTTAATCATTGAAATGAAATATTTCAAGAAAATAAATTTCATTAATTTTTAAAATCTACTTCAATCATGAACCAGTGTAATTATAAAACAATTTTTTACACTGATTTATAATATTAATTTAATAATTTATTGTTTTTATAATAAATATTCAAAATAAAATAACATTTTTCATACGGCTATTTTTATCAAAGTGAAAACGATATAGATTAAATACCTGTAAGTTAATTTAGGTACTATCAATTCTATACTAGCAGCGGAAAAAATGAATTCAATTTTATAAAATCAAAAGCTTTCCTTTACTCGCAGAACTAATCTAGAATGAGTTTCATTAATAATTATTATGCACTAGCATTCTAATTAAGTTTTAATGAGTATGTCAATGTGTGTAATGTATAAAGTAAAATTTAAATAAATATCATAATAATATTGCAAAATATCAAAAGTGACTTAGTGTGTGTTGAATAAAATTGTAATAAAAATAAAAAATAATAATAATAATACATAATCGTAATAATGTCTCAAATAGTTTTCCAACAACAAACATTTCGTTAAAAATACTTAAAAAGTTTTATTTAACAAAAGTCATAATTTAGGGCACAATAAGTTGTTAAAAGTTATAAATACCATCATTTAGTCAACTATAAATAAATCATATTAGTTCCTGAAGGGTATGAGTTAATGTTTATATTACGGAGATAATTTTTGTCAATTGTGTGATTTTGCATTTTGTACGCATTTGGCTGATAATAAATTAAAATTTTATCCCAAACATTTATGCTTATAAGTATGTAAAATAGTTACACTTTTAAAAATAAAATTGATATACGAGTCACGATATATATATCTGTCATATGTACAGTATTCGTTAGTTTAAATTCAACTGAGTTTAGGGGTGCAAAAAAATGTTGCCTACTAAAGGTAACGGCTTTTCTGGTTCGAATGAGAAATTATGGGAAAAGTTACTGCTACATCTACTCTTGTTCCACATTTTATACCTCAGGTGCGTACAATAGCCAACCGTGATATAATAATATAATCTCATTATTTTAGCTAGGTACCGAAATTTTCTCTTTTTCTCGTTTTAAAATATGTTGTAGGTACAAGAAGGATATGATACAAAAATCTGAAACAAAAAACATTGAATAAATGGTTGACCAACTTGTCGAGATAATATTAAGAGTATCTATAAAGGAATAATGAACAATATTATCATATATAATAAATTAAACACACATTTTAAATAATATAGAATATACATAATGTTGTATATTATGATAACGAAAAACATGTTCCTAATATTATATTTTAATATAATGCTTATATTATGTAAATGGTATTTTTGTATTATTATTTATATTAAATTCAAAAACTTCAACACATATTTATTAAAAATTCTAAACACTTATTTTTAATCGTAATCGTTTTTTAATAACAATATAATAAAAATAAAAAAAACTATGACAATGATTGATTAGATTAAATAAATAATATTCCCGTTGTTTCGTAATAATTATTTGAATTTTAAAATGGAAATATTTCTTCTTATTCAAAAATTGTTTTCTTCTGTAGCGTCACTTTTCAGACACACACACACACACAAAAAAAAAAAAAAATACTTCATTGTTCCACCAATAATCTAAAAAGTAAATGTTACTTTTATGTCATTATAAAATTAGTTTATTATGCACAATTATTTGTCCTCCGTTAACATAAAAAAAAATTATCATCGTATAATAGATAGTCAATTTTTAATGAGTCTTAAAATGTGTTTTACTCAGAAATGCATTTAATTAATTAGGTAGGTAGGTACTTATATTATAAGCGCGTTAAGTTACATAATTTGTCGTAAACCCTTTTTTTGTTTGTTACACATTTTCTTTCATTAAAATTAGAGGGAAAAAAATGTTATCATCAATAAATGATGCACGATGAGAATGGGAACGTACTATACTACTTCCATAATATATTTTAACAGAAAACACTAAAGTAATCCATTTCTATATATTTGGACATTAATTGATAGACACTTAATGATATTCCCATTCACGTAGCACGTGTAAAATATTAAAATATAATAGAAGCGTTAAAAAATAAAATAAAAATATTTTTATCAGCGATCAGCATAAAATTACAATATATTACGACGAGTATACATTTCTGAACAAATATGAGTACGTGATACATACATGACGCACGACTGGATATCAGATCACTATATTTCGTCTCCTCGTATTTACATACGACCCAGCCTTTTTAAATACATACTCTTTTGTATATTATTTTTTGTTCGTACTTTAAAGACTGACATCATTATTTGAATACTTAATGGAAATTAATAATTTACTTTTTTTTTACATTAGTTGACTTTTTTTTAAGTTCACTTGTAAAATACTTTTTTCTTTTCATTTTGAATAAATCAGCGATTTTTCATTTATAAAAACTTATCTTTTTAACACAATTATATTTCTCAAAAATCAATTACTATTAGAAAAAAATAGTTATTTAGGAATTGCACCACGAGATATATTGCTTATATAAATACGTATACATAGTATTATATTTAGAGATAGATGCCATTATTTAAGTACTAATTATAATAAAAATTTTCAAAATTTGATTGAAAATATTTTGCTTCTTCACAGGGATTTGAAATTGTATACCTATTTGTGAACTAATTTTATTCGTGGTTACAGACTACAAATAATTATACAATTTCATCATGCTGTATAGTCAAATAAATGTTCTCCCTTATATGTAAGCTATTTGATCTACTTTATTATTATGATTACTATGACGAAAGAGTTTTCAGTCAAAAAGATTTGTTTTTGTTGTAACATACAAAGGAAACAATTAACTTTGTTGTCTTTTATGAATGCCTCTGATATTAATTTGGAAAATGTATCCTTATTTTTTTACGTAGAAGTAAAAATAATATGGTTAAATACTTTTACTTAACACACGGGATTATCAGTCTAATATAATTTTGATATAACGTATATGCTTTATAAAAAATCTTAAGAAATTAACAATATTAAATATATATTTATATATATATATATAAACATATTTAGCTGGTATATAAGTGATATTTATCTATTTCAATTTATAAATTTTATTATTAAATATATAATATAATTTTATTGTATTTAATTTATAATTTATACTTATAGAAACTGTGTCAATACTCAATAATCATTATATCGAATAGATTTGATTTATATTTTTCATGTACTTATTTATATCGAAAATTAGATTTTAGACTATAAAATATCACTGTTTGTATTTCATATTTTAATTGTGAATTATATGTAAATGCGTAGCTAAAAAGCTCAAAAATACGATAGGTTTACTTGTTTATTTTAAACTAATTATGTAGTTGAACTAAATAATTTTCGCTCATATGTTTGTTATTTTGGATCTTTAAACAAAACAATGAATTTCTAATTTATTTTAATAATTTTACATAATTTTACATAATATTGTGTTTTTATATAAAATTACGATATGTGACAATTGAGTAATGAGACTGAGTGCAAAAATATTTCAAAATCAAGGTATTTCAATATGGTTACCTTCAAAATATTCCCCTTGGGCAGCTATACACTAAGTCCAACGCTTTTCCCAATTTTTGTAAGATTTCTGGAAGGCATTGACTGGAAGCGCCTAGAGTACCCTCGTCATGGAGTTGGATGTCTATTACCGACTCGAAATTCGTTCGTTTTACGACCTGTTTGACTCGGGGGAACAGAAAAAAGTTATACGGAGACAAATTAGATGAATACAGTGGCTGGAGCAATACTGTAATAATTTTTGAGGTCAAGAACTGCGTCACACAGAAGACACGATGACAATAAGGCGCATTGGTATGGTGAAGGATCCATGTATTTGTGATATAGATCTGTTGGTAAAGATATAAAATAATAATATAAAACAATTAATTACACCCGTTTATAGATTTGAAGTTATAAACAAGTTGATAATTGGTGAGGTAGTTTTTGAAATGGACTAAAATACTGTAACATAATTGCACAAAGTACAGCCTTTCATTAATTTCAATTTAGTTATTTCGTTATAAATATGATTATGAAACCCAGTGATAGGTTATTAATTGAATATGATATAAGCGTATTGCAATTGTTTTTATTCTAAATAATATACGTTTGATCATTTTTAAATTAAATAACACTCATTGATGATACATATGTATAGAAATAAATATTTTTTTTTTAACTGGTACCTACCTACGTTTGTTTGCAAATATAATATATTATTCCCTTGCAATCTGATATACCGATATTTATTGTATAAAATTATACTGCTGTTGATGTCCTCATTAAGTTTAGTGGTCCCTAACTACAATAAAATCATAACCTTTATAAACTTTAGTAAACATTTGTAACGCCAAGAATAACGCCCGGGGCTTCTTTCCATGTTTACGTTTTGTGTACCGGCTTGTTTGTATAAATACTTTCGCTTCCTATTAATTTTTATTCTACTTGTTTTAATCTTTTGCTGTACCATCACTTGAAACTAACATAAATATTATTTGTAAACATTATCGTCGACATTACATCGGCTCATAAAAACCAAGACATGATTACAGATTATTTTAGTTGTATAATTTACAGACAAAAATATATATTATATCTAGTACATTGTTGATGGTATAATATTGTTTGTCGAAATCGAAAATCATAAATAACCTAATTCATGGGCTCAGTACTTACAATCGGAAGATTTTCGTTAAATTACATTTTTTTTTTTTTTATTATAACGAAAATTGGCTCACCAATTTTATTGGCAGAAAAAGCATTAGTTATAAAAAACAAACGTCAAGTTCTAATACTACACCACCAAAAAACGATCCTCCATTGATTTCGCTGTATTCAATCGCAAAGGTTTTTTATGTCTGAACCGAACTTACAAATAATTCCATGTTGTAATAAATATTATAGCAGTATCTCGTTACATAGATTTTTTCATAAAACGTTTGCTCTCGTCGATAAGAAATATCATGTTATGTACACCAATGGATATACGTCGGTTAACCATATAAAGTGAACTATTTAGTAATACAAAATTTATAACGCTCTCAAAACTGCCGTATCGAAGAAAATAGAAAAAAAAAACACGACAAAGAATTTCAAATCATGAACGGATGACGGCCGTCAATATACGTCCGATAGATCTCACGACACTTTACAATTTAAAATGAAGTATTTTCTAAAATGTTTTACAAGATACTACTGACGATATTACAGAAACTGAAACTGAAACAAATAGCTGGTAACGGTATTGATAAGCAATAAGAATATCTCTATAATAGTAGTAGAGGTGTATCATCCAACTAAAATTATTGATTATTATCATAGTTTAATACTATATAAACTTATATAATATTATATATTATAATATAGTATAATGTTTTTACATAGTCCCAATTAGAGGGTAGAAGGAGACGACGGTATTAGTTTGGAGGTTCAGGTGCCAGATCGGGCTGATATATTATACGTACTATCCATTTAAACCAATTGGTGGATACATCTGTAAAACTGTAAAAGAATAAGTAATTATACAATAAATGTCCACTAAATTTACAGTTTTATATCGATTTCGGACAGATTATAATATTTTGTTGCCAAACACGTGTATTAAACAATGTTCTTTATTACTTTTTTATTAGTTATTATAAACGAATGTTATATATATATAGAATACGTATAACATTATATACTGCGTGTACGTGATACACAGTATTATATGATTATTGTATATACATTGTCAACCGTAATGCAATTTAAAAATTTAAACAAAATTTTTTTAAATAAATACCTTTGTAAATGCTTATATAGTGATCACGCCGTGTGCGATTACAGCGAACCGCTTGGAATAGACATTGGCATATTATTATACACATGCATTACGTGTCTATTATGTAAGACATAATCCATTGACGATTTGTGATATGGCTATACTATTAACCGAGTCAGTGATATTCTCTTCGGATGTTATTAGTGGTGTTATGGTTAATAGTAATAATATGGTCAAGTTTAAAGTCACTGTCTGCTTTTGTTTAAAATAATATTACGTCGGTTAGTATCAACACCATTACCACGTATATAATGATAATAATAATAATAATAATAATAGTAATAATATAACGGGGATAACACGATAATAATATAGCAATAGCGCCGTTGAGTAAGTACGTTTTTGCTCCTTATAATACGTTTGACCTTTACCCGCGTACAAATGACTGGCTGTTTCTTATGTGTTGTTATCAAAATGTCGACGTCACGAATCCCATCAGCCTTGTCACATTCGGCAATACTACAGCGGCCGTATACAGCGGTGGTGGTGTATGTAAGGGGATTGTAGAGTGGAGGGTCTGCCGGATTGGCGAACAGAGGAAAAACAGTAGAAGAAGACCGGAGTTAATGTAACAGTATTATTTATCGTGCACAACCGTTCTCGTACAGGCGTATCAATCAATTTTATTTTTAAAAGGGTGGTTGCCCCAAATAATATATATCGTACTTTACCGAACATCCCTTTGGGAATTGTGCGACCTTAATGTGTTTGTTCGGCTTATCGGCCTCGAGTTTAACATTGACGAGCATCCGCCTGGACCATGATTTGTTGTGGCGCATCAGTTTTTGACAAAGCGCCACTGTATAATATAATAATACCTACACCGCATCACTATAGAATTATATTATGCACCTACTCGCCACTGAAGGCGGCCTTCTCCGCCAACACCCCGTTACGTACGTGGGGCGGCTGTCGTCAACTTTTATCATGACTGTATACGAATATGGACGCGCGACGCGGATTATAATCGATTCCCGTCGATGGCAGTAAAAATATGTCGACAGTATATCGATCGCGAGCTCCGAAGAAGTTTATACGATAATGTTAATGATCGGCGAGAAATAATAATAAATAAGTTTAAATAAGTTTAAATAGCGCCGCTTAGAAATATTCGAGTCAAACGAATTGTCGATACTCGTGTTGACGTATTGGCGACTATGGTGTAAAGCGTGCGTACGCGTGTTCGTACTATTTACGTCTGTACGATAACGAGTAGGTATACAACAGTTTTTGTTGATTAATAATTTTGATGCTTTGAACAAATAACCAACTTTTGGGCACCTAATTTGTATTACTATTGTAACACGTAAATTATTATTAGATTTTATTATAATATTTAGTATCAGTGCTCAATGAAATTATCTATTTTTATCTTTAGTTAATAATATACATATATTTTAAATATTGAATAAACTATGTCCTCCAGTGATTACCAGTAATGCTATTTTTATTGTAATGTTTTTAAATATAAAAAAAAATTCACATAATTTTACATTAAGTACCAATCAGGAAGCTGACTTCTATTGTACTTATAGTACGTTTTGAGGTATTTCGTTATTGAGTAGATTTGAGCATGTACATATAGGAAATCAGAGCTGAGGAAACACGCCCGTCTAATCCACCGACCAAAATCTATTTCAAATTATTAGTTAAACTAATTTCTACAAAAAAACATGACATATTAATAATATAAACTTATAAATCTGATATCAAAAACATATTTGCGTTTGATGGTATATTAAATAATTGAAATTCCTACTACATGTCAATATTTTATTTACGTAATAAATTATCACACCCGAACGTATTCAAAATAAATGAACAACAAAACAAATTTGCGTTTAAAAGTTTTGTGTTTTTATCAAACTGTAAGGTAATATGATCTGTACTTTATTATAAATATAATGTAAGTAATAATATAGTTTTTTTTTAAATATATATATATAGTAATATTAATTGATGATAATATTTTGCACTTATAACTTACTTAAAAATAAAAATATCATAAACAACTGTAATACATCACAGATTATGTTATTACTTTTAAGTTTGATCGTAGATCAATTCACTTTAATATTTAAGCTGCCAACACGAGGTTGAAACAATTTAACGCATATTTTGGTATGATATATATGAGTATGAGGAAGACTCACATTTGTATACGTCATCGCCTTCATTTGCAACATATTTTCTATTGGCGCGTTTTTTTTTTTAAATTCTTAAATTATCATAGTTAGAATAAATTTTTTTTGTATTTCGATACTAATAACTCTATGGTTTAATAGGTTTTATTTTATTTCATTTTATATAATTGTATAATAGGATTTTACATATCAGTCATGCCATATAGATATAGATTATTACATTAGTTTTAAGATTAACAAAACAAAATTATTGAAATAGTCATTTAAAAAAAAATATATATTTACCTATTTGGTTTTTATGATATTATATTCTTTTTTTTATTATACTGACCTCATTAAATATTGAAGGTATTAGTTACAGTCTTTCGAGATACTCAGGGACTCAGGCTATTAAAAGACCTAGGTGTATTGGTTTATTATTTAAATTACTGTTCTATATATAGCTATAAAGGATATAACATTAACTTTGCATTTTTAAGTCATTTTATCAGTGAATGTATTTGAATCATTTAAATTTCCATAATTTAAAATCCACGCTTTTTCAGAACATATACCAGTAGCGTTCGACGTAATTATTGCGTTAGAAACTTAAAAAAATTATTTAAAATGATATCAATAATTAAAAAAAAATTTACTTTAAATTCAACACTATATCATTTCTTGAAATACGAATTCTTCTAAGCATTTTATACAATCAACTCTCATTATGTATCACATAAAACTATTCACAACAGCATACATCGTGAGTTTTACACATCATATATATATATATATATACATAATAGGTATTACTTGAGATAGTTTCCGGTCAAATTTGCTTACATATAAATATGTAATATTCTGTAAACTGTATTTGACACGTAGCGAGCGACGTCACATAACACTAATGCACTATAACCTTTTATGTCTTGTTACTGTTGTCAGCTCATGTTCCAGTAATATCAATAGTGAGTAATGTTACAAATTATTCAATTACTTATGAAAAAGACAGAGGATGTCTTGAACTATATACGAGTTTCTCAATATAATTTGATAATAGAGCGTAATTATAAGACCATACGTACGCTAATTTTTTAAATTTTTTAAATTAAAATTTTTTTTATGTTTTATTATTAATAATTAAAACATTTTCAAAGTAACCTAACTTTTAATAACGGATTACTCCAAAGTCTATATCCACTCCACTCCGCGTCACGGGTTGGTCTGGTTTATGACATTAAATACCGTCAATTAAAGTGTATTTTCATCAGGGGAATATTAAAATGTTAGGTAAATAGTTTAGTAGTACCTATGTTAATACTTGCCGTTTACTTTTAATCTATTTGTGAATTGTGATCATAGTAAATAAATTGATTTGGGATCGTATTTTAGGTGTCATCTATTAAGTAGGATAAAACGATTTCTATATAATTATATATAAATTATAGTGTGAAAGGGAACTTGATTGGTTTAAATCATGAATAGATGTATAATCTACTAAAATGTGATTGGAATGAAATTGATTTTTGTTGTGTAACACACTACACTAGAAACGTATTGTATTTGTTTTTCAAAACTTCAGGACATAATAGACTCAACTGGTGGTTAAAATAGTTTAAATTAAGATCGAGATACGATTCATTGTATCCATTGGGCGGGTTATAATTTAATATTAATATTTACTAATATAACAATATAATAAATGTAATTTTTTTGCCTTTTTGGCACAAATTAATTCAACCTACTGTATTACTAATATTGAAATGAATTACTATAGAAATTTAAATATATCATACAATACACTTGATAATATAGGCTGACCGTCAGATTTTTTCCCTATACAATGAATTATTATTAAATTTAAATTAAAAACATATATTACAGTGACTTACTTAATGACGAGATAAACTCGACATTTAATGTACAGCAGAGCAGTTATCTATTTTTCCTTTTTTTTCTTAATTATTCCATTGTGATATTATACATGATTCGGTTGGTCACTTTTGTAGTCTGTTGCTGGTATTTATCACACAACTTGATTGGAGATCAATAACTAATGGACCTAAACCATAAGTTTGCTGTGCAATTTCGATAATTAGATGATAGAACGACCTATATAGTAAAGACAGTCATAACGTTCTGTCATTTAATGTTTCTAGGTTATCAACTAGTCGGCAACAATCAACGCGTACAATAATATTCAGTAGATATCAGTCGGTGCTCACGGAGTGTCTTTCAGTAAAGTAACAATATGGTTACATTAATCCGTTATATGATGTTTATTGAGGTAAACCTCATCGAAACTTTAAGTAAATTATAGTCACCTTGAGTAAATTTGCATTAACCTACCGAATACATTTTGATTTACTCGTGCATAAGTGTGACTACTTTTACACAACTCTGTTATACAATTATCAATTATGAGATCAAAATATATTTTTAATTATAGTAAGAAAAATCATGCAAAATATTAGCTAGAGTATTATAATAATAGTAGGTTATTAATAAGTATACATGTAAAAGTATAATTATCCTATTTTAAATGGATTACCTTTTGTTTAAATGTTAAAGCTATATGGTGAATAGAGGAATTTCACTGAAATTACCACCTCGTGCGACAAAAAATAATTAGGGTGCAAATATAACACTATACGTTGTTAATTTAGGTCGCATTCTTTACAATTATTTATTTTAACAAAAAAACACACCCAAAAAATATAGTAACATTAATAAAAGCCTAAATAATTATACGCATAGCCAAAAAATATAAATATTCAAGTAGGTAAACAATTTTCTGTTGTGCACCAATCTCACTATAACGAACGCGTCGTTAGGTATTATTTTATTTGAAATAATCAATTTTGAGCTATACAAGAGAATTCATTAAATTGTAAATTCATTAACAAAATTATTAAATATTTAAATGCAGTAAATTTTAATAAGCTCGGATTAAGCAAATTGATTTAAATTATGATTTAATAAACAAATTCAATTAATTGTCCGAAAGACATATTATTTCTTTAAATAATCTGGTAATATTTATATCATTTTGTTCTAATGTGATAATTTTGTAGGGAATGTTCAAAATATATTATTATTTTATTCGATTAACGAGAGTTGGTTAAGAAATGTAATAAAAGCTAACGTGAAATTTTGTCACGGTAAACCTTTTAGCAAAATTGTGCCCGAAGTACTTAAGCTAAATGTAAAGTATTTAAAAAAAAAAATAAAGGGAAATAAATAGGTTGAAAATGATTATTTGGTTGGATCGTTTAAAACTTTCCTATCAGCTGATAATAAAATTGCGAACGTGCAATCGGTAAACAGTATTGAACAGAAAAGTTTCTATACTCTTTGGGAAAGAGTATTCACTTTGTCTACTTACTTTAAGACTTCGCCTATAATATATTTGAATATATCGCTTTTATTTACACTTTCACCTAAAAACAGTTTAAAACATTTTTATTGTTTTTATTGTTACGCGATGTTTAAAGACGAAATGGCTCAACAAAATATAATCATAATAAAATGTCACTGATGAAATAAATATGAACGTAAAAAAATATCATGTTAAATATCCACACTTAATATATATTTATTATTATATTAATTAAACAGCGAATACAGTGTGAAATGGTATATTCAATTACATTTAATACATTTTTTATTTTATTTATAATATTTTTCGTTCATATTAAATAAAATAATTTATAAGTGTTTTGGTTCTAAAATATATTAAATAGGTTTATTGTTGTTATTTGTCTAAATGGTATCTGTAAATTAAATTGCATATTATTTAAAATATTTCTGGTATTTATAGTCAGTACACTGATATTTGCATGTTTAACAGGTTGCTGTTAACATAAGCCTGCAAAGAAATAATTTGGTTAAAAACAGACTCAGTTATATATTATATCAAGTATTCATCTCATTACGCTCACTTTGGAGTATGATATGTATGTATTAATTGTTGTTATAAATTTGAATCCAGTGATAGTTCGTGATCCTCTCAGAATAAGATAGTTCAATCAGCAATACTAAAGATGTTTCTAAAGTTATGCATTTTCAAGAAAAATAATATTTTACATTTATTTCTAAAATCTAATTAAGTTTTAGTATCATATAATTAACAGAGTTAAGTCTGTGAATTAGTAGGAATTAATTGAATAACCCGTGATTTTGATTTGGCAGATATCCAAAAATCTGGTTAATCCAAATAATAAGGATAGTCTGGGTTTTTGTATTTGTATTTCATTTTTAACTTGCCAAATTATAAGAAAAATAATGTCCATTGGGCGTTTTAAATTTGTTGTTATTTGTATATTATTTTATACAGTTTATAACATTTAGTTACAATTGTTATTATACTTTCGTACCTTTTATAGCATATATTATAAAGGCAGATTAGTCGAGTCCACAAATCTACATATAGTCAATAATCATCAATTTTTTTAACAAAATAGATACATGTACTAAAGAGTGTAAGTTAGAAAAAAAATCATATTCTGTTTTGAATAAATTCCTAAATGATCAAACTTCCATTGTGAAATATTATATGTAGTGTACAAAATCAAATAACAATACATAATCGTCTTGTATTGGCGGTTCATCGGTTGTATCTTGCATATATGATAATAATAATATATTTTTATTATAATATATAATGCGTGTATATAATACAGTACCTATATGTATAGTTATGATATGGAATATCGACTAACAGTTCGGTGAACCGTGTCAATTTTATATTTGGGGAAAAAAGTTATTTTTCGAACGGCTCTGCGACTCCTACGTTTATTTTATACCTTTCACACTACATTAAATCGTTTGAATTTTTCCACTGTACAACCGCCTAGTAGTACTGAGTAGAATACCACAATAACCTAAATGGATGAACACAAAATTATTATGGTGAACAAAATGTGGATTTATTCTGACGGTTTTGATTTTCATACGCCTGGACACAAAGATAATTTTCACGTTTTACTAAAATTTCCATAATCTATAATACGTATTTTATTTTATGTTGTTATACACTTTGATGTATATGATGATCAAATTAAATTTACCGATAAACCTAAATCTTTTAATGTACACAGTGAAAATAGTTTATTTTTAACTTTTAAGTTGTAATGCGAGTACTGAGTATTCACTATAAATTCTATATTATATACCTGTGGCATAACATTTTGTTAAATATTTATTTACTTGGTGTATAATAGTCATAATATTTGCATTAGTATACACAACAAATTGGGCATGTACCAAAACCAATATTTTAAAAGTGTTTATTACTTAATCTATTTTATTTTTTATTATCTAAAGTATTTTTAGTCAAAATATAGAATAAGATAAAAATTATATTGATTAGAGTTTAGAACAAGGATAATTATATGTTTCTGTTAATTCTGTTAAATTCTGTGTACATCCGGTATATAAAACATAAAATATTACCACAGTGACAAAACCAGGAACATATCATGGTGCTTGTCCTGAAGCTATATTAGTGTGCGACCGATATAAGTTTATTTTATTTATATTTATATTTATACAGTATTATTGGAATCATATAAACAAAGTTTATTTTATTTTTTTGAGAATTTTTTTTTTCGAATAATACTCAAAAGTTTTGTATACTATCTTTCGTTTAAATCAAACTAGAACGTTTATTTTTCTGCAAGTTATCGATACACAAAAACATTGTTGTTGTTATTATACCTACCAGATATTTGTAGGTTATTTACGAGAAAACGCAACAACTACCAAAATGGTTAAATGTTATCATTTTGTAATTTTAAAAAAGCACCACAAATACATAAAAACATGTTTTTTATTCGTATTCATGATTTATAATCAATTTTTTTTTATTCATAAAACTATAGGATTTAGTAGTTACAATAACTAATGTGTCCTAGAAAATTAAACTTCAAAACTTCAAAGTGATATTATTTTCTACATCCTTCTCCTCACGAGCGTAACTATGGTTTATTAGGAGACACATTTTATGTGTCATCGGGATTCGGGATAATTGTACATATATGATAAAAATAATAGTTTGTAGTGTATTTAATGTAATACAATAAAATGTTGTAGTCATACATTTTTGCACTTATCTCTAATTAAATGAATAATATATTATACTCAGCTTATTTAAAATAATTTTGAAACCAATCCAGAATTACATCCTATTTTAATAATCCGTATTTTTTAGCAAACTTCTATAATTGTTCAAGTGATATGCAAAAATTATTCACACAAACCGCATTAAATAGTTGTTGTCTTTATTCTTGTGAAATGGACCATCTGTTAAGTAGAGTGAAAATTCTTATTTTGCATTAATAATTAAATGCTTAATTCGTAAACAAAAGTTAATCTCAAAATATTTTTTCATTAGATTCTGTTAAAAATATTAAATTTTATGTATTAATGATAAATGATTTAAAGTATGTTAACAAATATGATAGTTAATTCATTTATGCTAAATATATTTTTGTATTTTAAATTCATGTACACTGCACACTATACTTGTTATCATTATTATTATTGCACTCAAAAGTCATGTGCATTATTTTTCTTGGGCTCAATTTTCTCAAGCTCAACTGTCTGTACTCAAATGTTCCACGGGTCATTTCCAGTGCTAAATATTGTCATAGATTAATTTTTGAAATATTTTTATTACCACACAAATCGTTAACCAAAAACAATAAATATACGTTATTGCAATAAGTATTATTTTTTTTAATTCTCCTCTCTTAAAAATGTAGTCGACACATTTTTGTGATTAATATAATAAGTATTATTGTTATTAAAATGTATCTAATTATAAAAACAAGACGATAAAATATAGAAAATGTGTATAGAAAAATATAAGGGTCTACTATAGAATATGGATTCAAATATTCAGTGTTAATTTGCTATGAAGTTTATAATTAGAGTTATCGAAGCGCTTTATCAAAACAATTTATATGTTAGTCATGTCTCAAAATATCCAATTCAATAACGTGGTAAAGTTTACCTAGGGGGAACATTTTGGGCTGTTGTAGTTCTTACTAAATTATATAGTATATTATAATTACTCTTCGCAATATTATAAAATAAAGAAAAACATACATTAAATGTATGATTGAAAAAAATTTTTGTCGCAGTTCATTTTTATGAGAATAACAATGTATGAGGTATATGTATTATGTACAGAATAATAAATCAATAAAAATGATATGTTACAGTCGTCATTATAAATAGAGAGTAGTACAACAATGAAGTAATGTTTTAGATTTTACTTACTGTATATATAATAATTCTCACAGTAAATTTTAATTATTATGTTTTAACCACCGTGTTCAGAGATTAAACCTAACGTTGTTTTATCCAAATAAGTAATTACTCGTTAATAACCTCATTTGATTGAAACAACCAACAACGGATCAAAATAGTTGTATAATATTATTATGTATACATCTACCGGAAATATAATTACAAAAATAATTAATTTACTTTCAAAAATCATGTAACCCATGTACCATTAATTGTACATATACTATTGTAAAAAGCAAAATGACGTTAACTTTATTAAAAATAAAAACTAAAATAAATCCATGCTCTTACACGATCCATTTTATTCCATAAATATATTTAATTTTAAATAGTTTATTTATGTAGGGATTCCGTGTGAACACGAAGTTGTAATCTATTTGTTTTTTCCTGTCATAAAAATAATAAAATTCAAACATAAATATACATAAATACTATGTTTAGTAAACTCTTAATACGAAACTCATTTTATTAAAATATGGGAATTGAAATCTCTTTTATTTTATTTTAAATATTGATTTTAAATAGGTATCAAACGTAAAATAATAGTTTTGTTATGATGAAGAAACATTTAAATTAATTCGCAATTCATAACCTTTAGTCATAATTTAATAACTATTTTAACACAATGATGACGCATATAACCATTATATTATTATTAATAAGGACAATCATACTATTTTGACATGAATGATATGTAATTACTCATAAGCAATACTATAACATTATTTTAGGATGGATTTAATATTCTATTACAGTGATATACAACCTGGGGGAATGTAAACATTACTGGAGAGTGGAGAGGCGCAAGCAGTCATTACAAAGTAAAATTGTACTAATTAAATTATTTTTATTTTAAAATGTAGGGAAAAAATGAATTGTTTTATTTTTCAATTTATAGGAAGGGGCGCGAGATTTTTGGAAATCTACAAAGGGGGCGTAGGATAAAAGAGGTTGGGAACCACTGTTCCATTGAATATAATGTGTGAGTACGCAATATGGGCACATATTTTTTCTAAATTAAATCTTTATAATAACGATCTGTTTCATATTTTGAATAATAAAAGGATTTAAAATGTTAGTATTGTTGTTAAGAATGTATAGAATAAAGAATCATTCTATTCAATGGAATTTATTGGATGAATTTCAACATGAATTTAAGGTAGATAATATAAAAAATAAATATAATAATTGACTTTTTTCATCTTTACTTTCTTTCGAGTTTTTTTATTGTTATAACAACATCATTTGATTTACAATTTCCCATCGAAAATATTGAATTGGATATTATAAATGTATAACTTTAAATTGTAAAGTATTTTACCTTTTAACTATCTACTCCTACTTTTTTCATAAATTTATTATAATTCTCTCAGATTATCTTTTAGATATTGTTATAGTTATTATAAAATTAAACAAGTTCAATATTGAAAATATTAAGTAATTGTTTTAATTGAAAATTTAAAGTTTTAAAAATATAGTTTACCTATATTTCAAGTATAAAGTAATTATTAAAACTTTTCAATAACATTATAAGTATTGAAACTTTGTTGTATAGGTGAATAATAAGCGTAATTGGGAATATATTTGATAAATGTAATTAATTAATAACTCCAAAAGTTTAATAACGTATAATATTCAATAAATAGTAGGTATACCTAGGTACTGAGTGTTCCATTTAACGTAGAATATTAGAACATTCAATATTTTAAAAACTGTTAACGTTTTTGAAAATATTTTTTTTACATCATTTTATGTTATTTGAACACAACATTTTTCTAAAACAAGAATATTTTTAATATTATACAATAATTTTTAATTCTCTATTACAAAACAGAATATAGAACTAAAATGTGGTTTTATTTAAAACAGTAAAAAAAAATTAATTTAATTGATAAAAATGTTGTTTTGTAACACCTTTAAATTATGTAAAAGTAAAAAAAATGTAATTAATGTACGTGTTTTCTAAAATGATTAGTGACATACGTTAAATGGATCAACTCAAACCTATTATATTATCTATCTAGAGAGGAAACTTTAAAAAATAAAAATATAATGCTTATCTATTATCCAAAAAATGTTGATCACATGTTTGACACTGATGTCACTGATGTTTTTTATACTATAACACCATTGAAATTTTTCAAAAATTAAGCATCCGATCAAAGTAATAGTTTTTGAGCTTAAAATACCATTTGGTAAAATCTATTATAAATAAGTTAAACATAAATAGCTACTAAATAGGTACTTAATAACTATGAGTATTAAACTTTAAAAAAAAAAACATATTTAAAAATATATAAGTTTGTATGGTAATAAAATATATTATGCTTATAATATGTAAATAAACGCACATATATTGTTTTTTTTACTCAAATAAATATAATATTGAATCAAGGTTTTTTTTTAATAAAAGCACGACATTTTATTTGAAATTAAAAGTAAACACAATGTAGGTATTATAATCATAAAGCATTATAGTAACATTAGTAACCTAAATAGCCTACTTGAATATAAATATACTGAATCTGTGAGGTACTTTAATATTTTATTAATATTATTATAGGTACAAGATATCTAATATATCAAGATAAAAAGCTAGTCAATGATTTATTGAAATATTAATAATATATTATTACGTGTTAATTGAATTGCGTATTCGATGTTGGATTTATAAAGTTTTTAAATTAAACCTATATTGTATATGCAGATATGAATAAAATAGCTTAGAACTTTTAAATGAATGTGTGTTTCCTTTTGAAGGCCAATTTTATTTTTGTTTTTCATTTAAATGGAAACCAGAGAGAAATCCAACAAAAATGGGTTAATGCGTTGTGAAAATATAATGAAAAATAAAAATAATAATACCTACTTGAAACACAAACCTATTTGAAATAACGGTTACGGTGCCAAATTAATAATAAAAAAACCGGGGAAGTTACTCTGCTATATTGTAGTTAGTTTCGAGTGTAGGTACCACATTATTGAGTAACTGTAATTGATCACTGTAATTAATGTGTTAACAATTTGTTGATGAATTATTGTATACAAAAATGAGTATAAACGAAATAGGGGTGTTAGTTACTATCTCTAAAGATATTTTATGATTTATTTGGTAATTTATTTTTCTATCAGGTGTATAGTTAACTAGTTTTTGGCAAATTAACGGAGGTACTATACTATACTATCCATTATTGTAATATTATAAAATATACATTTTTTTTGTATAAATAGCTTGCAATAAATCTAAATATTTTTAAAATACACTATTATCGTCTACATTTTTACAAATACATAACTTTAAAAAGTTTCAAGTTCCTATGATATATAATTTTTTTTAACTACCTACAACATAATAAATAAAAACATAATAGTTATTTCAATACGTAAATTTTTCAAAATTTTAATCGAAAAATTTAATTATAATCAAGCCTTAGTGTTTAAAATTAGAACTTTTATAAATTTTAACTACAAATTGACGAATAATTTCATGATTTTGTAAAAATTTGAATTTCAAAGTTTTGTACAAATTGCGCTTAGATATGTATTTTTGATATTTATAAATTTCTCAAATTTTTGTTCGAATAGTTATAAGATTGTATTTTTAAACTTTTTAATAGAGAAAAACTAATTTTTACGGTGCATAAAAATCACTTAACACTATTGAAGATGCCACAATGCCACGATTTTATAGCATGGTATCATAAAAGTATAACAGTTTTGGTACATATAACATACAAAATTATAAATAAATAAACAGTGAAAATTCTTTAAAATGAATCTAAAGGTATAAAGAGATTTCTTTCGTTATAGAGAGTTTTCACAGTAGAGGAGGTTTAAAAAAAAATAAAATTTAAATTATTTATGTACCTATGTTTTATTATTTATCATATACACATTATTATTTTTACATTACATGTTTATTTATTTATATACATAATATATTATATTTTATATACAATTATTTAAAATATTCTGTTATCTTTGTTTGAACTTGTTTAGTTTTCAAATATTTTTTTTTGTATTTTTCTTTGAATTCGTTCCATGTCTTGGGATATCTTTAGATCATCTTCATGAAACAAACATTATTTTTCTAATAATTTAGCTGCATCAAGTGTTTTTTGAATACTAGGTATTACAACATAACACAATAATACGAGAATTATATTATGAAACATAAAATATTTTTTTGTTGTTGAGAGTGACTAATACGCTACGAAGAACGAATTGATTAATAGATTATAAATTAAACCAACCATTATAATGTAACATTTACGTTCAATAGAGTTGTTGGTTGTAATGAATTTCTTTATAATGAGTTTTCTTTATATTTGTATTTTTTTTTAGTGATTTTTAATATGTTTTGAGTTAAGTATTTATTTGTATTGAATTATATTTATCGAATTAAATGTATTTAAGTATAATTGTTTCAATAAATACAAAATTTGAAAAAAAGATCATTAAAAGGTACATGAATGTATTTTAAAGATATTGCGTCATATTTAAATTATTTACAAGTGTTCACATTTCAAACTATAAGTTATTAAAATTAAAGTTTTAAATGTATTTTCTTATGTATCTTGGAAGTAGGTACGCAACTATTGAAGTAAAACGATTCGTGATACTCAGTGATAGGTATCTGCGAATAAATTATAAATTTAATTCATTTTGTTTTTAGAAATAATTATGGGAAGTACGATACATTTTGTTCTGAGTACTGAAATACATTGTTGATACAAACGTTTATATATGTCATTTAAAATGCATTGAAACAAATATAATACCACTCGAAATCAATTGCGCTTGGCTTATACCATGTTGACTCGGGTGTAAAAACCCTGAGGTATATAAGGATCTGTGTAAATACGTATTCCCTGTTTGAAAATCGAATGAACCATAGTACAGTAACCAGGAAGTGGTTTTAGTCATTTTTTTCATTATATACTTTTCGCACTAGAATCAATGTGTGTAACACGTCTTGACGTCTGCATGACCGGTTACGTTACCACCTGAAAAAATATAAGAAGCAGTTCCATTTTTCACAAATTTATTTTACACGATAATATTTGTTAACATTTTATCTGTATAGCTGCGTGTGCTTATACAATTTAAGAAATCTTGGATTTTGAAATTATTTTATTTAATTATTTTGAGATAAAAATAATAAAATATTATTGTTTTTATAATACTAGATTAATAATAATGTAGGTAATTTCATCAAGGCAATTCGTTTAATATTTGAGGTGATTATAAAATAATAACATGACGCTGAGACGGTCGATATTTGTATCTAGTGATAATAATCGTATACCTACCGGTAAGTGTTTTTCTGCATACTTATTTAGCCAGTACTTATATTCAATATACTATCAAATGGAATTATTCATGAGCTATTGAATACAAACAGTTCATAAGCGAACCATACCGAGATCGATCTTTCACTATTATAAAATGATGTGAATGTCACACATTTGACGTGCGGAAAAATAATAAAGAGCTGCACTCTAATTTTTTTCTTAGTGTATTCAAATACGCTAATTGTTAATTTTGGAGCGGCAAACTTCTGGCTGTTTTATCAACTTACTCGCTTGAATGTGAAAAATTGGTCACAAAAATCGTTAATTGCGAAAAATGGTTAGGTATAAATATTTCATACGTATACGTGGCACAAATCTACTGTTTTCGTTAAGCAAAAGCAACACGGCTACTGGTACAAACAATGCGTTTGTTTCCAATAACACAACAACTTTTTTTTGGTCTTCTTTGATAAGCATTTAAATAAATTTAATAAATATTATCGATAACGGTGACGTGATAAATAGTAAAGTAATAGTGAACCAATTAAATGAATAAACGAATCGCGTTTAAACGTAACCTCCCATTGACAACAGCGAGGGCGTTTCCGTCCATGGTGACCAATCAAAGTCACTGTTGGTCAATCCATGCTCGACGAATTCGAATAGAATCAGCGCAGTACCTGGATGGTAAATAAAACATAGGTACAAATTCAATCAGGATAAGGAAAAATATAACAGGACATAACTATTACAATGAAAAACATTTTATTTCGTTTGTCATAATTCCTGGATATTTTTCAAGTCGACATCTTATTTTAAATGAAAAACATCACCACATTTTCGACATTTTAAATTGGATAACACGTACTTTCAGCTGCGCATTCGTGAAAAAAAACTCGAGCCAGCTACGGTCGCGTGCGTCAGATAAACTGTATTATCTAATAGTCACCCGTCTATCGGTCTTAAGGTTGTCACATCTTCGTCGAAAGATATTTTATATTAAGTACCTATCTAAGTCGTGCCAGTGTAGAGACTGCAATAATAGAACTCAATACGGTACAATCTATATAAGCAGTTATTGGCAGTACCTATATCATAAGTACTAAATTACATTACTACCGTGTGTCAATTCTTAGTCAGTATACTGGCGATCAGTCCTGGCTAGTCCCGGTAAAGTGTAAAGTGTAACAGTATATTACAGTTAAACTGGTGCGAACACTGGCTATGTGCACCTGCTGAGTAGCGCTGAAGCATTAACTTGTATTATAATACTAACGAAGTGTCACACCCGTTGTGCGGAGTTCCCAATTTGGATGTAAAATATACACTACTTACAAACAATTAAAAATGTTAGGTAACAATGATAATATAACATAAATTATTAATAACGTAGGTACTTATGATATAATATATAAATTATAAATGTTTGATACGAAACCGCTAAAGTGTATTATAACGCACGCAATAAAAAATTGCAATTACACAAGAATCTGGTCTTTAATCATAACTTATAAAGTTATAAACATTCGTTCCACATCACCTATTATAATATATATTGTACATTCCGCACTCGCACCAGGGGTGAGTCGTCTTAAACATAATATGAGCTTATTATAAATTCACGTTATTTTCGACTCAAATGTATACACGACCTAACTTGTCACGTACTGTAGATCGTATACAATTATAGAGAAATGTATTATACATAATATTATATATATACTACACGGAAAAGAAAAAGGAATTTCGGTCATAATTCGCGTATGACGCGTAGCGCGTTTTTTCATCAACTACACCTTATTATACTTGTAATACTATATATATATATATAAATACAGGTTAGGTCACCATGTTTTCCCGTATTTTAATTTTATGGTGGAGTTGAAAAACACAGTGATCCGCCCTATATATTAGTGTCATGCTGAACTTTCATGCGTCGACGCTGCTTCTATAACTTCATGGTTCGTTATACTCGTACTCATTACACATTGCCGAGTGTACAGACTGAGTTGCCAACAATACAATTTCGAAAAAAAAAATATGTTTGGTTTAGATTTTCTTTATTCAATTCTGAACATTAACTTATAAGACCATAATATTATATAATAATAATATTAAATCATAACTAAGACTACAAAATATACATTTTATACTGCTCAAGTAAATCTCAAGTCAGATAATTATACGACATAATAAAATAAATGAACGACTCTGTGAAAATCAATGAAATAATTGTTTCTTACTCAGTGGCTATATAGTATACGATCTGTTACGTCGATATAGTTGATTCGTATAACCGCGACGATACATTCGTATTTTTCACATATCTTTTTTCGCTGAATAAATTCGGTTCCGCACACACACACAGTTATTTAAATATATCCGTTGTACGTATATTATACAGTATGATTAAGTGTCTATTATTCACGGGAAATACGAGAATATTATTGAATTGCTGCTGTGTTTGACAGTAGATCGCAATTGAAAATAATTAAAGGTATGAATAGTGTCATTATACATATAATATTAAAATGAGTAGTATTCTATACCATAGCGGCAATTCCGGTGCTTATTGTGACTGATAAATTATATATTATAAAAAGTTTTCCCTTTTTTTTCTTTCACGGTATCGAATAACAGCTAATGCGAGGCAGTGCTCGTGTGTCTTTGTGCACATGCATATCATTATTATACACTCGCCAGGCCCCAAAGTCTGAGAGACCGGCCATACATAATATGCGACCCCACGATCTCGGCCAACTACGTTACAATAATATATGCGGTCGACGACTCGCGTTTTACACTGGGACGGCGCATAGTCGTAAATAAAAACACTTGCCTCCCTTCGCGGGCCGCAACGCCGCGCACAATAGAGGCAGCATTACCCACGTTATACAGTGTAAATTTACGATTTCGTTGGCGCGCGTTGCCCGTGAGAACCACAGCAAGGATCGACACACGTGCAGTCTCCCCCACACCTCCCGCAGAGTATTTTTCACGACCGTATTTGTGTTCGTTCGCCGATAGCCAGATATATTTATTATTATTATTACTATTGTTACTATTATTATTATTATTATTATTATTATTATTATTGTTTCCAACATACCACCATTATTTTATTTTATTCGTTCGTCGACGCCCAAAAGGCAAAACTGCAGTTATATAACTGCAGCATACCTACCTATAATACACATATATTTTGATATATGAGTTTGTGTACGAAGCGGGAGAAAGTGTTATTCTTAACACTAACGATTAATTACGATAATTACGAGCAGAGCGATGTATATACCCGCGCTTTTATGTCGTCATTGTTTATTCTGAGTAAATCGAGTTACAAGACTCGCGTTCGTAATTCCAACAAAATATCCTTCGAATTAGTTTCGTTGTAAAAATGAAAGAGCACCACATCAACCATGGCATGCCAGACCACTGAGTAGATTATTTGAATACGAATAGACAATATAATTTATACAAAAAAAAAAAAAAAATGGTCTTACAGTTATACGATAAAATATGATACAATAATAATTAATACGCATTGAATTTGAGCTCGCAATTTATTAAAGTTGTATAAAATCGAAAACATTGAAAATGTCGTTCACTTTTGTTTTTAAATTTGGTCATAGGTTATTTCTCAGACTTAGAACTTTGAAAGATATTTATTACACGGAATCACGATCGTGATCTAAATAATTTCGGGGAGAGAATATCCATGTCTTCGCTCAAGACAAGACTATACGCGCATAATGTGTTAATTTATCATAGACCGCGCTTAACAAACGTACATTTGATATAGTTTAGGTTCGTGGTAAATGTTTAATATGATCGGCATTGTACAATAGTGACGAGCAATTAAATTGACATCGAAGCGTTTAAATGATTGACCTACATATTGTAGTATTGTTTAGTGTTCCCGGGAGATGAAACGCGTGTGAGCTATCCACAGGACTGAAAACCAATTTAATAATTTCAAATCAAAATATCGTACGACGGTGGTCAGTTACTAACCTACATACTGCATGCTTCATACAATGTAGTATATATATATATATATATATGTACTGCATAGTAGTATTTACAATATATATATATATATATATATATTATAACGCATTTATAGGTAAACGCACGGGGAGAACGTATATAACGAGAATTTCATACCGAAATCCTGCAAGCTATCGATCGTACGCGTTTAAGTTTTTGATGTGATTCCCTGGACATTTTCGATGTAGACGATTAATCTCGAGTGCACTTGAGCTGGATTTCACATTACATTCTGTTCTAGATCACTAGAGATAAATCGAGTTGTACTGAGTGATTATTATCGATTAATACTCATTATTTTAGTCTAATGACTTTTTTTTTTAAAAAAACTGTATTTGATTTTCAGTCAAAATAGGACAAAAATTTATATTTTCTTATCGAAATTAGTTTTAAGTTTTTTACTTTATTGAATAACAATATACGTTTTTAACTTCATATTCTGAAGCAAAATATTTTTTTTAGCACATTTTGAATACATAAAAATTGAAATTCTAACGAGTAGTTAATGTGTTATAACTTATAAGTATATGAAGTTTAAGTAGGTGGAATAATACCAAAATTTTGTAGTATACTCCCGTATTCCACAACTTCGCTCATCGAAACTTTGAATTAAATACTTATAACTCATTAACTACTCATCCGAATTTCAATTTGTTTTATCAAAATATTCCGAAAAATATTCTGCTTCAGTACATAAAATCAAAGATGTACGCTGTTGTTCAAAAAAAATAAAAAAAACTTGAAAAAAAATAGAATGATAAAAATATTAATATGTACATATATATATATATATATTTAATTTTTTTATTTTATTTAAATTTGAAATAACGCAAAACAATAATATTTAAAAAAAATATATAAATACATCTTTAAATAATAACTTTTTTTCGTTAATAGAATCAACCTGTATATGCAGTAGACTATAAGACTCAAAATAAGAGCATATAGAAACGTTTGTAATCACGTAATGGTCTCACACTTGAAAAGGTTTCACTTGATAAAATATAATATATAACCATAACCGCCATAATAATTATAGATTTATATTTTAATATGACGTAAAACACATTTAAAATACATTACAAAGGCGATCAATAAAATATACAAATTTTAGGCGATTACATAGGCACAGTGTAATTCTTTCGGGCATCTATTCTGGTTTTTTGTTTATTGCAAGATATTGTCTACAGTTCAATTGACAATTTTCATACTTATTACCAAAATAATTTCTCCAAAAAATCAAATACTAAAAATAAACATTTTTCATGATTTTATATTTTTATCTATCATAAATGATATATTTGTGAAACCTAGAAAACGTATTTAACCGTACTTAAAATTTAAATATAATATTAAGGTACCAAATTAAAGTAAAAATTACTATTTAACTGATAATGATTCGTTGTATAGTTAAACTAAACGATACAAGCATATAGATGTGACTGCTATGGTATAGCAGAGTCTGTATGTACTGCCTATGCTATTTTTAAAAAGTATCTCCGAACGGAGGTCAATAGTTAGGAAAATATTTGTAAGTTGAAATTTCAAATTGTGTGTGATACTACTAGGTATATGATGTTATTCAGGCTCCAACTTATCTATTTATTTATAGAAATTTGTTAATAAAAAAATAATACATACATACGATGGTTGCTTTATTGAAAATTATTAAACCAAACCATATTATGCCATAATATACAAAAATAATAAATGAGAAAGGGTGTGGCGTAGTGTTTATCTGCAGTCACAGAATAATCAAGCAACATCTGTCATTGCTGGCTCTCAAATGGGTGACCCACCCAGGTGCTTATCTAATCCATGTCCCACATCCAAAAAATTTACCATACCATAAAAAATCCATAGTCATTGGAAAAGTTGCCGACGTTTAACTAATATAATTTAAAAAAAACAAAATAAATAAATAAGAATATAGTGATGAAAAAAAAATACCTTGTTACCTTGATAGTTTACAAAAAAAGGAGTCTGGGAAAGATATCTCTTTTTACCACTGATACAAAAATTTAAAACTCTGACAATTTTAATGACGCTAAACTTAAAATGTATGCTGTAAATGTGAAAAATGCCTAGAAACATCCAGGAAAATTGGTTTAATCAGTAACCGATTAGCGATCATATTATGAAGCTAACTCGGTCGCACGACTATAATGAGTTTATAAATAGGTGCTTAATAGAACATTTTATAAAAAAAACAACTACCTATTTTAATTATTTTTCAAACAAATTATTTGGCGTGTTTCATAAGATACGTTTAAAACTTCGATTATTGAAAATAGTATAAATAAACTTTTGAATAGGTATTATTTATCATGTGTTTAGGCTAAATAATTAATTTAGACGTGAAAAAAAAATGTTCTTCGACATTTTTACGATTTTACGGTGAACACAAATATATAATTCTAAAATTATTATGTCACTTTACACAATAATAGGTAAAAACATACGCAATATTATAGGCAATCATTAAAACTAAATTGAAATAATTCAATAACTGTTAAAAATCCAACGTGCAGGCATATCATTTAATATATTGTTTTGCTCATTGTCTTCTATTCCTTGAATCATTGTATTCTGACCCATTGTGGTTGGATTGTCTGCTGAACATTATATTATACACTACACAAACATATTATGGAATAAATCTTACCGAAAGCTATTTCAGATCAGATTGTTGCAGATGTGTGACGCGTTTTATTTTTTGTACTTATAGTCGACAGATCCAAATGATAAAAGATAGTTCACCGGTCATTATGGGAATATATAATATGGATCGATATCTAAGACGTCCGTATAACATTTATAATGACTTACGCCGCAGTAAGCTTGCAAACGACCATTTAAACGTTGTTGAAAAAGATAATTCTATAGTAATATGTAAAAATTATTTTTTTTTTTTTAAATATAAATTTCATAGTTTGTGAATTTTGTAAATCTTTAACGCGTTGGTCGGTTATTTACGATTAACGAGTAAAGTTAGGAGTTCAAATATTTATTGTTCATAAGCACACAACAATGTTTTTTTTTTTTCATTTGGTAATATAATTTAAGTTTATTACAACTTATAAGGTTCATACTTATAGTGTTGCCGGGCTCGTAGGTTAATATTATTGCATGCCTGCTTATAATATATAATATTTAAATACACTAAACACTCACACATACATTTATATTATATTCTACGAATACCTACAAAATACCAGTCAGGTCAAATTATCATTCTTTACGTCACCTTATAGTAGGTATTAACTTCCAACAAAGCCGGGACATAACTCACGATAATAATATTTTATAACGTCACCATACTCCTTTACCTTGTAAAATATAGTGTTTATGGGGTTTTAATCATAACGCCAAGCACTGTGGATTTATAATTTCATCATTTGTTGTTCGGCGCATGATTGTTAATAAAAATATAACAACTTAATCGATTTTAATGATCGTTTTACGTTTGTTAATATTATTTAGTGTGCAGCTTGAACCTATAACTTGTATAAAGTTATAACTGATAAGTAATAATTACATTATTTTACATGATATATTCATATTAATATTCTCAGGGTGATTTTTTTAAACGTAAATCGTTTTAAATATTATGTGTATGAATAAAATCGTATCAATAGATAATAAGGCGATAGTTAAAATTAAATTCTGTGTAATTGCATAAATAATATTTAACGTTTTTTTAACAACAAAAGTTATGAAATTATATTTCTAATTATTATTATATGTATTATATATATTTTTTTAAAGTTAATTTTCTGAATTATTATATTAGATATTTATTTAATGTTCGGTGTAGTCACAAAAGGCGGACTGTGAATAAATCATCCAAAGGAGATTCAAAAAAACTAGTGACCCAAATATTTTTTAATAGACAAAATCTTAACTAAGATCTAATTTATAATGCGGCTTAATTTTCACACAAATTTTTAAAAAAAATGACCTAACCAATTTAATAAAATTTAGCATTTCAACATTTCAACAAATTTCGTAACATAATAATGTACGGGTTTTCACCGAAAAAATAATATTTTAAGTACAGTTTTCTAGTAGATAAACAATAAAAATAAATTTCAATAATTTTTCTAAGGATTATTTTTTTGAAACTTTCAAAATAGCCAATTTGTTAACCTTTTTATAAGTAAAATGAACATAACCTAAGTTTTGTAAAATACAAAAACTGATTCGTCTAAAATCAAGCACTATTGTAGATAAATAATGCTGACTTTTTCATAAGAAGTACTAAAAATATCTATCTATTGAAAAAAAATCAGCATAGTAATCAAATTTTTAAAATCCATAGTTTACGATCATAATTTAACAGTAATTAATATTCTTAATAGTATATTTATATATATATATATAGTACACAATATTAATAATAGAAAAATAATTTAAATTCTAGAAAATGTTTTACATTAATGAAGTAGTCAGTTTATGACAAAAACAAATAAATAATTTACAAATGCTTCATTATTAAAATTAACAAATGCATTTCAATATCATCTTTTAAAACTTAATTATTTTTAATTTTTACAGATGTTCAAAATTCCTTCCATTATTGGTTATACAAAGTTGTAGTTTTTGTACTCAGGAATTAATTACATTTCCAAAGTTTCTGTTTCAATCTTTTGAATACATCGTTAATTGTGCTCAAATATTATACTAAGAGGCAGATAACTTAAGTGATTTTGGTGAAAAAGTTTGCATTAGGTACAATCGAGTTTTTACTAACGAATATGATCTGTTTTTGTATTTACCAACGTAATTATTCATTCCAAGAAAATCAAAAACTTTAGCAGCTAAAACTTTGCCAATTTTTACTCAAGTAATGTCCTGGTCCATAATATTATTATTTTCACCGGCCCATGAATGGGGATCGATAACTCCCATGACCGATTCTAAACATAAAGAAACGCACAAAAACTAGAACGTTATTTATTGGTATGTGTTAATTATGTATTTATCATAAATTTATTTTTACTCGACCCAAAAATAGTATTTTCTTTCAAATATAAATCCAAATACAGTACTTTTTCTTCGAAATCATACATACCTAGAGAAAAAAGTTGGAATATCATTAAAATGGAAATACGACTGTAAACTATGCACTGCAGTAAAGTGCTACCTCGGAAAAACCTCAGACCCATAAATCGGGATCCTGTAGAAAGATCGTGGATAGAAATTTCGATGGAAATCCATAATAACAATGTTCACGTAGTTTTTTTTTTTTTAAACAAATAATATATTCTTTGACCTACATAATATTGTCACGCTTGTCTTGAAAAAATATGTATTATTGAGATATACCTAGAAATTAAGTAATTATTATACAATATTTTATTTGTTTTAATAATGAGCACTGATCAGAGTTTAGGTACTATGACTTTGTCTATATGTGATACGAAATTTAATTAGTGCATTAAAAAAAAATGTAAAAATATAAATTTATTTTAATGATTTGTAATTTATACAGCAAGAATATTTTTTTTCGTTTTATTAGTGCAATACGAAATTTGAGAAACTAATGGCAGCACCACGTTTAAACTTAATAAGTTACTTTTTTTTCTTTAACCGTAAAATATAAAGAGTGATACATTTAACACGTTACTCTAGCTTTTTTAGTCCATATTTTTTTCGTTCAAGTTTAAGTACATATAATAACTTATAATATGCTTCATTATTGCGAAAAAACCTATACTTAATCTTACTAAATTTAAAAATGTTATATATTGTTCTTTATTATACTTATATATACAACAATCTTTATTTTAAATTTTAAATTCTCATGCGGAATAACAAATAGGTATTTGTACATGTTAACACAAATTTGGGATTTCAACTAATGTAAGTATTTAACTCTAAACGATATTTTTGTAATAAAAAAAAATCTATTAAAGACAACATTCAGTAAGTAATAAAGACTGGTAATGATGACCATGCCAAACCAAAAACAATCAAAGTACTTTTTAAAGAATAGCCAGATGTTTCGCATTACTTGAACTTTTACGACATTACTCTTTTTATATGCTATATTTTTATTGAATTCTTCAATATTCCAAAACGTAATCGAAACATAATAACTTTTGGTTGACGTCAAAAATAGATTTAAAGTTATTTTTCAAAACAAAAACGAAAACCACTTGATATTAACACAAGTGAAAGTCCTCATATCCCTAGATGCATTTTTTATTTGTCCTTTTAGAATCTAACTTAACAACGATGACCATTACAAAACCGAGTTCATTTTATTTTTTACTTATGATTTTGCATGAAATAACTATTTTTTTATTTTAACCATAGAAAATAAAATGTTTTTATTTTATTTCTACATTTGGACTCGGATAAACTTACATCTGCATATATTAAATGACTCGTTATAATGCCTCTGGGATCGCTAATTTTCAAATACCACCTATACATATAGGGTTTAATTTCATACGACTGGTACCCTAAGAGTTGAGCCCACTTTATGGATTCCAACTTTCACAATGAAAACGAAAACATAGTTTACCGGTCACACTAATTATTATTTCTTCGTTGGTATTAGGGTGGAATGTAATTTTTAAAATATGAACTAATCGTTGGTTAAATTATATTATTATGACTACAAAACTTCATTTTAATAAGTAAATTAATTACTAAATGTTTTCAGAAAATAATATTATAATTTACCTATTATGCTACGCAAGAAATCAATTATGTGTAAGAAAAAAATAAACATAGATAAAAGGTTGTTAAAAGTAAAGTAAATTTATAAATGAAACATATAAATTAATTTAAAAGACAAAACAGTACACAGCAATATTTGATATTGATAAATATAAATTTAGGAGAAAAAACTAATATATAACTATACAACTTTATATACGTAACTAAATCGGTAGACAAAACATAAAAAAAATTGAACATATCCTAGTTATAGTCTAATCAACACATATTTTTAATATATAATCTAGGTATAATGTATGTCTAGATTTTTATAGTTTAAGATTTTAGAGTATTATATAACTTACAAGTTTAAAAATGTAACTACAGACGTGTATTTTTCGCATTATGTGTCCATAAGACGACAAACATATTTTTCATTGTTCTTCTTTAGGAACGTCTTGTGTGCAGATTTTACGAAGGATCTTAATAGTGACGAGAAAACTATAAAACATTTAACCATAATCCCAGAGAAATTGTTCATCGAAAAAAAACAATATTTTTACTAACGATATCCTGGCATGCAGTGATCACGCTAATAGACAATAGCACAGTTTTCTTTATTGATATTGTATCAACGGTTATCATGTAATATTATATCTCTCTGCAGACAATGACGTGATTCGTTGAATATTGCTAAAACACGAAAGGCTGTAAATTTTCATAGCAGGATTTTTTTTTTTTTTTTTTTTTTTAATTCAGTTAATACCACTGAAGAAAAAAATGTATACAACCATTTTTAGATTTATAACAGATTTATTTTACGTCTCGTTGAAAAAAAAACCAAACTACGCCCCTCGTAAAAAGCATATCGTGTACCCAATATCCAAAGTACAGTTATTTACTGTCATTTATATTATATGTATTTAATTACTTTGAAATTTTCATACTTAAATTTTCACAACGAAAATAATGTGCTAGAATCATTATAATATGCGTGTATCATTATAAATTATACACTCTATATTATTATATAACATTTTTCATGTCATACAAAACATTCTAAACTCATAATTTTCATCACAAGTAATAAATTTACAAAGATGTGTCTAATAGAAATTTACATAATTGTTTTTAACATTGTTTAAATTACACTATATTGTTTGCACAGCTCCTCAGTTATTTAAAATTAATTTTTTTTCAACTCTAACGAGTACGATCTATATTAAAAATATTTCATACCTATAGCAATATAAACATTGAAAAATATATTAAATTAATGATATAACTAATAAGTAAATTAATATTAGTTAATATATAAATGAATTTTAATTAGGGATAATTAATATAAAATTAATTTCTTTGAATTTTTATGAAATAAATAGTACATATTAACGCATTGATTGTAATTTAATAATAACGTTAATCGCTATACAATAGTGAGCAGTGAACAATTGCATATACTTGTCAATTACGAGTGGTAAATAGGGAACTTAATAATTTAACAAAGAAGACAAATAGTGTATACTATATAGGTTTATAGGTTTATATTTTGAGTGGACAACGAGAATGAGCGAATTATATCATTAAAAATTAAAGCTGAGGCTATTATTTTATTTTTACAGTCGAAATGCGGTTTTGAAAAAAATGATGTGTAATGTGTATTATAGTGTTTATGTGGATTACAAACTTTCAATAAAAATTTAAATAGAAATTTTAGACATTTATTAAATAAAATTTAAATAAAACAGGGTAGTCATGGTAGTAATTTGTATTAAAATTGTACCTATGGTATTATATATGATATATGTATCTATACAAAGTTTATTAAAATAAATAACAACCACTCAGCTGCCTTACAAGAGTATATATTATATATAGTATACCTTTTAAACTGTTGAATAACACTATGGATTTATATAACTGTATATTAATAAAATAAAACTATACGAACAAATGAATAATTGAATCAAGTATAATTCTATTAGTGTGTAAGAATATTAAATTACGCCATAAGTATAAGCGTGTAAAATTAAAATATAATAAAATACGCAGTTATAAATCAACAAGTAACGTTGAAAAAGAGCAATCAAGTGTATTTACTATGATAAATATAAAGTGACACGCACATAGACTATCAATAATAATATCAAAGTTATAGTTAGGTAATACTAGATTAAAACGAGTGTATTTGACATTTTCCAGAGTAAATGTTAGATTGTAATTTGTCGACGTGAGTAATTGACGTTAAATAAATGAAAAATGCATGTGATATATTAAATGCTTATGGTAAGGAAATGCTGTTATATATAGATAAATTATGAGTTGTAATTAGTAAAAATAATGCACAATTCGATGTATCAGAATCCTTTGGGGAATACAATTATAAAAGCGTGCTTATACATTATTGAGTAAGTACCAGTGAAGAAATCAATTTTAAATAATTATATGTGATCTTATATTGATGATGGCGAAGTTTAAAAGCAAACAAAAATGTGTTTGATTCTCAATCTATATGTTTTATTCAACAAAATCAAATCGAATTAGTCACAGAAGTTATAATGAAATATAGTATTGACTTAATGATTTACCATAAAAATGCACTAAATTATATTGTCAAAGACTAAAAATTGGTGTCTTTTTAGATAATATTTTAAATATTAAATATACAAGTGTTAATAATTCATTAACATTTTTAATATTAGCTAATACCACTAATAATAAAAATCGTTCAAACAAAAAGTTATATACGAATTGATAAAATATAAAATAAATGTTTTACAGAATTAAGAATGATTTATTTGGCTGAAAACAGTTTTACCACAAAATATTAAGATTATGTTCAATTTTTTCAAAATGATTAGCCTTTCAAATTTTTCAATTAAAATTCCATTAATTTTAAATTTCCTTAAAATATTACTAGGACAGTTTGTAAACACTAAAATCATCCATTCCTTAGATGTGTGGTAGTGTAAGGATGTAGAAACCAACAGATATGTATAATATGTAGCTTGTGGAAAATATATGCATGTAAAATGGTCACAGTAAAATCAATAGCTCCTATGCCATGCGTTCCGTATCTCGAATTATTATACCTAATATAAATCAGTTAAATTATTAACTAATTTGCTAACCCACAGCAGGGACTAAGATCCTTTGCACGTGTAAGTTGTCAAATGATTATTACGATATTATATGTTAACCCGTAGGTGTCATTAAAATTCAAAACTATAGCGCAAACAAATATTAATACCATCTAGATAATAAGTAGATGCCATAAACTCTAATCATTTTAACCGTTATTGGTATATAGGTTTTTGCAGTCAGCCTAGAAAACAGTAACCACTGGCTTACATCGAATCGTGCGCGAACGGTTGTGCAGATAGTAATACTAATATTTATTTAATATCTATGACCAAATTGGTCATAGATGCGTGCACTCGCGTGGACCGTTAATAATTTATATAGAACGCAAATACGCACATAGGTATAAAATATATTAGTATGTTATAAACATGCACATAATACATTACCTAGTATATTGTATAATATAATAATATTATTATTATTATTATTATTATTATATGGATGCCCGCAGTCATGGCTGATAACTGTATATGCACACACCTTCGTATTGGAATATTATTATCGAAGCCGTTAAAAGTGGCCGTTAAGAGCTTGGCGAACGATTATAAATTAACGATATTGATAAGAAGATTATAATAATATGAGACTATAAAATACATCAAATGTGTAATGTAGCGCCACGCAGAGGCAGATTATAGTTACTGTATATAATGTACATAATATACACGCATGGTATATACTGTCCTTATGGTGTATATATATATATAGAATACATAGTATTCTCGTATACATAGTATAATATTGTATACGCATAGTATGCATACAATTTGAAAACAGTTATTATGCGCCTTATCCAAGAGAGTCACTATTATTATAGTAGGTAGGTAGGTACGATAGTAAAACGTTACGCCTTCAAATCTAATAGGTCGGCAGTTTCGAGACTTCGATATTTCGTATAACCCGATGTTGTTGTGGGATCGGCTATCTGATGCGTATTACTATCTCCGGCCTTAGCTACGTGCACTTTATAGGTATGCGTTGTAATCATTCATCGGCTGTGGCATTTATACGCATTTCCTTATTACACCGCAGCTATATACTTCAATCATATTATACTGATATGAATGATAATAATATGACATGATAATAGTATAATGTGGTTTATTAATAACGGTGAATACACCATAAAGCGCAGTTTTCGCGATATTATATTTTAATGGGCCAATAAGAGAACATATTTTATTTCAAATTTTGAATCAAAATCAATAATTTTCATAAAAGTTGTAACTATTAACGAACTTCAGTATAGCAGAGTAGATGTCTACGTCATATTATTGAGTTTTTAGGGTTTGTATAACAAACGACCTATCTTGCTGACACCAATGAAAATTAATAATAATAATAATACAGCTAGGTAACCTGGTAATCAATAAATTAAATTAAATTATTAAGTAAAGTGCTCAACAACAGAAATATATTTACTTTGAAGTATTAATAAGTTTTATATACAAATTTAAAACATCTAACTCCTGGTAGTAACAAAAAAGAAAGACTATTTACTCGTAGTCTTAAGCACTCGATAATATACTTTATAAAAATAACAAATTCTTTCCAATATTTGGTAAACGCTAACGTTTATTCTATCTTCAATATTATTACGCTATTCATTCCCTACTATGACATGATTTTGGTTCTTGAATTCTCATACAAAGTCTGTTTTCTAAATATTTTTCCTTTACCTTTAAAAAAAATCCTTTCTTGAAATAGGAACACCTTTTACATGACTATTTCCTTACTCAAAGTACCCTTCATATACCAACAGTCACTTCCGACGCTTTGATGTAGCCGACCTTCTTTTCATTTCCCGTCTTCTTAACGACTCTTTAGAAACACCTGACCCTCAATCCAGTAATTCTTTCCGTATTTATTTCTACAGGCATAATACATACCATATATTATTATTTACTACATAGATCATGAAATTATCAACTTGACATCTCATTCAACGTAGGTACATGCCTTGTTTAAAATTCCTCGTATTTAAACTTATAAACAATTTAATAGTAACTTAATGCCATAAAATATTGCCATGAAAACTAACAAAACTTGAATATTTCTTAAGAAAAACAAACTAAGTTACATTTTACAAATTATTAAAAAAAAAAAAAACCGTTTATTTGGATTTTTACTTTAGTAAACTTTTAAAGTATTTGACAATATATAATACAGTAGGAAATTAATTTAACAGTGTCTTAGATAAAATTTACCTTTCTGAATTGTCTGAAAGAAAAAACTTAAGAAATTTAACTTTATAATTAAAAATAGGTGGATATAGGTCTTAAATGGTAAATTTATGTTTTTTCGATTAAGATTCTACCAGATATTTGACGGTTTTTTTTCACCTTTTCTTTTTTTAAATTAGATGTAAAATAATAATATCGACAGAGTTCATTTATATGGTTGTGTGTACTTGCTATTATGATACTGTCATCAAGAATTTATACGTAACACAAACCATCGAATTAAGCTGTGTGCGAAGTAAAAGTCTATAAAAGCCGAATCGTACGATACGGTTCAAAATATCTCATCTATAGGTATCGTGTAATTTGATTACAGCCGCCTGCCACCGCTCTTCGGTGCCCGTTCGTCGTAGAAATTCAATTATTTAAACCTGGCGGTGCATCTTTGGTTTACAGACATGATTACACATACACGTATTTCACAGTCAGCACCTTAACTATAATGTACATAGTAATGTGTGTGTATACACTGTGACAATAATACACATAATGTATATAACTCTGTATATAATACGTGTTATACACTCGCGTAACGCTGTTACAAAATGCTCTTTAGCGTCGGTTTTCCTTGAATTATTCGTCGTCGTGACTTCCGACCGAATAAGGGTTGTCTGGCCGCCACCGGATGCCGCCACAGCCGAATGTATTTTTGAAACGAGGGGTGCGCAGCTCGGTCGACTGGGATTAAACGCCTGGACTCCTATTACAGACAGGGATATTAATTAGACAACCGCCGCATGGAACTGAACGCTGCGTCTCCCGGTGTTAGGTACAAGATTAACTTCTAAACCATTTTGCGATCCGATGAATATGGTAGGTAAGTACACAAATAGATTTGCCGGGTGCGTGTCCCCGGTTTATAGCGATACGCGTGGGTCGAAATAAAAAAATACATAAAATCGAATAATAATATATGGACCGGTTGTCCGGTGATTATAATAATAATATGACGGTGAGTTTAAATTGTCCATTGAAATACGACGCACGACAGATAAAGGCAGATCAAATTATTTATAATTATTATGTATTACATTATTACGTTATAAGAAAACCGAGCCGGTTTACTCTGAGCTAATGTATTTCATCTTCGATTTACTGTACTTGTATCTCAATAAATATATAAAACAAAGGCAGCATAAAATATGTATTTTACGTATTATAATATTATATTATACCGTCGTCGTTAACCATCAAAAACTGATAATCACTAATCTCCTACCTCAATAACAATACCAAACTTAAGTTAATCAATATGATCATGAACAGAACCTATACTTGTTATAGTTGCTATATATATTATTATAAAATATGCGCCATAGTGACGGTACAGGAGCATTTTTAATTGTTACTTTTAAATCCAAGCACAACATTTTTTGTAACCGAGATCATAGATCTTAATGTAATATTATATTTCAATCTATAAACTAATAAATTATTTAAAACATTGAATTTATTAAGAAATATTTCTCTACTAAATACTAATTAATTAATAAAAAAAAAAAAACTACAATTTTCAAAAATAGGTTTGTTAGTTTAATGGTTTTGAAAGAGAAAACGTAATTAAAAAATAATTCTCTGATTGTGTACACAAGTACACGAAGTATGCATTAAAAAGAACAATTGAATTTCATTCAATATTTCACTATGGGTTATGGAATTCTAAAACTTATTATATTTTGTTTGAAATAATATAGTGCACCAAACTTTAAGAGTACATTGTATTGTCATTCTCTTCGTTTTTTTAAGTTTGTCATTTTTAGTCGACTCCATGCAATAAATTGAATTGTTTTTGTAAAAATATATTAAATGGAGTGTCTCTTGGTGTCTGATTTCGTAAATAGATAGCCACCCTTCCCCTTTGTCTATACATGGATTAGCTCTCAATAAAGAGTGAGATAGTGCACCATCCACTTATACTTTTGGTTTTGCGTAGATATTAAATATATGTATATTGGAATATTAATAAAATTAATTAATAATTCAATAGTTAAATTATTATCAATAATATACGTTGTGTACGTATCTAAAATTTTGCATTAGATAACTTAAAAAGTAATTTATTTGTATTTTTAGTTTACCCATTAAAAAGAAAAAAAACTTAAAATTTTAATACTCGTATGGCGTGATTAATTAGTTTTCAAAAATAATAATTTATAAAAAAAAGTTTACTACGACCAGACATTCTGTTTAATATTGAGTTTCTAAGTTTTTTCCATTTTTTTTTTTTATTTTTAAATAAAACAACTGTACAAAATATGTTCAATAATATAGAGCTTATGTAATTTGCATTATACAGATAAGATGAAAATATAGGTATTATTTGCACTGTACGCCAAACGTGAATTTATGTAATGCACGCCGCGACTGATAACGAATTTAGATGTGTAATTTTCGGCACGGGCGCATGCAAATTTTACTGTTGTTGATCTTTTGTGGTTCAACACTTCGTTTTTATTTTACGTTTTCGTGTTTGGCATTGGTAGTCATACGCTGTGCTCGTTTTGTGGCGTTGCTACGCTTTGTAAATCGAAAATATGAAAATTCTGCAGAACAACGTCATTTATAGTTAAGGCCGTGTTGTGAACCAAATTTTTGTCGTAAGACGTATTTTATCAAGAAACAAGAACACAAAGGGAAATATTATGTTACAAAATACAATTTTTATTTATGGTGAAAATATGTACATATAGAAAATAGAATAGTATAAGGCTAAAGAGAAAATTATATTACAATTTTTAGTACATATAAATATTAATGACGATTGTTATTAGGTACTTTTAATAATCATTTATTTAATTTTATCGAAAATATATGTATAAGTACAAGTAAATAAACTAATCGTAATTTTAATTAATTTAAAATGTATCACAAAGACGCAAACTACCTTACTATATACTCTGCATATAATCTGTTTGATTTCACGATTTTCTCAATTTGCATCAGTATTACGTTTGGATACGAAAAACGGTGGTGATTTAATGTAGTTTTTTTTGAATAAGTCGACACAGAAGATATTGCCGAAGGAATCGGATGTTTTTTTTATCGATTTCGATGCACTATTTTACTGATTGTGACTGCGCGTTTTACAGTTGTATAAATATTATTGACGTGTGTTGTTTGAAAACCACGATATTCCCGTGGATTTCGTTTAGACCACGAGACGTGCGTGGAAATTAATAATTTAAATTACATTTTGAAGGATGTGTCAAATGCCGTAGTATAAATTTTGACTGGATTGCGTACGACAAAACGCGGATAGATATCCGAGATGATCCGTTGTTGACAGCTCGTCGTGCAGCCACATCTCCGCTCAGAGTTTGCCCAGTAGGTAAAACTGTTTACTGCAAAGAAAGCTCCTAATAAAACGCGAATGCAATGATTGGTAAATCACAAGGTGTAACCGAAAACATTTCCAATGGTGTGTTTTTTTTTTGTTTTTTTACGTGAGCCCGCCCAAGCAGGAAAAATTTCGCGTTGTAAATAATAACAACGGCCGCACCGGGAAATGCGTATTTCTACTGTCTGCCTACAAGTCGAGACGTATTATATTCTGCAGTTTGGCTGTCTGCTTAAAACCTATACACAGAAACGTGCTTTCTTTAATGCTACCTACCACCCGTATATTCCGGTCTATTGTTCACGTGGAAAATATGTGAGGAGGTACTATTATTTTTCTTCTGTTTATTGTAATGATTTTCATTTTTCACCCGTCTTGGTATACGAGTCGGACTCGAGAGTAGATTTCGTTCTGTTTTGTACATTTTATACGTCGCCGGTGCTGCCAAAATTGCGGATTTCATCTTTCATTGATAAAGACAAGAATAATGGTACATTCGTTCATAGCAGCGACACCGGAGTTAAAGATAATATTATTATAATATGCTTCGTTTCAACATGTGCCGTGTATAGGTTTATAATAGGTACTTTTTTCACGTACAACTTATAAACACTATAAGAGTATGGCGTGGCGTTTAAGATAATACATCGTCTAAACTGTGATAATTAATTGTATAATATGAATCTGTTAATACAAAAATTTCACTTGGAGTTTGTTTAAAAATTCGACAAAAAAAAAAATCAAAACAAAATATGTATAAAAAAAAGCGAAAACTTAAAGTTTAAAAATGAAATACAAAAAAATTATTTTTATTCTATAAATTCCATACATGGTATTTTTTAATTTATTTAAAATTTATAAAGATATATAGTCACATTTCGTTCCAGTTTTCTGTCAGAAGCACTGATATTAAAGCCACTGTTCATTGCAATGTCAGTGAAATTATTTCTCTTTCGTATTTATAAATCCATTTTATTTTATTTTCAAGATTAAGTTGGATAAAAGTTTAAATATATATATGATTTGCACTACCCCTTTTAAAATATGTCAAATGAATAAAACATAGTAACAATTTATCATTTAGGCATGCAAAACACATGTTATGTAATGTAAAATGTAGTTATTAATAACAATAAACGTATACAATAATATATTCTATATCGTTTTTGTTTATGCAGAAATTGCAAACAACTTTGGAAATACCGTAAAAATTATACTAATACTGTTTTAAGCAAAATTTATTTTGGTTATTTATTTTTGAAAATGTTCACTATAGTTTTTCTTTTTTTAATTAAATATTTCAATATTAGGTATTTATTATTATCAAATTCAAAAATTTATATAAATATTTATAAATATTAATTTTAAGATAATGCAATATTTTATCAATTTTTAACAGAATATTAAAACAATAATATAGCAGATTAACTTTTACTTGCATTTATTTTTTAAATTTCAAATCAATGTAGATATTTCTGCATTAATTAGTATATTATAAAATAAAAATATTTATCATTTTATAAGTATTTAAAATTTCTCAATTAACGTAAAAATAGTTATTGAAATATATAGAATTCCATATTGAAAAATAAATAATGGTATTTGAGAAGTTTTCACCCTATATTATAGGGCCTATAACATAAGCTTTGAACACAGAATAATACAATATTTGGTTGGTTTCAAATAGTGTACGAAATATAGCGTAAAAACTAAGAATCTAACCTAATTGAGTATACAATAAAGCAGAATAAAATATAATATAACTGTTGTAATTTGTTATTGGTTTAATATACCTAGTTGGGTACCTATATAAAAGTTAATTATTATAATTTGTTTTCAGGTAATTCAATGTTAAAATTATAAGAAATATACCTAAATCAGTCAGGTATTTAAGTTAACTACCAAAGATTAATACAAAATTTGGTTCCATCAAAAAGGTAATTTTTTTTTTTAATAAGGTCATTCTTGGAAATTCTTTGTAACAGAATTGTTTCTGAGAATACAACAAATTAAAAGTGTAATTTTATACAATTTTTATTTCTTTTAATTACCTATTAATTACTTTATTTTTTTTTAGATTTAAATTAAATGTTATTTTAAGGAAGCAACGACAAACACTTTTGTATGTTGTTTATTCCATTATTAATTTGTGATAAATTATTATAAAACTAAATCTAATTTGTTTTTCACTCATGATTTAAAATATAAAATAGGATGTGTTGAAGAAAATATTTTATTGGATAGTACATTTATACAAATATTCAGGTACCATATAGTTAAACAAAAATTGTTTATCTAGTTTTTAATGCATTAACATTATGATTAATTATAGTAATTAATTTTTATAAATTATTCAATTTTCTCGAAATTCACACCATAATAATATGTAATATTGACGGACTAGCAGTGACCTATATGAGAAATTGTCTGTTTTGTTTTATATAATAATATAACATGCTATATTTTAAAATGAAAAATATTTATTTTTAATTCTTTAAACTACTGTGGTACTTTTAGAGATCAGTCAGTTTTACTGATTAATAATTTATCTTGAATATGTTCACTAATCTTCAAGGGAAAACATTTCTTAGGATTGTAATATTGCAATACTTGGAAGAAAACACATCGATAGGAATTAAACTGTCACTACTTTTAATCTATACTTATATTATCAACTAATATTTCAACTAAATGTATATATTATTATTTCCTGGTAAGGCTGGGCGGCTGAGCAGTAAGTATATCGACAGAATGATATGAGAATATTGAAAAAAACCGTTTACTTTGATAGGTTCGTCAAGATTATTTTTAAATTCTTAGCGCTGTGTTACAAGTTATATTAGTTAATAAATTACAGCATTATATATTTTAATAACTAACATTTTTACATTTAATTAAAAATTATTTTTATAAGTTTTACAAAAGCTTCAACATTTCAAAAATACATATGAGCAATTTTTACTTTATAGACATTTAAAATTAAAACGACGACGATATTGGTATATAGAATATACATATTACTATATGATTTCTATAATTTTAGATTTCGAGCCTAATAATTTTTCTTTTTTTATCTCTTTCATAACCTTTCTTTAATTAGTAAACTTTACAAGTATCTTTTTTTTTCTATATATGCATTAATTAGGTGTATCATTCTTATTTTATAATCCAGTTTCTATAAAACAAAAATACAATACCCATTGTTTGATTTTAGATAAAAACGATCTTTCTTTTTTTTTATATGACCCTAAATAGTTTTTATTTTTAACGCCTAAATTCTGATTAACATTCGATTTATTTTTTTTTTTAAGTTAAAACATTTTTGTCTAAATATCTTGTTGTTTATTTGAAATTTTATTGTGTATTACGATTACCTATTACTGGTAATAATCTTCTAACAATTCATTTTTATATTGCATGTTAAATATTGATTTTTAATTTTTATGTCGGTCCTAATTATTTATTTCCAAGTTTCAAGTATCATTATTTTTGTTCGTAATTTAAAAAATTAATATTAGGATTTGTTTTGTGTATTTTTATTCTTGCAAACTTTTATATTATTTTAAGTTTTTAGTATTCCCTTGCGTAAAATGAAATAAATACGTAAATATATTTGTTCTAATAAAAAGAATCAAAAGAGTTTTTGTTAAAAATTGATCCTGTTTTAACCTATAATTATTTTAAATATTTTTTAGTGGAGTAGTACGTATTACGTAGGTACTTGTAAATACAATTTTGGTGTACGATAGATACATGTCAAGTGCGTAATTACAATTGATGAGTTAAATTTAATTCAATGATTATATACGAAAAATGATTGTTAGCGAAGGCAGTCTATTATTAGCTTATATCACTATATTAATATATTTAATATTATGGTTATTGATAATTGATATTGCTATTAATTAAAGTAATTTAATTCACTATTATTAATATTATAGCAGGTTTAAATAGTTTGATTATTTTTTACTCAAACAAAATTGTTGCATTTGAAAATATTTATATGTATTATGTATACAATTTATTAATGTATGTAAAAACTACTTAATAATTGTATTTGAATTTCATTATAATCCTTTATAAAATATCACAGTTTTTTTAAAAAAAAAAAACAATGTAAATGCTAAACGCTCGACATGTAACTATAACGTTACACAAAAAATTTTGCTGCGACCATTTCTATGAAAAAATAGGATAACACAGTCAATCTAAATATATCTGTTTTGAACGTGCAGGCTCTATGTTTGGTAATTAACTATTATGATTACCTAAAAAATATCTCATAAATTTGTTTTATTTTTTCATATAAATAATTGTCTTATCAGTTTATGAGATGAACGATAAGATTGTTTTAAGCTAAAATGTAGTCAATAAAAAATTATCAACTACATTTAACCTATGTTTAATATATTAATAAACTAAAATATAAAAAAAATGTATAATAATGAAATACATTTCAAAATGATTTAATAATAGTGGGTTATTATTATACGTAATATTTGTATTGATACAATAAATATTTATAACTTTCTTTTTTACAATATAAGTTAAATATTGTTTTACAAGAAAAATTACTACTATATATTATACCTAATATTTTTCCACGAATATTGTTTAAATCTATAGAAAAGTAAAACGCCGTTATTTGTATTCTTTGTTTCAAAAAGTGTTTGTATGTTACCTGCTAAGAAACCTTCAGTGAAACATCGCAGTTACAAAATGATTTAGTGTACACTTACAATTTTTATAAGTGCAACTACTACACATTAGCGTTTAATTGGCCGGTTACGTCTATATATCTAACGCCACACTAGATCGCAGTGATAATAATCTACAGTATAAAGTTTAGCGATTTTCCGTTTCTCCGACCGAATATTTCATTCCACGTATGACCGTTATATATGGGGAAAAAAAGAACGGAAATAACCATTAACACGGAAACCGGTAAGGTCACAGAAGCGAAAAATATCAGTGTAGAAGACCGCCATCAATATAATATATTAATATAAATAACCTTACAATTTAGGGAGCAGAATGTATTATTATAAGGACTAGGGTATTATATTTTTAAAAAAACACACAATTATGGACAAAGACAAAATTTGTTGACTGAAATATATCAAAATGTTTATTTTATACGTAATTATATCAAAGTATTCCGATCATTTTATAAAAACAAATTCAAAAGCTAATACAAATTTTTATTGGTGACACGAAAAGTGAAAAGCTTATAGTGTGAAAAGCATACAGTATTTAAATAAGGTTAAATTATATATTAGTATTATAGACATTATTTTTAGTTTAAAATTATAAAAAAAAAAATTTTTCCATGTAGATTTATTAAGGAAAAAAACGCTTTTTTCTTATACAAATAATCTTTAAAAAGTTTAATAATGCGTGAATACGCTCTGATAAGAAAAAATGCAAAAACCTTAAAAGATATAAATGTATACGAAATAATATTTTGGATTTATATTCCTTAGAAGTATTATCCCGAATGTAATTTTGATTTGATTCTGCTATTTATTGATATATATATATTTAAAAAAAAAAAAACGTGCAAATACTAAATGTCTATATAATGTTCTTTATTGTAATACTATAGCATTTTAACTAGCCCATATAAATGTAGATACCTATACATTATAGAATGTTTGATTTTATTAACTTTGAAACGAGTACGCGGAGTTTGCAATAATACAATCACTGAACAACATGATAGAGTTTACATGCATTTTTAAGATGGACATGTAAAACAAAAGCAACCAATTTGTCAAAGTTGCGTGAAAATTTATTACCATTCCCTTTTGTAGAATGAACAATATTAATAATAAAACTCATGTAAAAAAAGAGTTTGTCGACAAGAGGTCGAGTGAATTGAAAAACGGTATATAGAATAGGTTGTAGAATATTTTGGGGTAGACGTTTAAAACAGTATCATTAGTTTTAATTTGAAAGCAATCACAGTTCAAGGCTGAAAAATAAGTAAAAACTGTGTTAAATTATTGATTAACCGTAATTAGGTAGTATAAATGTAATCGTTTATTATATATTCTAAAATAATTCCCAGATATTGATCAAGTTTATATTATTATAATTATATGTTGAGCAAATATTTTAGAAAATTGATTAATATCTTATGCAGATAGGCAAATAGAAGATCTAAATCATAAGCCAATGTGACTAATTTTTTTTTCTATTTTTGGTATTTAAAAACTTTAAATTTACAAAGTTGAATTAAGTTTCGTCCGAAATAGTAAGTTTTGAATTTCGATTGCGTCTAAAATAGGTAATTAAATTGGATCATTAAAAAATATAAATATACCTTTTTTAAATATTCAGACAAGACATGATATTGTTATTAATAAGAATAAAAAACTTTTAATTAAAATTGTAAGACTCAAAGGTCCAATAAATCTTCTAAAAGTGCACTCGGGCAAAGTTATATAAGTTATTTACCTACTATTATTGTTACGACTGGTTTATGTAATATTGTACAATATATACGAATGACTATTATAAAACAAACCGATAAAAAGAACGAATTACACTTTTTTTTTGTCACTTGAAAACTTAATGATACTTTCTAATAATATTTCTTCACTGTTTTATTTGAAACTATTCATGAAGTTATCCAAATGTTTTATTTTCATGTCTTTTACTGTTTACTGCAGTTTATTAAGACACAAGAGAGTGTCGTTAAGACTGAAAAAAAATTAAATAAAACAATAATAAGTCCTAGTTCTTACATTTGTAAAAACAATGTAGGTACCTACTTATGCAAGTTATATTTCGAATTTGGACTATACTATTATGGTAATATCAATGTAATTTCCTATACAAAATTTGTGTTCAATACTATTATTAATTTTTGAACACCATTTATTTTTGCCGGTTTTCTTAATTCAAATGTTTATTTACATATTTGTGTTTGTAATTCGATAAAATTCCATTTTATATTTTCATATTGTTTTCTATTCAATAAATAAAACTATTGAATTGCAGCTTTTTCTATGTAAAAAATGTGATTATAGTATAGACTGTGACATAAAAAAAAAATAAATACATTATTGTGAAATCCTTATACCTATAGAATATAGGCTATATAGCTCTTTGCCGAGATCCGTATAGTTGGGAATGTAATAGAATTTTGTTTTTTGCTTTTTGTAATATATAAATTTCTCACTGTAACTTGTTGTTAATTATAACTAAAACAACATATTAAAATTTACAATACCTACGCATTTTCACTCGTTTTATTTGCAAATACTTTTATTAAAATATAATGATTTATATTATTTTTTTTTTTTATTTTAACTTATTTTGAAAAATTTACAATTTTAATGCATACAAAATTACCAATCATAAACATAAGATAAATATAACATTTTATCATGCATGTTTTATTACTGCTGGGGAGTGTTTTTTCTACGGATGTTACTAGGGCATACGGAAAAGTCTGGATGCTTTCAGATTATACTTCCGAATATTCATCAGCGCCAATCTTTCTTATATTATAATATTACTTTTCAATTGCTGCTGAACCTTTCCTATTCAGTGCGATTAATACTGTTCCGTTCAATAATAGGATACCAAATAAAAACGAAGTACCACATGGGAGTATATTACGTATATGTACTAATCCCGGTCCTGTATGACATTTACATACCATGCCGTAGATATTCCTCATACAGATTCCATAGTATTGAAGTCACGCTTACCAATATTACCCACCTGATTGCTTCGGGCTCTTAATTTCCTTCTGACTACTCAATAATGTATACTTCTTGCAAATATTCTTTTGCCAATTGAGAATACAAATTGATAAATGTAACGAAAATTTACCTATTGTAGATAGGTATTATATTCCCACGTAAATATAACCTACACTATTATTAACATTATATCTACCTGTATCAATCGCTAAACAAACATTAATTAAAATATACCTTGTAGCCTATAGGCTTGTAATTGATTAATTTAAAAGGATTATATGAAAAACCCTTATAGAACAGAATAAAAAATGCTTATCTATTAAGATGTTTGCACTACTAACAAATTATTATGATTAAAGGCCCAAGACAACTAAATACATTTAAAATATCAATATTGTTTTTACTGTTTATTAAAAAGTACTCATTATATAAATTATAAATTATGATGATTGGACTGATAATATCACATTTTTTTTTTATTGTATAATCCTCAATGGCACGATATTTTTAATTCTATTAGCTTAAAACTACATATCAAAGCTCCTCAGTGTGTAAATTATCAAATCTTGAACAATGATTTAAAAATTCAAACAGTTCCTAACCCAATACCACAAATTATTCTTTCTCAGACTCTAAACCACTGTCATTGACTATCCGACCTGTTGCTTTATAATAAATGGTAAAAATAATATAATGATATTTGTTAACACGGAAAAAAATAAATGGAATAAACAAAAACAATCTATAACTTTTAGTTTTAGTTATTCAATTTTCAATTTCAATTTAAATAAATTATACTTATCAATAATATTTTTGTATAAGAAGATACACTTAAATAATAATATATTTTAAATAGAGACTTTATGAGAGAATCCACCCACTAACGATATTCCTGGGTTATGGTTATAGGGTTAGCTTAGGGGAGTAGGTAGCGATACCATTTTTTTTTTGAAGTGGGTTACCAGGAATTTATATGGTTATAATTTTTTCTAATATGTTTGGATGATTGAGGAATGAGTTATGATAACGTGTGAAGAATTTTATAGTTGTTTTAAAAACTATTCATTTTTAAAACTGAATGTAGTGTTTAGATAAATATATAGAAGGATACTTTATGGAGCTTAATTATGTTTATCGAATTATTTATATTTTGTTTATGTTATTACTTGCCGACGCCCTAAATTCGAATGCCGTTTACAAATTAATTTGGTTTTATAAGTGTTTTGTTAAGATTTAATTTATTATGAAATGATTATTTTTATTTCAAGTTCAAGTATTTTTGAAGGATACGAACATGGGAATTTAATTTAATCTTGATGTTGTGGATATGATAACCATGTAAATTTTTATCAAAACGTGTTTAAATAAATATTAATTTAATTTGTTTTTCAACACATATAATATATTTCGTTATACAATAACTTTTCTATTTTCAATATAATTTTATTACAAAATGTAAATATGTTTTTTATTAAAAAAAAAAAATACATTATACTACATTATACGTGCTAATATGTAAATGCTTATGCCTTTTTATCAGTACAGACAACAATTAATATGTTTTCAATTTAAATTAATTATAGCACTTATATAAACTATAGCTATAGATTTTTGTATAATGTGTAATTTATGTATTATCTATTAAGTGCAGATATTCTATACATTTATATATTCAAATTAAATACGTATAACTTATCAACCAGTGTTTCAAAGATATTTCAACAATAGGCTAAAGAAATGTTAACTTTTTCTTGTCGATTTCTTTTTTATTTCTCAGAAAAGCAAGTATAAAATTATACTATCTACAACGAGACTGGTTTTTGAATTAACATAGATAAAACTGTATTTTTCAGAGTAGCATAACACAGTTATCTATTCTATTGAAATTTTGAAAAAAAGGTTATTTAAGAATTAACTAAAATTATCTTTTTTACTACTATCTATTTATTTATATTTCCAATACAGAATATAATTTATTCTTTGTTCGATTTTATTCCATTCGATGAAGGATGAGATTCACATCCCAAAGATAATTTTATTAATTTATTTAAAAAAAAAATGAAAATAATTATTTTCGCCATAGTAAAATTATATTTTTCTTTTACAATAGATACAATTTTTATTTAATTTCTTTTGAAAACACTGTTTATTATTTTATTATTACATTCCAATAAATTTTACTAATTGAAGTCTTCGGAAAAGCTTTTTAGCAGAGCCTTTACGTTTTTATTTATGTATATTTAAAAAATGGTACTTTTCTTTAAGTCTTTATAAAACATACAATTACTTATGATAAATATTATCACAAATTATTTACTTAGTGTACAAACAACCACTTTTTCAAATAATATTTTCATTAAAAATCTATTACTTATTATTTAAATACCTATTTTAAAATGAATTGTCCATTAGATATCACTTTTAAAAGTATATATTTATATTCATTTTATCCCTTCGATAGAAATGTTGGTTATGAGTCCCGTCTCTTAGACTCAAGTTTACTATTTAGTAATGGTTTGATAGTTTAAACTCAAAGTCTACTATATAAAAAAATATGTAAGGATTTGTATTTACTTTTTATGTTATTATAAATATTATTCTTTTTCACTGATCATTAAGCATAAGCCTACTTATTTTATAAAAATATTTTTTTTTTGTGTAATGTTCACGTAGGTTAGGTACATAAAATAGCAAAATAATTTAATGAAAACACAATTATATAATCTCTTAACAGTATCTGATATTCATGTATTATATTTGTAATAATTATAACAATAAACGGTAAAATATCTAATTGATTATATTTTTTTTTCTATGCTCGTTTCTTTAAGATATGAAATAAGAATTTTTATTCAAACAGTTTCATCTGGTATTATATTGTTTAAAACTATATCACTATATTGTCTGTTCAGACATTTTGCAATATAATAATTTCATACAATCTTAAAAATCCTATACATGTCAATAAAATCTTTACTATTTAGTATAGTAATTATTTATTATGTTTGGTTAAAAACCTAAAAAAATAGCTGTTACCTACATTTAAAATAATATGTTAAAGAAATTAGAAGCGGTGATCTTCTGTCTTTGTATAACCACACGTGGAATATAGGAAATTAGACGTGTTTTCATTCTAATGTACTATATGTCTATATAGAATATTTCAATTTTTGGAGAATTTGAAATCAAAAAATCAAAAATCTGGGAAGACGATCAACAAATTCAAATTTGTCTTAATAACATTCTTATCGCTTCACTAAATTAATCGGTATGTTGGAATGAAAACACATATAAATTCCTATATTCAAGTATGTTAGACAGGACAGAAAATCACCGCTTTCAGTCTTTTTAAGATATTTTTTTTATTACACGCATAACTTTTAAAAATAATTAATATAACTATTTAAAAAATAAATTTTTTTAAACATTTATTGGAATATATACAATCTGTAATGTGGCTTACAATAAGCATAATATGTGTGTGCATAATATAATAATGACATTAAAAAACGTGAATACAGAAGTCATTCAGCAGTAACTTCCGGAAGAAATAAAGTAAAAAAGGAAACCTACAAAAAGTATTACGCAATTTATACCTATATCTTGACATTTTGAAAGCAAATCAACAAAAATTATAAATATTTCGAAAAATTCAAAAATTAATAACTATTTAACTAAAAAAAAATGTATACCTACACAGTTTAGATTTCTTAGGTACTTAATTTGTGTATGAAAACTGTTAACCTTGATTTTATTTTCAAATACTATACATATAGTTTTGTATAGATAGTGTGTACATGTTATATTTTACTAGAATTTAAAGTTTGATTGCTTAAATATAATGTTTTGAATTGAAAAAATACTGGAAAATGTATAGTTCTTTTAATATACAGTTTATAATAATATGTGAATTTATGCATTTATCGCTTTAAAAATAATTCATTTCCAAATGTTTTAAATTACCCTCATGGTTTAATTAAAATGTATTTACCTAATCTTTTATCTCCCATTCTCGCATATTAAAGTCCTTGTAATTAAAACATTTTAAGAGTATTCACGAAAATTCATCCCATCTCGTATCTAAACAATACGAATTAGCCCAAAGACTAAAACATGATATGAAACCCTTATGTTACTGCATTTGAAGCTTAGAAATGAATATGTCAAAAACTAAAGTGTCAAGTAAATAAAAAAAAATATGTTTAAAATAACATTCATTGTCTATCGAAAATAAAAAAAATGTAATGATAGAGAAATCTGTTGAATTTTTTTTTACAATATTGTGTCTTATTCAAGCGAATGATCGAAAAAGAAAACCTATTTTGTAGACCATTCAATAAGTGATGAAAAAAAAAAAAACAATTTTATCAACAATAAACGAAAATGCCCAAAAACAACCCCGTGGAGGAATGTCTGGTTTTTTTCTGGGAACAAGTAGATGAAAAGAATTGAGTTCGATAATAGGGTTGAACAATTGGAACAGATAACTGGAATCTCTCCAAAGCATGTTGACTTGTAAAGAACGGTTATACGGAAGATGGTGCTAATAAACTGAAATTGATTTTAAACTCATTACGCAAAGTTAATAATTCAATAGTTAAATTGTAAATAAAATGCCAGTGAGAAAACTTTAGATTAATATGTTATTGATTATTATTATTGTAGTTATGATTATTATAGTTAATTTATCGATTCATTTTTTTTTTACAAAAAATATATTTTTTTATTCTAGAAATGTTTGTAGGTTAGTTCAATATGCCGTATCATAAAAATGTTAATAGCATAACTCTTCCCACATATAAATTACACGAATATAATACATAATCAATAAAAGTGACTTAAAGTACATGCATTTATTAAAATCTTAACAAAAATATTACTGTAAAACCACATTGAATAAAAATGTTAGTTACTTTATAACTATTAAATGATATATTAATGTTTATCATTATAAGAGCCCTTCAAATTCGTGTTTACAAATGCTGTAGAAATTGTATGCTATTGGAGTCTTATTAGTAGTATGTTAAAAAAATTCAAATTCTTATTTTAGTATTGAAGATTTAAAATAACAATTCAAAATGCATTTGTACTATATTATTATGATCTCACTTAATAAATTAATAAATATATTTTTTTTAAGTAATACCATTATAAAAGAAAGAAAGATATAATAAACACCTTATTCGTTTTAGCATAGTTCGAAATTGTATACAGCTAATTTATTTATTGTAAAGAAAAATTAATCTCCTCTTTTCAATAATTTTAATTTTACATAATTCTACTTGATTGCGCGTTACATTATTTTCTATAACACAAATAACAAATTTAATATTATTCACTTCATAAAGTCAGTAAGCACCAATCAAAACATTTTCAATATAATATAATGTACTGTTATACTAGTTTCAATAATAAATAAAATACATGAAAAATAATAAATAATTTATACATACCTAGCTGCATATTATACAAACTTATGTATACCTAATCTATTACAACAATAGGATATTAGGACATAGCCACCTAGGTATTACTATATTATATGATATTTAATATATAATTTTTAATCTTCACTATTATGCATTATTCATAAAATTATATGATAATGATTCATGACACAAAAATTAAGTTAAATTTTAAAAATAAATTTGCAATGACAGATACCTTTTAACTAAATCAAAAATATAATAATTTCTTAAACATTTCTGAATATGGTGAAGTTATATAAAAAGCACGTTGAATATTTTAGAAAAAAAATACAGAAATGAGACCGTTTCAACCTTTATGATAATGTCCTAAACAGCTAAAATATAATAACATTTTATCATCGCACTATTAAAATAATATTATATTATTTTTTATATGTATATAGGTACTCGATTGATACAATATACACATATTTTATGTACTATTATTGAATCAATATCTTGAAATGATTTAACCATTACCTTAAAATATCAATAAGTATGCATATTAATTTATTTTATTTTTATCTAACCTATATCTATTATTGTCAAGTATTTAATTTATAATCGTCAATGAACCATGATTGATAAATTTAAAATAGTATTATATATATATTACACAATAGTTTATAATAATTTTTATAATATATTTAAATGATTACTAAGTGTAGTGTAAAACTAATCCGTATATATACTTTGTTATATTTCACTATTTTATTTAACTTGTATTTTTAGTAACATTTTAAAATAATTATTTACTACATTTTAACAGGTTAATGAACATAATAAAGTGCTTAAATGACTAATATTGTTCCTATTTCCAAGTAAATTACAACAAATATATTATTATTATTTTCGAATAAATGTATTAATCTACTAAAAAAAGACACCTCTTTTTAAATTATAAAAAAACTATAATTTTATCTATCACGTAATTTATTATTTTATTATGACATAATTTTTAATATATCTTAGTCATCTTTATGAACTTCAAAAAATCGTTTTTATTTAATATAAAAACGTTATAATTTGTGTATAATAAATGCCTATAAACTTTGAAATATAGATAAATTCATAACTTATACAAATAATTAATCATTTTTTATTTAAATTTATGCATATTAAATTGACTAATTTTCCATCATCTATGCCAATAGGTACTATACGAGAACGTCATACATAGATGTTGAATACTGTTGAACAACATTTCAAGTGCCATTAAAAGGCTTGACGAAATAGACAATAAACAAACTGATGGCAATAATGTTTTCTGTCGAAGTAACTAGTACTAATCTAGAAACAACAAAGTACTACATAAAAATAACCTTTAACGGCTTAACTAGAGTAAAAATTTGGATTTGATTTTTATTTTTCTCTAGACATTTTCACATAGATCAATAGGTTATTAAATTTTGCTTTTTACTGTATACAAAATTAAAACTTAAAAGTGTGCACAAAACAATGTTTTATGATTTTCACAATTTTAAAATTGAATTTCTATAAAAACCTTAAAATGTACATGATAGGAAGTATCTATACGATTTCCCTTGAGGTATATCTTTCAAAATGAAGCTTTAATTTATTTTTTTTTAATACGTAAACGAAGATTAATAAGAACCATAAGAATTTTTCTTCTCAATGTACTTTTAATTTCATAACTCATAGGGAAATATGATTTTTAGATCTCTTTCAGTAAAACGTATAGCTTTAGGTATTAAGACTGGATAATACATAGTTTCCCATATCATATTCATCGCTATATTTAATACATTTTGAAAATCTTTACTCATAAATTATTTTTATGAGCACTTAAAATGTTAAAGGTGTCCTATAAACACTTAAGCAAACCGACCTCTACGTAAAATCGTTTTGCAAATGAAATAATTTATCATTGCTTTCAAATTTATGATAACAATACAATACTGCTTTACAATGAAGTGAGTATTACAAGAAGAGTGCTTAACATCAAATCTCAATATTTTTTTACTGCACATTTATACAAAAAACATGTATAATTACGTATGTTTTTAATATTAAGACTAGGTAGAAATTAAATTGTTAAAAATAAAGGTTGAATAGTTTAATATAGGACATTCATGTATTAGTATATTATATTATATTTTATTTTTCATATATGCGTTCCACTAGTCACATTGATCAAGCAAGACATACCCAATATACAATCTTTTAATATATTTTTAAAACAACGAATTTAAATTTGAATATTACTTAACAATATTTTAATGTCTTTATACATATTTATACAAATTCTAGATACTATTGGAATAAAATTGTCTACTCGAGTAACTTCATGATTATATTTTGGTGTATTATATCTTTGATATGATATTATAGTCAACAGATATTTTATCCCATTTAACAACAAACGATTACAACCAAAAACCAACAACTACAAATAGTTTGAAGTACTCAAGTGACATAAATTATAAGGATAGTAAATTATTAGTGGTTTATGATTAGTTTTTATTCATATACAAATATGTCAAGTTGTAAATAAAATAAAATGATAAAAAATATCAATTATTTTTTTTAATTTTTTTTTTTTAATAAAACGATTAAGAAATTTCAATTCAATTTAATGTATTTTTTTATTAAATTTTCCAATTTTAATCGTAAAATATGAATTAAAAAAATGGAAATACAACACAAATATAAAATGAAATAAAAAATAGTTTTAATCATGCATTGTAAATCTTCACCTTTTTTTTATTGAGTATGCGATTGTATATAATGGTCTTGACTATTATTCATAACTAACAGCGTGCTATAGCACTGAAGACTCAAAAGGTAGCCGTTATCTTCAAATTATCATAGTCATGCCCATTTGCACCAACGTATCCAACTAAAATTAAAACAAGAAGTACAAAGAAAAGTCAATGAACAAAAGAATTTCACTTTGCTTTTTTATTTGTGTAAAAATTACATAAAAAAAGACAAAAAGTAATTGAAATTACTTTGAACTTCTAATATAACATAAAATAGTAAATACATGTAAAGCAACAATAAATACTAATTTAATGCGAACATATGCACATATTTAACTTAGTATATTAAAATTTTGAAAAAACTAATTATTAAGGTTTGAAAGTGGTTATTGAAAATGTTGATACTAAATATTCGTATTTTTACATTATATAAAAATTATTAGTACATATTATGTATTTATATTTTGATTAGTATTGACAGATGACATCAATATTTTAATAGATTAGATAATTATATAACATTCAATAATTTTTTAAAAAAAAATGTAACATGTTACAATAATAAAACGAATAAAAAATAAAATTTTGAAGAAATTTGAATTTATGAGTGCCTTCGGATTTTGATGATATGACATGTACTGTGAAAGAAATTGTTGAATTAAATCTCTTGTTCGTGACAAGGAACCACTGTTTGATCTTCACAGCATAAATCGTATAATATCATATTTAGTGTATAAATTATTTTTTATAAATTAAGAAAAAAATTATTGTAAAGTAAAGAAATATACATATAAGGTAATCATTATTTCCATTTGTGGAAATGATCAAAGAAGCGTGTCTTTTTAGCATACATAATTAAATACAATTTAAATTTTGCGTAAGTATATTACTTTTGAACTACACGTACAATCCTGGCGCACACGTAGCTTAGAGGTGCTTTCAGTTCCTTAATTCTTATTTGAAGAATATATCTATTTATATATATGGTTTTAAATTACACCCACGCATTATAGGGGCTGTATATTTACAGGAACTTAATTACTTATTTAATGACCCCGTTCCTTTTTTTTTTTTTGGTCTCGATTTGACACGCATTTAGTCATACCATCATATTGAACATTCTCAAATTACACTTTTTAAAAAAAAAATAATATATTAAAAAACACGAAAGGAAAAAAGAACAAACGATCATGAGTAGTTTTTCTAATCACGTTTAACGTTAATAAATTTATATACTGTTACGCCCAACTGCCCAAGTCAATAAGTAACCACACGTCATAATAATACATCCAGTTATAAAAAAATACTCAGGATAGTAAAAAAAAGTATCTAATTTGATTATATCTATTATTTTTGAGGAATATTGATAAATTATTGACATATTCGTTGACGTCTTTTGAAGGGAAACCACAATCATTTTGATATGATAATGTTTTTATTACCAATCAACAATAACCGCACGAGGAGTTTTTAAGTTTTTGATAAAACCGACGGCGCGCATCGTAAATGTATACACGAGTAATTGAGACATAATTATAATTACAATTAAAGTTGTGGTAAACTTACTATATTTTGCATTACGTTTGTATGTCACAATATCGGTCAGAGATATTTTACGCGTATGATGAAGTTGAGACGCTTCTGTTCATTAGGTTAGTTGTGAGGGCTTGTTCCCAGTTTCCTGACATTCGAATTTGTGTTCGTTCAGTACAGTTTACTTGCGGCAGTTCTAGAACTATACTACGATTGTGTCATAATTGTGTTGCAATTGATACACAACGGTGGCTGCTCGTTGTCGAGCAAAAACGATTGAGTTAGTTTCGCGTGGCTGATACGTATGCGTATGAATAACATATAACATAAAACAATATAGGTAATGTACTGTCTTGTTTACCTTCCATACAGTTTGATATTCTCATTTGGAAAACTTTTTTTTTCAGTTTTAATTCGTCATTTGATGTGCTTCGTTATCGCGTTTTAGTTTCTATCACTTTGAGAACGACACCCCTTTGCACGCGTTAATAGTATTTATGTAACGAGCATTATGAGAAACTGTATAATATATTATGTATTTCTTTAATCTATGTGTATACACTATTTCATATATACGTTCTATTTTTCCAGCTGATTTATTTTAGACGGTGATAAATTGAAAACTGTTCATGTAGTACTACTGTTTAGTTTGTAAATTAAACATTCGCATTTTTTTGCGTGCCATTTATTAGGCTATTGAAAAAACAAAAAAACAATGTTTACAGTTGCGATATTTGCATTTAATATACTAAAATCATGTGAAATAAACCTTATTATGGCAGTACCTCACATTGAGATGCTATGTAATATTATATATCTATTTTATCCAGTCCGGCTATTTATTATTGAAATATAAGCAAATTGCTTTACCCAAAATATTGTATACATTGAAAAGCAGTATATACTATTATGTAAATTTTTATTTTTCGAAATGTCAAAACTGATTGTTGAGTTTGGTAAAAAAAAAAAATAATACGTTTTTGGTTAGAAATGTGCAGTATATGCATATTATATACTTTGTACCTTATGTACATAAGTCGCTATAGAAACGTTTAACGCAATATAGCCTTACGTGACCTATTTTTGTTTCTTATATTATTATATGCTATTACCTACTCAAAAAGCACGTAAAAATATGTTAAAAACATTTTCGTGCCAAAATATTTTTTCATTGATGTTTTGTTCTGCAATTTTCTATTGAACAGTTCACGTGAAAATACATCATGTATTTTAAAACCATAAACCTAAAAGTTTGCACGTGTATACTTTGATGTTAATCAATTATAAATTAAAGCAATAGCACTTTATTTTTGACATGGTTAGGTCAGGTACTCAAATACTCGAATTTTAAAAATTGACATAATATTTATAATTTAATAATTTGAAACATTTTTAATAACATATCATTACATATTGATTGCCTAGTGTCGCAAGAAATTATTATTAACTTTGATATGGCTGTCAGTTATTTCTTTTTAGCGAACCAACAGGTTTTAAATTGAGAAATATACAAAACTTTTTATTTTAATTTTTTTCGAAACTCTTTATGTTTGACTTAATTGAATGTTCTAAATTTATTTATTATATTAAATAATCGTATCCCATTTGCTAATATTTGTTAAAGTAGTAAGAACTTTAATTTTCAAATTTTCAAATAACAACCTACAGTAATTGAATACTTATTACATTTATTATTTTAAGGTATGGTTTTGTAAGCAATCTACAAGAATGATATTATGTATATTTATATACTAATATAGATTTAAATACTTAAATAATTGTCTACTAACATATTGGATATTTTGATTCACAGAATATTCAATTTATTGTACATTGAAATTATGTAATATTCAAATAATTTTTTAATAATTTTTACTGAATTATATAATAATTTTGATAATTGTTAAATTATGCGTTGAGTTTTTTTAAATATATAATTTATGATGATTGTGTGGATTTCAACTTTTATAGTCTGAAGTCATTGATTTTATTGATGATAAATGATAACACTGATACAAACACCGTTAACATAAAATATATAAATATTACTCAATAATTACTTATTGATCATTTACAACTCATCTATATTATAATAATTGTATTTTATCAATTAAAAATCTTTAAAAATTAAACATTTCTACATATTTATTCAATATAAAGTGTTATAAACTTAAAATACCCAAAGTATAATATTGTATTTTTAGAATAATAATTTGTTTTTCAAATAGTAGCCTGAAATTAGTTGTTTCTATTTGAAAATTCAAAGTTGTTAATACCTATATAAGTGTAAAATTGTAAGGTGTAAGGGTTAAAAATATCAAAATAGATAATGTACAAATATAAGAATATTCAATATATGCGATAGTTACTACCTATGTTCGATAAATTAAATATAAGATAAAATAAAAAAAATACAAATATTTCTCGAGCAATAGGATGGTTATAAACTCATAACTTTTGAAAATATCAATCACTGTATAGACTATATACAACGAAATGTCGAATGTAGATATGTAGTAGTGTACACCGGATCGAGTACGATATACATTTGACTGCGATTAATCAAATTTATCATTTTACACTTGTCATCACTCTTTAGTCCTTACCAATATGGAAATACAATATAAAATACTTATGCACAGCATGGAAGATAACGAGACTACGAGTACGTGATTTTTTGACAGTGCCATTTCAATTTTTACTTGTATTTCAAATATGTAAAATGCTTTTAAACACCATTAAAATATATTTTTTATTACGATCATGAATGAATGAACGACCTGACTTTGACATTTCGGGGCGATTTGCACGAACCAATATAATTATGTTAGAAATCCGAACTAGCGTTCTAATTGTTCACCTTTTGTTTTAACGGTTTAATATTGACACGCCCTCGTTTTAATTATATATTGTTTTGGTGTTTTTTTTTTATTATTATTTATTTATTTAGGTACCAATATTGAATATTGTTAATATGAAAAATCCTGAACAAACACGTAATGTATATTTATTGTTTCGTGTAGATTATGTCGTAGGTAAAATGTATATGAAAATTGTTGTGATTTTTTTTCCAATAGGATTTTATTATAAATTATATGATATTATATGTGTATATAATACTTTATATTAAAATACAAGTTTAAAATTTAGCAGAGTAAGTATATCAATAATTTTTATTTTTATTTCCCACCACACCACTACTCCCATGTGTATGATATACATTATAGGTAGGTATATCATATATAATAATGTGATTAATATTAAACACTTTACGGACACGATTAACGCTAATGATGTAAATCGTTATGATTGAAAAGAAACATGTTTAAAATAGTTAAAGGCTTAAATTATTATAGACAATAGTAATTGATTGGATTTATTCTTAACAAAAAAATCTTAAATATGATGACGGGTAGACAATGATTGTAGCAAACCTAATATACTTCGTAATTTAAATTACACAATACCAATCTAATTCTCGTTTCTAAAACATATGTTTTTTTTATCTTAACACTTAAAAACACCAACTGAATAATGATTATTTTACTGACGTTCGTGAAATACATGGATCAACAAGAATAAATTCCTTCAAGTGAAACTAATCCCATTTTCCACTTTTGTAACTTTTTTTTTTTTTACTTCCAACGGCATGTAAAACTGTAATGTAATTGACCCAGACACTTGTATTAAGCGTAAAAGTCGTGTATTTTCTTATCTCTGTGAGTTATATAACTAAGTATTATTTATTTAAATTTAGAACGAATTTATAATTAATACAATTTTGTATTTGAATATCAAGTTTTTATTAAAAATATAAAACTACGTCATTTTAAACATTTCCCATCATAATATAATGATTTTGAAATAAAAATTATAATTGATGTATTAAATGTTTATTAAGGTGATTATGATAGACATTTTTGTACGAATAAATATAAAATAAAAAAACAAATTAAACAAATTAAACAAATAATTTATGGAAAAAAATATTTATAATAATTAGTGTAGCCGCATACTATAATTTATTCATGAAACTTTAAAATTATTGAAAAAAAAAATAACCAATTTAATAAATACAAAATAATTAGTATGCAAATAGTGGACATCTGTAGTTTATCGGAAATCTCCAACGAGGACTTAACGTTAATATTATAATATAATGATTCATTTATTATAGGATTATGATAACTAAAATATTAACTGTGAAAATTCGAATATAAATTTATATTAATAATTAATTTATATTTATATAGATTTCTATTCTCAGGATTGCTTTAAATATGTAGACAAAACACAACGAATAATTGAATTGTTTATATACCTAATAGCATACAATTTTCAACTTTACTAAATTATGTAATTTAAATAATTCAAATTTTTAATTGAGTGATAGGTTTAATAATTTAGTAGACTTAAGCCTGAATAGGTGTGTTTATGCATTTTAGGTTGTATATAATGTATACCCATGTTAAATGTTTAGACATTAAATTTGGAGATTTATTTTTTCATTAAAATTACCCTATTTTTTACTCAGATGATATTTTATCAAGACGATCAGATCAATTGTTTAACCAGACACTTAGATAGTAAAACGTATATGTGAAAACTGATAAAATAAATCTCGATAAAAAGAAACTTCAACAATGTATTTTATAATAATCAATTTTAATGATATGTAACGAATTAAAAAAATAAGTTAAGTAGGTATGATTTAATTAAAATCCAAAACATATAATAATTGAGTGAATGATATATTTCATCTGATCTGCATGATAAGTCTACATTTCGTGCCACACTTTCAAATAGTAGAGATTATATAAAATAAAAACAGAACGCAAGGGTATGATAAAGTTTTCTTTTCAAGTGAAGGTGGAAATGGCGTAAATTACTCTGAACTTGGTTAATACGAGATTATAAACCTTTTTTCTTCAAGGCAAAATATACCAAATGTTAAAAGACCCGTTATATATAATTTATCATACATATCAATCTTTTCGTACATACCTTTTTTAAATATAATTATTCAAAAACATGTTTTGAGAAAATTAACATAATAAATAGTAATAGAATTTCCTTCTTAATAAAATTACATGTTTTGAGATTTTATTGATTTAAACGTATATTATTATTTTAAATACCTAAACACAACTTAATAATTACTAATATGATTTACAGTAATAAGAATTCCTAAAAAAAATATTATGCCCTAGTATTGTATGATATATTTCATAACACAAATAATTACTTTCAAAACCCCTCAAAGTTGCTTTCTATTAACCTTCAAAGTTGATAACTACCAGAGGGATCAAAATAAACACTATACTAGTTCGTTTCTCTTGACAAATAAATTCATTTTTGTATGAAATGACGCTTTTAAAAATATATCAGAGTATTCTCGTGAACTTTAAGCTTGATTTCATATCTTTAAAAGCTGTAAAATATAGGTACTTGTATATAATATATTTCTTGACAAGTTAATAGTAATGCAATTATTTTTTTTTCAAATCATTGTATACTACTACCAATCAGTGAATAGAGATAAATGTTCAAAAAATGAGTGAATCGCATCATCAGTTAAAAATAAATCGTATCTACCTTTGATGATTTACCTTTTAAAACAATTTTCTTTATAAAATACTTGTTACATGATAATATATATCATACTAGCCACGGGGAAAATATAGAAAACATTATGTAATCCTTGGTTATAGTTAAGGGTGAATTAGGAAGCAACACGTATGTAAAAAAAAAAAATACTAGTCTAGCATGAAAGGCAACTACCATATTTTGACCCTTCAGGTTATGGTAAAACTTTGGGTTCATTGGAAGGCAATTTCGTATACAAAATTATCCTGCCTGTCACGGAGAGAACTCTAACGCACTTGCCCAAAGTAAACATATAATAGTTTGTTAATATAAGTAAATAAACACTGTAAATATCATCCTATGCAAAATGTTTGATAAAATGAGGAAAATATGAAATAATTATAAATTATTGTATAAACCGAGTTTTTACCGCTCGTATCTTATTTATTTCGTCTGTAGACAACAGCGTTATATTATTAAAATTTCCAATCAAACCATTTAAAAAATGTATTGTGCTTAAATGATTTTTCAATTTTTATTAAAAATGTTCTGAGTTAATTCTCTCGCGATTTTTAATTACAGCTATTAGCAAACGGCATTATGGTATATTTTATTTTCCGAAAATCTTTTAGAGTTTGTAAATTAAAAAATTGCATGAAAGAACTAAAAATAAAAAATACTTAAAATACTTATTATTATTATTATGAACAAATTTACAAAATAAATACAGTTCACTTCAGCCTAATTAAGAGTTTAAATTAATTATTTATAATCAAATACCTACTCCGAAAATTGTTTGAATTGCAACTTTTGAAAACAAGTCTCTATAGTATATGTTATCTACCTAATATAATGTTATAAGAATACTAAATATAATTAATAGGTTTAGTTAATGCAGCCATGCAACTACTTCAGCACTTGATTATAAATAAGTACAAAACAATGTAACAGTATAATAATATGATACATATTAGTATAAATGTAATTCAATTAATGAAACAAAAACTAGCGCATAGCACTTGTAGACAAACAATTAATATATATAGGGTTAACTATTCATGTTCACCCTTTTTTAATTAAATAATGAATTTATTCAAACTATGGTCTTTGAAGTGCTTAAATATACGTAAGTTATTAAAATGTCTAAACTAAGGATAAAAATTTTTAAAACTATTTAATAAAAATCTAATATAGATTTACCTAACATTCGATAAACTTGGAACATTTTTAAAATTATAAATGTTGATAGATAATTATTAATCACTAAAATGTTTAAGTCACTATTGCTCTAATATCTTCCAAACTCATTATCGTGGACTATTATTCTTAGTATACAAAGTTAAATAATTCAAAACTACTCCCTAAAATTATGATTCTGATAAGTTAAATTTTTAGAAAAAATATCTAATACACAATTTACAGTAAAAAAATAATTCTAATTTGAAAAAAAAGAGTTTGTATTTTTACAAGAAACTATATAAGTAGTATAAAAAACCTCAAGATTCTTAAAATATGATTTTAAATTTTTTTTTTTTTTTTATTATTTAAGAAAATTTACAATCTATATACAATTTATATAATAAGTAAATATGATGCGATGAATATTACAGGACATGAAAATCTTGAGGGAAGGGGGTGTCCAGTGACACTTCCTCCAATTTAAATTTAGTGGGGAGGTAACTTTATAATAGTAGCACTAGGCTTTATTTAATTAATCACGCGGCCATTTGCGTTTGAGTTAAAAATTTCAAAAATTAAGTTGGTTTCAAATAATTTCTATATATAACGGAAAAAAGTGATGAAAATGTTTGGTAATTTATCAAATTAAAGGATTATTATACTATATTATATACAATTTTTTATTAAAGTTACATTAGAATGTATTAGATCATTGTAACTGATTATTGACACTGAATAGTATCAAAATTTAGCGGAATCATAATTTTTAAAAAGTCATATACAGCGGATTTCGTTAAACATATGTATAACTTTATTTAAAATTCATTAAGAATATTGTAAAGGACTCATAGGTATTTTGAGTTAATTATTTGGTTTTAACAACCTTCTTCCCTCCTTTTACCAAAGAAGGAAATAGCTGCTTAATAGAAAATCATATTTCGTAATGTTATTGACAAATTATTTATGTGTAATTCAGTCTAATTATTAAACTACATTTATTTTATTCCAAATGCTAAATGTGATGTTCCAAATAATAATTTGGATGTATCAATATTAACTACTAAATTAAATCCATTTTTTTTGTTTTTTTTTTTTTTTGTACAATATAAAAAGGTAATTCATTACATATTTTAATGTATCACTAAAGTATTACAACAATAAAAAATCCAATAATGACAACCATAGTTGGTACCTACAGTAAACCAGTATTTTAGTGGTTATATATTAGTGTGCTACAAAATTAAATTTATAGTTTCCCGGTCAATAAATTTAAATTACCTTACAACCCATAATTGGCTATAGCAACGCAATGGTCTTCTACAATAGTTAAGTCACATATTATAGGTGAGATAAAGCCTATATTTAGCTTTTTAAATGCGTTTTAAAATGTAAACGAAAACCTTCGATACGTTTGTTTGAAAAAAAAAACCATTTTCAATTTAATTGATCTGACTAAGTATTTAAAAAAAAAAACATTAAAATATATATTTATTATCACTAATAATTGATCCCCTTGACTTCCCCGCTTTCATCGACTGCAACGGTCATGGAAGTACTTCGTTTAATGAATAAGGACATCTGGTGTTTCATTAATAAGGACGATGAAAGCAACCCTTTAGACACGTCGTTCAAAATACCAGCCAGTCAGCGAGAATTAGTTATGGTAGAGTAGTTTGTTACTTTAGCCATCATTATTATGTTCACCCTACACGAGTAATATTGGAAATTGTCCTCGTTCAATATTAAAATGAATCAATGACTGACACTCAGAAACAAAGATGCTAATTTCTTAGAAAACACGACCTGATAAGATCAAAGTAAAAACATAATTATTTCAAAAAATATAAGAGGATGAAACGTGATTTTTTTGTTTGACTAAACAGAATTCAAAAATAATTTAACATAAAAGGTACATAATAATTATTATAGACTATTTAATTTATATATTTTTATGATTGTTATTACTATTATATGTATATATTATATTATGGTATTTTATTTTTTTACATTGCTCTTTTTTTATTTCGATCGCCTATTGCGTATATTATAAATATTATTATGTTTACGATAATATATCTTTGCAAAGTAATAACATATTTTTTTTTTTTTACTTCAAAGTCAATATATTTTCCTTTGAATATCCCTTTTTTTATTTATTCTATAAAATCTCGGGAACAAATTTTTTATAGAAAAATAATAATTTTTTACACTTGTTAAATAATTAATTAATTAATTGGTCAAGTAAATCTACACTTTAATCAATATGAAATATTAGTAGTTTAATACATAATTAAAACTGATTTGTTAAAATCTACTGTTATTTTAATATTTAATAAAATTGACCATTTGAAAACATACTAAAATAATAAAATTAAAAATAAATCTAGCCACGTAATGGTGAACATAACACTAAGTTCATATTATTACTATAATATTCAATTGCTTCAAATTTAGTCGTAACACTACCTATTAGGCTATAACACATACAATAATATTATTATTATCAAAATATATTAAGAAAACTAAATATAGTTCATTTGTAAGTAAATGTGTTTAGGTATTATGTTGCGCTATCCATCTGTCCTTGTGCTCAAAGTACGTTTTATGATGTTATATCAGTTATTATATTAAATTAAATTTGAAAGCGATATTACCACATAATTTTAAAACTATTCCTAGTGTGGCTTAAGAAAATTTTTTTATTTTTAAATTTTTAAGATTTCAGAACTTTCAATCACCTTTTATCAAAATTCATAACTTAATTTTTGTTTGAAGGTAAAAATAAAAACTGTATCTACATAATAGAATTGATATTGTTTTTATGATATTTTTCGTAGAATAATAAAAATTATATGTATATACAATTTTAACTTGTATGAGTATCTAATATACATCATTTTAATTGAATTATAACATTATAGTGTATGACATTTTTGGATCAATTTTATTACCCCCTAAGCACGGGTTTTTTAAAAAATTAAATTAACAAATTATTACTATACGTCTACCTGAATTTAATGAAGAAAAATTAGTTAATGTTGCAAGATTTATTTTGCCAACTTTAATGTAGCGTTTAATACACACCCAACAAAATCCATAAGCTTAGCAGTTAGGGAGCCTAATCCCATACAATATGAACATTTTATATATGTATAGATTAAACAAAGTTTCTCAGAGAAATAATACTAATTCTAAATAGAATAAATCAAGTAAATTATATCTCGCAAACATCGACACAAAAACGTCAAAGTTTATTTAATCAATTTAAACAAAAAAGTAGATCATAATATGATATGATCAAACTTGATATTATTTTAATAATAGTTATTTAATAATAAATAAAATAATAATTACAAAAAATTAAAATATATATTATATATATATTTATATATTATATGTATATACACATATAACTACCATAAAATGGTAATATTTAATTTGAAAAATAAGATATTTTAACAAGTTCAATAAACATAACAGCTTTTTAACTTACAATTTTTAAGCTTTATAACTAAATTTTGATTAAAAATCTCTTAAACGTCAATTATTTTTAATTAACATATTTTTTAGAATTACATTTAACATTTATGAATGCCACTTGAGCCCTGAATTAACAAATTTTAAAACTATTATCAGTATAGTAGGTAGTACACTAGTACATATTGTATGACAACCGTTTTTTTAAACAAATCCAACTAAAAATCAATATCTATACTTGATATAAGCTTTGAGAGACCACAGAAAAATTGGTGTAAATATTTTGACCATTTTGTACATTAAACAACTTAATTAAATTATTGATTAAATAATGAGATTTGCTAATTTGAGTGACGAATAACGTTTATAAATTTAGTTGCTATACTCAAGCTCAAGTGATTTTTTTCTCATCATTTTTCGATAAAATTTCGTAATTGCGATTCACCCAATAATATTACTAACATAGGATTACTAGTAAGTTGCTTTGAATTAGAATTCAAATGTATTTAAGATTTTAAATTATAATTTTCACAAAATTATAATAAAAGTCTAAGTGTGAATACAACAGTAAATGAACGTCTTCTTAATTAATCAATATGTATACAATATTATTAATTATAATACATCTCCATTTTATTGGCATAAATATTTAAAAATTACGTCATATATATTGTATAGCATTTTATTTGAGTATTTTTCGCTATTTTAAAGTACTACCCAACTGGAAAACTATTTTATATTCCGAGTAAGAACTTTATTGATTTTATAACAACATTATATTTTTTATCCATAATTACCATTTCGGGTAGAACGAGTGCTATATAAACATTTCATAAGCCCTTCAACGATTAAACATTGGAAGTATAAGGTACACGAATTGGGATATTTTTGAGATCTATAGTAGTTTTCAAGGAAATTCGACTTACTTCGAGGAATAGGGAAATTTATATTAAAAAACGTTTTTGATCGGAATATTTCGAGACTTTGTTAAAAAAAACATTGAAAATTCGAATTTTGAGATGCTGATTATTCATTTATTTTCCAATTTCATAAACGGATAAAGACGTATTCCGGAAATGATTGTTCACTAATCACTGTAAGACTCAGGTAAAGTATAATTATGTTTAATAAATTAATAAATTCTATGCGCGTATCATAAGATATATATTTAGTGAAGCAACTTTGGACCTAGTATTAAGTTATTAATCCATAATTAACATGTATGTTATGTGTGATAAAATATGTATTCATATTTATTATTTATTTGTAAGTAGCAAAGATTACAGCAAAATTTAGTATATGTGGCTAAGTAGGATGTTGAAAGAAGATCGCCACTGGAATTCTAAACAGGTGAATAGGAGTTGTTGACTATCTGTGAATATATTGTTAGAAGTAACTTGAAACTTCGCAAAATTTATCAAGTAATACATCAGATGTATAATACAATATTGTATAGAACACCATGAACTTTCCAAAACAGTTTTAATTTGACAGCCAAGTGTTGATACACATTAAACTTAAAATTTTACTAGGAAAAAATCTGTATCGATACAAACATAAATGTTACAAATAATATAGTGTATAATATTATTAATGTAATAAAAAAAAAACATTCACACGTAATTATTAACGAGCCCATAAAATGTCATATAATTATTTAAGTTTATAGAATTCAATTGTAAATAAAAATAACTTGTCGAGTTCAATTGAAAATTTAGACGATTTTTTGTCAGTTTATTATGATTAAATATAAAATACAAAAATCACGTACACCAAAACATCCAATATGTCCTTTACAAACATAATTTTATAGAAATACCAATAAGCACAAAATACATTACGGTAAAAATAAAAAAACTCCCATTATTGACATTAATTTTCCTTTCGACTTCATATAACTACTATCATATTTACCAACTTTTTCATATTGCAGTTTATGTATCAATATAATATTATATATGTAGACAACGGTTTGAAAACTTTAGATTAGTTAAACGAACGCAGCGCAGTGTGTATGTATAAAATAATTTTAAGGATTATTTTCCAAAATCAAATACAAGATCAAATGTTGATTGTTTGCTGCATCACATTATATATAAGCGTATCAAACGTACAATCTTTTGCTTTAGACTAAATTAATAATTTAAAAATAAACAATAATGAAATTTAAGAAATTATTTTAATAAACGATAACGAATAATAAATCAGGTGTCAACAAAAAATTGACCTACCATGATAATATTATATTATATATTATTATACGATTTCACTGGTATTGATAAATAAACAAAAATGTGGTTTTTAAAATGCATATTTAATTTTTAGTTTTTAATTTTTATTCGAACTACACATTAGATTTATAAAAATATGAATATTATTCCAAGATGGAATAAAATGTTGTCCTATTATCAATTGTTCCAAAGTTTTCAGAATTGTTGGCACTGTAATGGAACTCAATGGTGCCAAAAATGTATATAAATAAAAAAAAATAACGCCCAACGTGTTTAGCATTTTTATAATATTCTGAATATTCATAATACCAAATAGACAAAATGTGTAATGAAAAATATTATTCATTCATATTAGGTCAGACTTAAAAAAAAATATTCAATAATAATATGAGAGGTATAATATACCTACATTATAACAATTGAGTATCAAGGTCTTATATTATTGTTGTTTTAATTAACTGAGAATTAAGTTAATTATTTATTTTGTATTATTATATTTTGTTAATTATTTCATTAATTTATATTAAAAGCGCACTTTTTCTGTTTGATGTATTCATGCCTATTAGGGTACTAAAGTTAACATTAATTGATTACACATTTTATTCTAAAAATAAGTGTCACATTATTTTGTTTACCTTTTTAGACTACAATGTGATGCTAAATTGCCAGCAACGGTTAACACTGATTGTTACATTATTTAAGAGTACCTATCGTTTAACGTTAATCGTTGTTGGTGTTTTCAAATATTCAATGAATAGTTTTATAGGCGCGATAAACAAAAGTATGCATACGATATTTGTTGACATCATTACAATTATAAATTCGTGCAAAATATAATATGTTAATACAATTTATTATGGTACCATTTTCGCGACATTCTGTATATTATATACAATATTATATAGGTACATAACACACACACTATTATATCTCACTACATGTAGTTTTTATGCGTATATCCGATAGCTTAAGTATTTCTAAAATATAATGCATCGAATACATAGAGTATATTGTAAGAACTTTTGCCGTTAACCATTACTGAAACAGTGTTATATATATTATACGATGGGCTACACATATTGTATTTGTCACTTAGATATAGTAATTTACACACATTTGAATGTTTACGTTACACTATACGCGTTTAAATATACCACATAAAGGTTACATAATATAATAGTAACCAGTCAAAATGCAAATATTACAAAAGCCGCACACAGTAGCTATATATTTATACATAAAGGTGCGTCGTTACGCTCGCGCAGTACAACTCCTACTTTTTTTTTATTTATATATCACCATAACAATATTGCAATGTTAACGCTTGTATCGACTAGTGTAGGTATGTATATATATTATATACGCACACACACACATATATACATATAAATATATATATATAAGTGCTAAGTACTTATCGAGAAAATTAAGCAATATTCTCGTGTCTAAGCACGTTTCTCTCTTATTTTATATTATAAATTTTAATAATATTACCTGCGTGATATTTTCATAATAATAGGTAAGCTGCTATAAAGGTCTATCAAAAACATTGTTTGTTTTTTCGAACCAAAGTTCAAATATTAAATAAACGAAAAGAGCTTATAAACTTTATATTTGTAGTTTTAATATATATATAATATATACATTATACGTATTTAACAATACTAATAAATCGTATTTTTCTAAAATATATTAATATAAATATTAGTACTTAGATATTTTCCAGACGATCGAACTCTTTACGCTTAATTGTTTGCATTAAACTGTTAAAAATATAACACAATACCTACCGTGTGTTAACTGAAAAATACAATACAATGAAAAGTTTGGTTTGGTTTTTGTCCGTCCATTATTTCAGTATCTAGATAATTGTGTGTAAACAAAAATTCGCATAATAATTAATATTGACTTACAACATTTCCTAAAAGTCTGATTAATTATTACTTATAAGGTAATGTTTACTCGCATTTGTTTGTTGGTACTCGCAGGTCGCAGTATCAAATTAATGACATTATTTATAACTCATTAGTAAAATGAAACTATAATTAAATTAATATGCTTTTGTTGTCCTTATTGTAATCTAATTTCTTTGTTTTTTTTGGATCAGTAAAAAAAATAATGTTTTATTAAGGCGGGTGTATTTGGTTCAATAGTTTAATAAATGAAGAAAAATAACATAACATAACATTTTATACTACTCCGTACACTGATCAAATCATGATAGCTAAGAAATCAAATCGTATACTTTCATAAACGAAATATGAATTATGTATTATTTTATTTGTGTAACTCACATTGAAGCATTGACAATATATAGAATATACGCCATACCATCATCAATATTATATTTTTAAAATACATAATGTGAGATATTTCAGAATGATATAGATGAAAAATATACAATTACAATTCAATTCATATTAATTATTATAAAATCGTTCATCAGACCTCAGAAAGACTAAAAGGGATTTTACCATTCAAAAAATCTGACAAAAGGTTCAACCACATTATTTGTATTTCCGGTTTATTGATACGCAGCGTGATTCGTATAATATGATTAACGAGGACGATTAGAATCGGACGACCTCTCTGGTTGCAAAAATATTCGATTTATCTTTTTAGTACGTTAGTATAACCTTCACCGATATGGACCTTTTACCATTTTCCGATATTAATATGCCTAAACAATAAAATACCACTACCTATTATTATTAGTTTCGAAATGGTTATTATTATATTTAACCGCCTCATATTGGAATAAAAACCAACCCTTTTCCGACGACACTTTGGATAGTTACTAGTATTTTATTTATGATTGTTATGATGATACCCAGATGAAAAAAAAAATTATTTTGTATTTTAACATTTTTTTTTTTTATAGTTTTAAATTTAAATACACACGCATACAGAATTCAGACATATTTTCTAGTAAGAAGTAAGCTTAAATTTAATAGAGCATGCACTGGATAAATTAACCTTAAATACCATTACTTCACATACTTTGATAAAAAATCACTATTATATCAAATTAAAACAATTATTATACTTATAAAAAAAACTCTGAATATAGTTACACATATTATGATAGACTTTACTTATTTATAATACCTATATGTTTATAGAACATTTAAAATATTAATAATCACGAGAAAAATATATTTAAAAAAAAACATAAACAGTGTTTGAATATTATGCTCAATGTATTTAAAAAAAATGACATAAAATGTCGAGTTGGGATTTTATCAAAATTCTAACTTAAAACGCTTATAAAAAAATATTGTGATTATAGATTTTCGATATTTTTTAATTAAGAAATTAATAATTTACAAAACCTATTAAATTTTCTAGCATTTGCACCATACATTCGAAATTTATAGAAAAAACTAGATTTTTTTATTTTGAGTTCTCTAAATTACAAATTAGATCAAATATGCTATACAAAACCACCACCATCATGAAAATACACATTATTATAAAATCAATACATCCATCGCTCCACTTAGAATTTAAAACTGGAGAACTCGCTTCAGATATGTACTGAATTTCAAGCAACTTCTTGAGAAGTATTCACTAAAAAATAATTATTTCTGAGCGAAGGAGATAGATAGATCAGAATCTATTTCTGTGGATAGTTAATCTTATATTGTATTAATAGTATTTTTTTTATTTAATTTAGGAAGTTTAACTAACTTTTTGGAAAAAGTGTCACGCATAACTTACTTATTATAAATCAACACCGACTTAGCGTAAAATGGTGTGAATTTAGTTTCGTCGTATGAACAGCTTAAAGTTTGTCTAAATATTTTGAAAATTTCAATAAGTTAATAATATTATAATACACATAAAAGTAAAAAGTTTTAAGTGTGGACGATTTATATTTTTTTTTATTTTAATTGCAATAAAGTAACTATAAAATCGTATGAGGAATAAGTAATAATTGTTAATTTTCATTTAAATTTCATACGATTTTAAAAACGAACTGTGACTAAGTATTTATTTTAAATATTTTTTAACTGATGTAAGAATATCTTTTAAAGTACATTGTTTTAAATGTCCAAACCTTTTGACTAAGAAAAAATATTATTGATATATAATATCAAAACTAAAAAAAGTCGAAATTAAGTTCTATAAATATCTCAAAATAAACTAAAATATTTTTAAACTTTTATAATGTCTAGAAAATTCTAATATAAATATTTTACTACAAAACATCAAACGCAAAATGTATTAATAATATTATCGGAGTTTTATTCTTTAAACGAAAGAATATTGAGTAATAACATTTTAAACTTGTTCAAAAACAAAAGAATTGCATATACTTGTTAATCAAAACATTGATATTAAAACTGCATTTTATGTATGACATAAAAACCAAAAAGTAATCAGGGAAAATGCCATATCTCAAAGATTATTAAAAATCGTAAAATAATTCATGTTTTCCTTCCCGACGGGAGTCAAATCCCCCAGGTCTAACTGAATATACTGTTACTAAACTGTTACTGGTTATGGATTGTGGTTGTCCTTTAGTCTCTTTCGACGTATTCCTAGAAAAGATTGTGGGGATATTCCAAAACGGCCTCTCTCTAAAGTACCACCTGTGTCCAAATCCGATGTATAGAGAACCTGTATAAAACTTTTAGAGCACTTCTTCAACCAGTTAAGTGATTACACACGAACTAAAAAAAAAAAAAAAACAAAAGATCCATATTATTGCAAAACCGATACCAAAACAATTTACGTTCTCACTCGATGTTTTCCACTTTACTTTGAATACCACAATTATTTATTCCGGTCGAACTTCCACCGACGATACAACATTAATATGGCTGCTTAACTTATCTTTAAAACTTCAAACCAACTTGTGAAAACCTTTAAATTTTTATAAAAATAATAATACTTAGTTACTAAAATAAAAATGAATGGTTTATTTTTAAAAAAATCTCTTCTACTCAATCTCGTTGTAAATATTATAATTATAATAATTTAAGATAAAATAAATTAAAATTTTTTAGTGAAATACAATGAAAACACAATTTTTTAAACAACGAGGCTTTATAACCGTTTAATATACATAAAAGTTTTTTATTATTTTAATTAATATAATACTGAATAGTTCGATCCACTTAATAAATAATAGTAATAATAAACTTTATTTAATTTTTAATATTTGAATAATATTTTGATTTGATGAATATTAACAACCCGTACCAACTAATTTTCCAAATATTAAATAGAAGTAATATACTTCAGTAATTACGTTTTTTGACTGTAATTATTACTTAAACTACAATATTTTATTAATAAATCTTAATACTAGGTTACCTAACTAAAAATACCCAATCCTCACCGAATGTTAACATATGAGTAAATCTTTTGAATGTAATTTATTACTACCTATCTGTCCTACATCATATGGATAATAAAAATCAACAATACATAGTGTAATAATCATTCGGTTAAGCATATATTTCTTTTATAGATATTTGAAGTTCAAATTTAGACCGAATTTCATACTTAAACTTTAAATAACGATATTCATTATTTTATTATAGTTAACAAATATTGTTTGTGGGAACATAAAACTTTACGTATTATTATATTTCATACACGCGATGATATTTTCAAATGCAATGTTTTTGGCAATAACTAATATAAACAATCCCATATATTACTAATAGACAATAGTCAAATAAAATGCTTAACCTTATAACAATATCAAAAAACAAAACATCAAACATACTTTGTGATATAGACCGTTATAGAATCGATTTTCATAAGCAGTGGTATTGATATCAATTAGATCAGGGGTCGGCAAGTAATTTCTATCGGAGTCCTAAAGATTGAAATAATGAATCAATGAGGTACAGTGAAAAAGATTTTTTTCAAATCTTTATACATAATGAAGTAAGTACAATGTATTGACGGGGTCCAGAGTTTTGCCTTCCGCGGTCCGAATTCGGACCGTGGCCCGCCCGTTGCCGACCCCTGAATTAGATTAATGTGATCCAATCGACATTCGACATCTACAATGTTATATCAAAACGGTAACCACTTTCTCATCTTCTTTATTTTAATTTATTTAATTCATTTATTCTATATAATTCGATGAATACATTCATTAGTTCTGCGAAAAAAAAATATTTTTAATATTATAGTTAAATAATAATATTATGTAATTTAAATTACTCAGCTATTAGTAAAAAAAAATAAATACTTTTGGAACACTTGGCAATTATAAACTAAAAACTTTAAAAATAATTTAATTATAAATACAAAATTGTATTAATTATTAATAATAAAAAGTAATTACGTAAATTAATAATTTAATGTTTAAAAATAATGTACATACATAGTAATATAGTTTTAAAAAAATTATAATATTTTAGAAACATGTTATGCATATTAATTAAAACAAATCGCTTAAACGATTGGTAAAATCTGTGAATAAGAACAAAATACTTAAAAAAAATGTATATAATTTAAATACTTCGCCGCAGAATACTAATGTATTATGATATTACATTTGAAAGCAATGATAAATCAACTCATTTGAAAAATGAACTAAGCTTGGTTAAAAAATAAAAATGCGCTTGCTTGAATTTATTTTTTTTTTAAACTTTTCTATATTTTTTTTTTCTGATGCCCGGGAAAACATTGAGAAATTTAAAAAAGTATATTTTCAACGAATCAATCGATATGATGTATAGATATTACAATTTTCTTATTACAATTTTGGGAAGAATTTATTTTTTATAAAAAAAAAATCGGAAACCATTTAATTCAAAATGTATATTATTCATTATTTATGATTTAAGAATTTACCTCAAGTTAAATTTTTCTTTTATTATAAATATATGTTAAAATTGAACAATTTTTTGTTGATTCCTATCGGCTCAAATTTTACCATGATATGAAAACAGATCTACTGAGAATTCACATATAGATTGTGGGCTATTTTAAGATGTTAACTATATCTGGACTTCAGATATATTGGCCTATAGGGCCATATCGGTACTATAAGTGAAAAAACCTCACTTGTTTACACGCATATGCCAAATATATAAAGCCCATTTTGGTCATATTATAACCAATTAAAACTAAAACTGTTGCCATATTGTAGGAAGGTAAAATAATTCGAAAATAATTAAAATAGCGGACAAAAATATATTCGTTTCACGTCGAATTAATTAGAATAATTTTATATAGGTACTTAATAGACGTCAGTTTCATTCTTAAATTTACATACAATCTATTGCGTTTAATTGTATTAAATTATCATTTATAAATATAATAAGTCTTTCAAAAAGCATATTGTGGACATAGTAGTTATTCATATGTCTTTCAAAGAGGTTTTGCTGTGATAATATATGTTTAATCTATTTAAATATACACATGGAAACCACATCAGTATACACAAAACGTAATATAATAAATTATTTTTTAAATCCCGAATCCCACCATGCTAGGGAATGACAATTTTAATTGTATTTATTTAATTAACACCATCGCCGGACGGGGTAGAGTGGGTAGTCTCTCGTGTTGTCTGGTTTATGACTACCGAAACAATACAATAATATATAGGTACAAAGGATAATCCGAAATGAGATTCCTGCTGTTATAATCCACCAGAATGTTTATTATATACATTTATTAAAATTTAGCATATCGACACTTGGGAAACATTAGTAAAAATAATGAAAATTTATTTATGAACTTAATTTTTTTTTTTTTTTTTTTATTATTTGTAATTATTCGTATAACTTTTTTTAATTTTATATTTTAAAGAAATATTTTATTATTATGTTTTATTTTAACAAAACAAGTCATATAATATTATCTAAAGAGCTATGCAAATGATTATATTATAATAAACAGTAAAATCATATTAATGTATATTTTATACGAAATTATACCAATGTATTTTCACTAAAATTGTTTATATTAAATGAATATTTAAATACTGAATGTTTAAAAAAATGTTTTTAAAGGTTAATTTTAATTTTTACTTTCTAGAATTCTTAATGATATCTTAACCAAGTTTTTTTTTAAGCATTAACTCAAAGATATTTCTAATTTTATTGGCCATAAATTTAAAAAGCAACCGCAAATGGAAATAAAAAAAGTTTTGAAAGTTTCACACTTAATATAAAAATATAGTTTCTAAATTAAAATATATGTTTTTTTTGTGTAATTTTTCATTAAATTTCTAAATATGTGCTGATTCTTAATTGTTTCATTTTCATGAAATACAGCTAGTAGTATTTTATAAAAAATAATATCTTTTTCCCTCAAAAATGGACTTGCATAACTAATTTATCATAGCTATAGATAGTAATTGTGCATGTTTAAATTATTTAATAACCAGAATCTTATAACAATATAAAGATCATTGTAATTACTTTATGTATTATATTTTTATTTTATGTAAACTAATTTATTATTGTCACATAACAATAACAATATGCCAATATAACATGTGTTACCTACGTTGTTTTAAAAATGATACCAAGACACTTAAATCCTGATAATATAATTTTTTAAATATGTTTAAAATATTTAAATAATTTTAATATTTCTACCATATGACACTCACTGGTTAGTGCTTACCATCATAGTTTTAAAACATAATGCATAATAATGTTAAATCAAATACAAAACTTTGACTGCTATTATGGTTTTTAAATTAATATTTGTTAAATTCAATATAATTCATACAAATAAAAAATATGTATTACTTGTTTATACTATGTCCTTTACTAGCTTAAATTTAAGTGTTTTCATTAAACACAAATGTTTTAATAATTATTATAAACAACTGTGTATTAAAATTTTTACCTATCCCATTGTTGCTGTATTTTAAGTATTTAAAAACTTGAACCTATGAGTTAGGTAGAACATTTTTAATATTTTTAATAAAATATGCTTTATATTATTACAACAATTATATATTCCTACGCTCTACAGTATTTATGTATAAGTAACGAAAATTATAAAAGTGGATGTTAAACGGCAACGCTCAAAAATTGTATTTGAAATTTGAATAAATCTCTTTAATTGATTGATTATATAGAATTTGTTTAAAAACAGTTTTGTAAATAAACTGTCTTAATTTAATGATGAAGGTACCTATGTATATTGTATAATTGTTGTAAAATGTCGTCTGTATAATTAATTATTATATATTATACCTACAATACAGAAGTTACATAATATTAAACTCAAAAGCGTAAATAATACATCCAAATAATGTTTAATTGCTTTAAGGTCATAATGACTATATATAAAGTGTATATTAAACCAACAATGCAATATTATCTGAAAATTTTACAGGTAAGCTTTAAAATTTTTTCTCCCTAAATTTTCAAATCAAGATAAAACTTTTTATTTTATTTTTACGACTTTTTTAAATGATTTATTTGATATTATTTGATTATTTCAAAATAACTCTAATTCTAAACGAACAATTTTGATTATAAAGATTTAATGTTTATTAATTTGACGAATAATATTACAATATTAGGAATGCTACTAACCATTCATCATTATTACTAATCAGCAAACTATACATAGATAAATACGTATCTTATAACAAATGAAATAATATACACTAGTGTTATCATGTTTTATATCAAACTATTTTCATAAAGCTACAATATTTTACTAAATAATATAACAATGTAAATTAATAAATGGCTCATAACATATTATGTAAAATATTGGATTATAATATTATTATTATCGTACACATCAATACGTATTTATTTATTGCAATGTATTTTGATTATTGATATTTATTGAACTTGGGACATAAATGTCGAAAATATGGTAAACCTTTTTTTCAGCTTCCGGTACCAACATATCTCGTCAATAAATAAAATAAATTACCCACAACTCATAGATTATTATACTCTAACAAAAATCTGATTTATATATGATCAAAGGGTCAACACTTGCAAACATTATTTGTCTGCAGAGAGTCAATTTGGTATCCACTATCAAAAATATTTTATCATGATTTAGAATTTTTTATAAGTTGTGGCTTTACGTTACACCTACAAAATGTACATATAATATTACTAGTGCATAGATTTAAAAAAAAAACAATTTTGTTTGAGGATTTTAAACTTCATATAAATATTATGTGAGAAATGTTAAAAGCACATAATTCTCTTACTAAAAGAATCTACAAACAAAAGTGATTTATTAAATGCAATAAAAAAAAAGTTTAAAGATACAAAACTTAGTGTAGTAAATATTTCATTTACAAAAAAAAAACAATAAAACACATTATACAATTTTTACGCATATAGTATAAAGTACAATAGTATACTAAAATCGTTTATTTTTTTTATTTTCAAGTTATAACATTATAAATACACTTACCTATATACTGTATATTAAAATAAATACAACTTTAATTTGAATATTTTGAGCATTCGATAACCACGGTTTAATAATGCCGTGTTGTAACCCTTATAGTATTTATTTTAATAAATAACAAATTACAACCTAAGTATAGGTACCTTTAAGTGTATTAATTTATTGATACTATAATAGTATATTATTATGTCGATAAAATGAATGAGTACAAGCTAAATTGTTCAAGTCCTTAATAAAATCTATGACATGTATTATATATATTAATTTCAGTTTTAATGAGTTTACGCTCCAAATCACACTGTTCAAATTGAACTGGCATACCTCAATTTTAGTAATTTCGTGTAATTCCACAATAATTTATTTTTAAGTAGAATTTATACCTATAACCTATTTAAATTTTCTATTGAAATATAAAATAATGTCAACATTATCTGAATTTTGAGTATTCTCAAACTTAAAATTTGAATTTATTAAATAAAATTATAACCAAAAGACAGCCAAATTTAGATTTCAAGCCTATATTATAGGTATGTTAATTTGAATACCAATAATACAACTGTCGCTAGTGATAAATAAGATTGGGTTTTCGCCTGTCGTCTTATTTCAATCTCCTAGACACATCTACACAGGATAGTGGCTTAATATCATTCTATTTTTATTATTTGTTCAAATAGTTATTTTAATGCAACATACAACATGGTTAAATTTATATATCTTACTATCAAATCAATATTTTAAGAGGTGTTCGAATTATAATAATACAAATAATAGGTATATGTAAGGATGGTTATAAGAACCTGATAAACCTTCATGATTTTTCTTTTTAAAAATGTTATGAAATAATTCATGCATTTAAAAAAAAAAAAGCTTTAGAATATAATAATAATATCCATCTTATTAAAAAAAAAATGTAGTTATTTCATTATAGCACTTATATTTCACATATTATAATTCATGTATGATGGTAATGTATGAATTATTATATTATGATATAGTATACATAACTATAATTTATAGTAAATACTAAATACATAGACGTAATCAGGGCTTTGAATTTTTTAAGTTTGAATTATGACTAAAATTATTTTTATACTCTAATTACCTTTTTTTTAATTCTCAGTCTTTTCCTTTGTCTTTGATTTAATAATAAAAATATTTAAAAATCACCTTTAAAATATCTACCAACTATATACATATATATATATATTTATATATATAATATGATCAGTTAATAAATAATTTCGTATAAAATTGAACACTTTTTTTAATAATGAACATGATGGTATATAAAACTAACTAAAATAAAATCATAATTTCTACATTTGTATCTGCTTTGGTGAGACTCCAAAATAATATTAAAAGTATTTTCGAAAATTAGTTTTGCATATATATGTAAAATGTATTACTACAAACTGTGTTGAACAATATTATTTAATGTAATATAAGTTTAGAACGTTGTTTTAAAGTAACAATAAATAAAAATAAATTTATTAAACCATAAACAATAAGTTTTCAATATTCGAATTCAAAAAAATGCATAATTTTATTTAAAATATACATCTGTAGCAAATACAATTGTTATCGTCAATAACACTGTTTTATCTTAGGAAGTATTTATATTTATTCGTAAATAAGTTTTATGACTTAGAATATAATATGTATATTTTTTTCGAATTTTGTAAGGCCAGACAAGTTTGGTAGTCATTGTTGTGTAACCGAGCAAATAGAACGGAAACCGCAGTGAAAATGGATCGAAACGAAACTGAGCGCGATGAAGAATAGCAATGGCATAACTCCCACTCTAACCCTACACGGTCCCACACCCTTCGCTACTCGCGAATCCATTAGGTAAATAAAAAGGAAACGCCCAAAATATTGATACGTCACACGCAAAAGTTCGTGTGTACCCCTGTGGGAGAACGCATCCTAAGCCGATGACTCTCGGCACATAAACATCGCGCGCATATATATCATATACATAATAATATATAGATATAATATAAAAGGTAGGTATAATTAACTACCTGCCTGCTTTGGGCTTTATTTCGAGCCCATCTATCATTATACTTTGCAACGCGACATTAAAATATTTTTTAATATTCGTGGAAAAAAATATGTATAAATAACTATAACAATTTATTAAATAAAATATTAATGTCTTGAGGTTTGGTCTTTTTTTTTTTCTTCAGCATTATTAACCGGGACGCTGAGGACATATCACAGGGTGGGCTGCGAGACCCAATCGTTGGCGCTAACGTGCCCAACCGGAACGATAATTTCGGTGCAGTCAGCCCAGTACACGCCAGGTTCATTAGCGTTACCTTGCTCCGACACCAGACTTGCCGCCAATCTCAACAACAGCTGCAGCTGGCCTCAGGCCTTACAGGTACGCCGAAACACGATATATAATACAATCATACGTTTGTCAAGCTATACAATATTCGGCGAATAAACCGTTGCATGTGCATAAATCTCGCCATGCACAAAATATTGAAGTTTATATAACCGGTAGTACCTACATGGATGAGGTGTACCTGTGGTTCATTTATAATTTTTATTTTTTTGTTTTTCTTAAAATGTATAACACGATGAGGATTCAAAATTAACTGCTATTATTATGTTTGAAATCATTTTTTTCGTTTTACACCGATTAAGTTTAAAAAAAAAATGTGATTCATCAAGGGTATATGGTATTTTGTAATGAACGAATAGACACGCTCCTTTACTCCACAAATCTTATAAATCATAATTCCCTCCCCCGTCCACCGTTTATGTATATCGAGCGTCATATACAGATGAATAAAAACAAATGTTGATTCAAAGACACGAGGAAAATGAAAATAAATCTTATACGTTTTAAAATCAATTTATTATAAAGAGAAGCAGAAACAGTGGCGGTAAGGAGTGGGAGAAAGAATAAATTGGTGTAGTACAAAATAATCTGTCAAACGTGGAAAATAAATTGTAAAATACCAATACATTCCTTCATTCAGAGTCTAAAATCGTAAATACATAAGAAATAAAATTGAAACCCCGATAAAAATGTCTTAAAACTATTGTGGAGTTATTAATAATTATTATACCATGATATATATATGCATAATGCATATACCTACGTATTTACGCATTATCTGAAAAAAATCATTATTAATCAAAAACATACTTTACAGAATAAATACCTCTGTTTTTTCTCGAACGATCTGTTGATATACTTTATACATATGTGTGCATAACCACTTGTCCGATCACAAAAAGATTCGTACGACCATTATAAATGCTGATGACAGATATTGAAACCTCAATAACAATTTCAATCATATTTCATATTATAATAATGAAAAAAAAATTATATTAGGTATTTGATTTATGGCTTTTCACGATAATGCACAAATAATTTGGATTAATCAGAGAACATTTAAATAATATTTAGTCTACAACTCCATAAATTAATTTTCTGTGACTCTGATTTAAGCACGAATATTTAACCACAAAGTGGGTAATAATTCTTAAACTATAATTAATGTTAGTGCAACTAGATTTATTACACAATATATCATGTCTGTATACAATTATTGAATTACAAATTACTATTTATGTATACGATTTTTCTGTACCGCCTACAAATTTAATGCCTTACGTGAAGTTCTAAACAGTATTGTTTATTTTACCAATGAACGATTCAGCTAGAGCCAAGTGCTAAACATATGAAATAAACACAAATGTAATCAAAAATATAATTGTATACAACTAATCGAATTATAAGTGTATTCAGTATCCATATTATGTATTATTCATAAAAAAACATCTTAATAAATGATAATATAAACAGATAACTGTTCCGTAAATCTTAATGATATATCCAAATTATACTGTAAAGTCGAAAACAACTAAGTTTCATTGAAAAATATAAATATAAAATGCATTTTGTAAAAGTTAATATAATTATGTATAGAACAATAATAATTAATTCAATTGGTAAAAAACGGTTATTTTTAAATATTATTATCGTAATAATATATAAATTATGTAATATCATCTAAACAATGTATGTGATTGAGTAATTTTAATAGTTATTATAAATCATTTTTATTCAAAAACCCTTTACTTTCTAATATTATCATATAGTTACAGTGTTCAACACAAACCCATGTTATCAATATGAATTGCATTATGCTACGAAAAATTGTTAATAATCTTACAGATAAGGTAAATATAATATTATTTAAGTTAAAATAAATAAAATTACCATATAGGTATTTACATCATTTTCTCCATTAACAAATTAAATTGTTAATGCTTTGTATGACGTATAGGGGCTCCTTAATGTATACATCATAGAGTTTTGAATGCATAACCTTTAATTAGCATAAAGTAAACCTTATAATAAACCAACTAATTATTTTCACTAACGAATCAAGATTAACGGAGTCGTTATTATTTAAAAGTTATTTTTCCGAGTATTTGATAAATATACATAAAATATTTAACACAATTAAATAATACTTACCCAAAATCTAAAATATGTTCTACCTCATTAGATATACGTAAATAAATACTGCTTAATGCCAACAAGTTAAAATAAAGCAAGTAATTCCTGGTATAAATAAATTAATTCAATGCGTTTTTATTTTTACTAATCAAAAATAAATGAGTTAATTATATATTTAAATCAAAAAAAAACACACGATGCATTTGAAAATGTTGGTATTAACAAAAAAAAATTATATATAAATATAAATATTTTTTAAAAAATAACCATTTCTACAGTTTGTTAAATCCAATTAGTAATTTAAAAAACTGGCAATTTTAGTATTTTCTTTTAACTTTTCAAAATCATTTAATTTTGAATATACCTATAGCTCACTCAAGACTTACAAAAAAACGGTTTCCTTCCTATAAATATTCTCATAATCCAATATCATTAAAAATGTATGATAGTAATGTTGTCAATTTCCTATTTTTATAAATTATAGGGATAGATTTCTTCAGTAATAATTCAATGTAGACTTCCTATTTATTGACAACTGACATAATAATTAATATTTAAATGTAATTTTTAATAATAAAATAAGTATATGATAAAAAAATTTAATACATCAAATAATGTTTAGATTTAGTAATTTAAAAAAATAGCACCAAATAATATCATGATAGGGAATTTAAATTTTAATTGCTATCAAACAGTCGACATTATTTTCCTATTCATATTTACATAATACCAATTATACAACAATCCTATTATTTTTTTCGTTTCATAGATTATTGAAATTATCACATTAGAAATTTAGAAATCAACTCTCTCTCATCCAATAATGTTTAAATAATGTCATACTCAACGACTTCATCTTGACTTCTATTTCTTACATCGATAATTTTTTCGATTTCCCGTACCTCCCCTAACTATATTATCGCATTAATATAATTTTTTTTCTCCGTACCGAGTTAATTCTACTATAAATCTCCTCTAAGTTTCTGTCAGTCATATCAGGCAGAATTCGAGGTTATGAAATTTAAAATCGCTCGACAAAATCTACATTCATCGTAATACTGATATAATAATGTCATCATCGTAAACTCCTTGAGCACGATTTTTCTCCCTTTTTTACGATGCCACACTGACTACTATTCTGATCTTCCTATCTAACTACATTTAATCTGCATGCTAATTTTGTCTCTATATTATATTATTCAAACATTGAAATATACCGTACACCGTGCTCCACATCAGCCATGGCTTATAAATTATAAATCTTAACTCGTTTATGAATTGTATTGTTTATTTTAGTTATATGCGTACGGGTCATTCATTATTACATGATTACCATTTACCACTATACAATATATATATATGCTTTTCAATTTTCATTCAATGACTCGCCTATCCGTAAGACTGCACCTTAATTAATGTATCTATGATCTTTCTCGCATATTGTTTGACTGTCCGTATCTCTCAGCTCAACGCCGTGTATCTCTTTCAATGCGTAATACTCACTCTTACACTTCCTCCATTCATTACTAAGCTTTTGTTAAAATTATAATATATAAAGCATCAACATTTGTATTCTGAAAGCTGGCTTTTTATATCTAATCACTATTGTTATGTTTTTCTATTTACCTACGTCGATTTTCGAATGGATGATACTATTTTTTAAATTACGTGAATATATATTTCTCTATTGACAATTTCTTATTTTATATTTTATTTTTTTTATCTGCTTAAATTCTTAAATAAATAATAACTACAAAATTTAAAATCTAAATACTATATTATTATCTTTTAAATTTATCTATCAATATAAATAATATAAACATATTTGTACTAATTATATTTATTATAATTCACTCTAGTCCTATACATTTCTAGATTCTAAATAGAAGGATGAACATATTAATTGATTACAATGATGTGTTTTTTTTTCATTCATTACATTTTAAAGTAGTAGAAATATTTCAAATTTTAATGTATAACTTCAATATGTTATCTGGTATAAAATTGGATCTAGTTTGTAGTTCAAGGTAGAAAATGCACAGGTTTTTTTTTATAATTAAGAAAAAACATGAATAAATTAGAAAAAAAAGAAAAATACACAAAACCAGTTTAAAAAAAATGATTATCTTATTTTGTAGTAATTCATATTTGACCTTTCCATTACAATGACTTATTCAATGACGAGGTATACTTGATTCCAACTGTACAGCAAAGTGGTTAACTACTTGTCTACTTTACTTATATTTACAATTAAAACAAAATACTGTATATTTATTTTAATTGGTGTATTATAATTTGTGAATTTATTTATTCTTAAATAATCATTTACAATTTCTTACACACTTTTTTTTATACAATATTTCATAGATAAATTTAATATCTTTACATGCTTTTCATAATTTAATACTTCTAGTTTAAAGTAGGTTTTGCGTTAAATATTAAATAAAATAAAAAACCGTCAAGTATATTTTAATATTTAATATATGAAATTATTTTACTGGAGTTCCAGTTATTTTAGAAATTTAATCTAAATACCTTTAAAGAGGAGAGATTAGGTTGATAAAATGTTTGTTACGTACAATAAAAAAGGTTTTCTAAAATATACGGGTTTAATCGTTTTAGTGTTTCTAAATTTTTGCAATATTCAAAACATTTCACAAAATACATTTTGAAATAATTATTAGTTTTCGATAACAATACATACGAACAACAAGGATTCACAACACATAATAACATGCTGTAACGATCAACCCTATTTGAGTAATACCTACTAATAAACTTAGTTTATATAAACAGTATATTACTACATATATATAATATAAGGGTAAAAGGTTAAACATGATAAAAAAAGACCAGAAACTCGTATCATCAACATAGATAATGTTCTGTTATCTTTTGTTAAAAATATAGATATATACGTCTATGTAACACAACATAAAACATTTATATTGTATAAAATATAATGGTTATAGAGCAATTTTTATATACCTAAATATGTATACCTACTACCTAGTAATAGATAATATGAAGCCATAACACAAATATAAGTATACCTATTTATCATAAAAATAAGATAGTGTGGTGTAGTATACTTTATGACATTTTAGTGGATACTTGTACCATTATGCCTAAAAGTACACAAAAAATTAAAATTTGTGCAAGCCATATTTAATTAATATTTTATTACCATCATTAAATTCGAAAATTATTTTATGTTCTCAAAATTATTCACCGGAAATACATCATGGGGGAGAAGTAATAATAAAAAAAGGTGTATTTTTGTAAGTTCTTTTATATATATTTTAAAATTAACTTATTTGTATGCCAGTCACTTTTTTTTCTAATGATTATTTTTCCTCAAATTAGTCTTTATGTAAATATTCAAAATAATCATGAATTAAAAGTATCCATTGTTTTATTTTTTTTTTTTTACTTTTTTACGTTAATACATATAATATGGTCGATTAATTTACATTTTTTTACCTTCAAATTTTAGATAAAATTTTTCTTATTTACCTATATGATCATTTGTACCATTTTTAATTTACCGATGAATATAATATTTAAAATAAAGCACAAAAAAATGCATTGTAAAATAAGTACACTGATAAAAAAAAAGTTGTAATAAAATGTTTAAAACTTAAATTGTACATATTTTAAAACGTCTGCATTACATTATGTGACAAATAGAAATAAAAACCACACACAATGAATTCCCTAGATGGCTAGATAGGTACTTTAACTGTTTAATATGCATTAACTATCACTTATTCCATAACCGTTGGCTTCCATCTGTCGAAGCACAAATTACATAATAATGTATATATTTATTATTTAGTCAGCACGCATACCATAGGCGTAATTACTAGGTTGCGACGGGAACTCGCTCATCCGGGTATTTTAGAGTGGGTGTAAAACGATAAGTTTTGCACCCTCTTGCAATTCGTTTAAGTTTAATTTCAGTAATTAGCTGTAACTATGAATAGACAAATGATATAAGTAAATTATTGTTTTAAATAATTGTTATGAACAATGGGTTATAAATTTTGCAATTGATAAAAATATAGTTTGTCCATTATGCATTCACAATTTGATAAAATCAAGTATATAAATGAAAAATAACAGTTCTTATTTCTTTCATAATTATTTTAATTAATATGTTTAAAAAAATATTATTAGTTAAAAATTGAAACTTAATATCATAATATTATTATGTTCTATACACAATGGAATTTTTAATTATTTAAATTAATTTTAAGCTATTTATACCACAAACTTATATTCATACCATTCTATAGTATGCGATAGTAATTGAAACGTTAACAATAATATTATATTATGATACTATACCATAACAATTATTATACCTAATTTAATAATAAAATATGCGAAGTTCTTATAAAAAATTAGATCAACATATCGTATAAATAATAGAAAATAAAAGCATACAGCTAACCTGAAGATTCATAAATAAAAACTAATTTAACTTCACTTTATATGACCAGAAATATTTTTAAAAAAACGTTTTCATAGAAATGATGAAAGCGGCAAAGTTAAATTTTTAATTTAAACTCTTTGATGTAATGTTCTAGAAAAAAAATATGGTATAAATCTAAAAAAATACTTTCATATTATAAACTTGTATCATAACTTAATGGTCATAAAATTTATTTAAAAAAATGCATTTGTACGGGTTTATATGGAAAAAATATCTTTTCTCCTTTTATACATAATTATAAATTAATTAAATAATTATTGCACAATATCTATTATATAATAATTTTAGCTCCTTCAATATGTTTTATGATAAATTAATTTTATTTTACACGTTCATTGGAGGAAATCATTTTTAATTTTAACATTATATAAAAACAAAACTATCCACCTATAACATTTATATAAATTATTGCTATAGTAGTTAAAATATGGTAAATACGATTACGTATATGTTCGTGTAACATATATTATATTGTTTGGAGTGAAACTATGGATTTCCTCACTCCTCGACCACAAACAATTGAAGGGATTAATCCCATTCATTCAACTTGTTGTATTTTTTCTGTCCTCCCAAAAGTGATCGTAATTTCCCATTTAACTGTGATAGCTTTATCTCCCTTTTTAACCTCTCTAACCCGGGTAGCTGTATAATAAAATATGCCTTAAACAACGTGCAGTTCAAACTTTAATATAATATATACCTATACTGTAAACACACACACATACGTATATTTATTTATATATATAAATATATAAATTATTTGAGTTCGAACTTTTACAACGTCAGCTTTTCGTTACAAAAGTTTAGCAGTGTAAATGATACCCCACCACACATCGGTACGTTGTTTCCCAGTAGTTTAAAATTACAGGAGAAAAATAATTGTAGAATGTCAATTTAACAATAGCTACCAATTATCAAACAATACTATGACTGTATAAAAACAACTTTTTCGCAATCCTACGCTAATTTTATAAATTTATATTAATAAAATAAATATTATGATTTATTATTATTTAAAATATTAGTGTGCAAAAAAAATGTCAATATTCTTTAGAAATGTTATAAACGCAAAGAAGCCAAACAAAATATAATGACTTATTAAGTATATTTTTTCATATAAATGGGTGTTTACGAAAAATAAACATTTCTTTAAAATATGTTTTTTCATATTATGTATACTTACTTTTGTATTTTATGGATTTCATTCTTATTTACTTTATTTTATACTACCTACTCTAATACAATATCAATGTTTTAGCATAACCGCATCGATTCAGTTGTTGATCCTAACCTAACTATGAATCGACCAAGACACGATAAGCGCTAGGAGTCAGTTCATAACATAACATACATTCCAAATACAATATATGTAAATTAAGTATATCATTAAACATAATAATATTTAGGATACCTGCAACTTTTAACAGTATAAAATAATAAATTTGACTTAATTGTAATAGTTATCAAGTCGTTTTCCCAAAAATACTATAAATTACGTGGACGGGTTACTACCTACATTGTAAACGAAACTCATTATAAATATATTTTACCAAGTCACGTTTAAAATACGTGTAGAAAGAACGATTCAAGATTATAATATTATAAGCATTGTTGAAACGCATTCATTGTTGAATTATTTTTATCACTTGTGACTTTTACTAAAATAATAAATACTTTTTTGGGGTCGCTATTCTAGATTATTTACATACAAGTATATAACGTGTTAAATAAACAAAATAAAATTGTCCGGGAAGTCGATAAATCTACGATAAAAATAAGAAATGTCCAAAATGCTCATAAATAATTTATACAATTATTTAGACTGCTAAAACATGGGTGCACCCTTTGTTTCCTCCCTTACCTCATTGGTAGATTTGTGTATGCGTTATACATACGCACATACATATATATATTATATATATATATATATATATATATATAACGCCTATCGTAAAAAACGTTTAAGCTTTTGCGTGTACGTTAAAATATATACAGCGTATAATAAAAAAAGTTTAGAAGGCAAGTAGAATTTAAAAAATAAAATGCACGGCATTTAATAACGTTATTTCCCTACTTCGATAAAATCGAAATAAAATCCTGTCTTGGCACTCTAACACAGTAACTCTAACATTATCCAAGTCTCACCTACTTATACATTATACACTTAAACACATTTCAAATGATACGCGTGACTAAGTTTTTAACACGATACACTCAATTTTCAGTTATGATTATATTATAATAATATAATATTATTATTATTATTACTATTGTAAAAAATACTTATAAGTTACAACTATACTATCATTACAACAAAATAAAAAATTTACAATTTTTTTCTACATACATCAAACATATAAGATAATATTATTTGTTATTTATAAGCATTAGTAGCTTATAAAAGAAGAGTACTCTAGCAGATTATATGACCCACTCCATTAATATCAACTTTAAATGCTTATAAATAATAAGCTATACGTTCAAAATTTAATATTTACAGTGTAAACCCCATTTTCAACAAAATAATCTAATTCAGCATATTATTACGAATTTACAATACGTTTATAAATTCAATGGAATTGTACATAATTTTTTTTTTTTAATTAAATAAAACTAGAAAATTAATCTGCCAGGATAAGTTTTTGAGTGTGTACCCCAATATCGTGTAGATCACAGTTGTAAGTAATATATTAAAATTGATTTCAATGATAAAGCATTGCATTTGAAAAAAGAATATAATCCTATTTATTTTTTATAATGTATTATTTATTATAATTTTTTTCTTTTAGTTATACATTATTTTGAACTAATTTATATCAAAATCATTTCTTAATGCTTATGCTATGTAATATTAATTGTATACAGGTACATAAGTATAATATTATTTCATATTATTATATTATTATATCATTATAAACTTATTAGTAAATACTGACATATTTTAGTATTATATGAAAAATATCATGGTATAAATATCTTAAAATTAATTTCAATAATTTTTAAATTTCTGTTTAAACAATAATAATATGACGTAGAACATTGTATTACATTTTCAAGCAATTTTACTTGGAAAAAATCCATTGTGTACTTAGATCGAAAAAAAATGTAAATAGAATATCTTTAAATAGCTTCAAAAGTACCTACCAACATATTTTATATTAGACAATACTAGTATAAGTAGTATTTGTTGAAAATATCAAATTACTATAAGGTTATTTTTAAACTAAAACAAAAAAAAATCGATTTTGACAATATTAAACTTTTATTATCTAAATATTCCCGTTCTCCGCTGTTTCTATTTTTCTGATTATTTTGAATTGTATTAGGACTTTTCTACTTTTTATCACCTCCAAATAGCAAACAAATCTAATTCAGTACCTAAAAATTAAGCATACGCCATATTAAATTCAAGACATTATAACCTAGCCGTTCGTGAATGAGTATCTTAATTTTACTAAGTATCTCTACTTAAAAATATTTATTTATTTTGTTATAAACATTATCAAAATATATTACGTTATATAATATACCAGATATATCAAAATTAATTCAAACTATTTTGTTTGTTCTAAGTATGCAAGTTGAACAATTTATTATATGCCAATTATCTAACGATCGTTCATTCTGAAATAAATTGAATCGACATAATGACACATTCTGTTGCATCATGTCAACTTGTTTAGACTCCCTGTCTGGAAACTTTAAGTGTTTATAAAAACGATTAGGTAGGTAATAATAGAGAATTAAGTAGGAAGTAAGCGCTAAAATGAATATACTTAGGTATTTCTAAGTTCTAACAATACGATTTACATCAGTTTTTCGAATTGTATCACCGATGTTTAGGTATAAAATACGTTTGTTTATGAATGTCAATGATAACAGTCCATAAATTATACAACTTTAACTCTAACTAACCAGAATTGTATATCCGTTTCTTTCTAGTATTTTATATAAAATATAAAAATAACTTTTTATTACATAAAATTGTCACTATAATAAATAGTACTGTCCAAAATTAAGTAGTACGGAAAAAATAACACTTTTCACTTCCCACATCCAAAACTCTTCTCTGTTCAAATAATTTCCTGTTCCGCCAAAATATCCTTAAATCAAAAAACCAATTTACATTTACTCGCAGCTACGTATACCATATTGTAATTTAAAAAAAAAAAATAAGAAAATAAGAATAATCTCCATATTATATAATTATTTTTTTTTATTTATTAATTTTTTTGTTTCAACAAATGTTTTGTTTTTACAAGGTTTTTAACAAATAAAGTTAAAGTTTAAAATTTTGGTTTATATAATTATTAAAACTACAGATTTTTTTTTAAAACGGAAAAGTTAATACTATTGATGTTATTGATAGTAAATTTTAAACATAATTTAGACCACATAAATTATCTAAAAAAAACCAAATAATGATTGTTGCTCCTCGACGAGGTTTTATTCATAAAAGAATTTTGAGATATAAATAAATATAAATATAAATATTGTAAACATAAAACATTTATTGTCAAAATCCAGCAAAAGTTTTTTAATATTTTAAATTTTATTTTATACAAAATATACCATTGTATCATAGAAAAGCATAAGTTTTATTTAACCGAATTTACCATTAAAAGATCTAATATACTTTTTGTCTATGATGACACCTGCTGGGGAGGGGGGTGATTTTATACTTTTCCAAAAACACATTTTGTCGAAACAATTATAGAACCTTGTAAAAACATAATACATATAAGTTTTAAAAATGTTAATTTAATGATTTATGTTTCAAAATATTTTCAAAATTTTTTTTTTTCTTACTATGAAAGTTTTGCTGATACATTTTGTTATCCAAAGTTAATGATACATTACGAATAGATTTTAACATAAATTAGAAATAATAAGATAAATATTATAGGTATTAATATAGTTATTCATAACAAATAATAATATTTTTTCTTTAGTGTAATTATGTCAACATACTGATGTTTACAACGTTTGAATTCTCACATTGTAGTTGTAGATTTTATTAACTATAGTTGGTCTTCGTGATCCTCTAGGATCTGATTATCTTGATATAAACATGGTTATTCGGTCGATTTTTAAATAAAACGTTTCTTTAGTAAAAATTGATCTGTTATCCATGCTTATATATGTTATCCTATATCGTTGTGTAGCTGCTTATTATACATAACTACATAGAATTTAAGTGATATTTTAAAAAAAAAATATTCATTTTTAATGCTGAATCATTAGGAATAAAAATATTAAACGCAGTACCGTGTTGACCTTTCAATTTACACATATAAATAAAGATAACAATTTTAATTAGTAAACTCAAGTTCTCTTTGAAATTAAAATATTTAACTTAATACTTGACATTTTAGAAATAACATTTCATGACAAATTAGTTTTATGACATTTCATTTCATATAAGATGTGACAAATGATATATTTCAAGTCTATAAAAGAGGCCAGTTTTAAACGCACTTCCTTATACAACTGTTACTTTTTTGAGTTACCGAGTAGGAAGCATCTCTTGCCATTGCGTCTTCGTTGTCACCCCCATATAACGAAAGGGGAGAAAGTCACAATTGACAATCCTACCCCAAGTCTTACATACTTCATTTTTCGATGTCAACTTCATACAAAAGGTCATGGGTTCAAGATTAACTCATTGTCTGTGAAAAAAGGTTCTTCTCTGTTACACTGTTACTGCTACTACACTAGAACTACCAAGTTAATGAAATTCGATTTATCACCGTCTGCAGTCATTGCCGAAGGTTATTTAAGTAATAAAGCTCAGACTACTAGTAAACCGTACAAAACAACAGTATATAATATATATCATTACGCATAAAAAATCTCATTAGACACGATTTACAATTAAACAGGATAAAATGGGTTATATTTTCAGAAATCAGTAAATGCATTTTACAAAAAAATATTTTTATCCCGTTTTGTGTGGTATTCGTATGAATAGTTATTAATGTACACGATGAAAAGTAAAATTTGTTTTATAACTTTTACATATTATACAATAAGATACTTTTAATCCCCACTCAGCCCACTCGATGTGTATTTTCGTCCATTGAAATTTTCATTCCTATGATTATTATTTTTTTTTTTCATTGATTTACTTAAAATATTATTATTTACAATCTGTACAATAAGTAAAATATATGATATGATGGAAATTCAGGCTAAGTTGGCGGGGAAGTCGCTTAACTGCTACGATTAATTGCTGTACGGTTAACAAATAAAATAATCGTACATTATCATGCAAATAAACGCAGTTATTTAATCTTGTATTGTTCTATCAGAATAAAACCAACTTTATCTACTAGATAATGCTGTTTTATCGACATTAGAGCATATTTGTTACGTGTTGTTTAATGTGTTAATCGTTTAAGTACGTATGATGTCAAATGTCTATTTAAGCTCAATATTGAACTTTATAGAACAGTTGAACAACTTTATTTATTTAATTATTTAACGAGAATATTACCCAATAGAACGGTAAGACAGTAAACACAGTAGATATACAGTATATTTTAGTTAGTATCATGCTTGTGAAAACCAGGGAAATGTCCACCACGACAACAGTGCAGCTAAATTGCATATCCAAGACGCCGTATAATCATAATTTTTGTTGTTAAAAAAAACATAAAAATAATTTTTAATATAATATCTTTTTATATAAATTAAATATATTATCTTAAGAAATAACAAAAACTGAACCAAATTCAAACGTCAGTATAAAACAGAGAAAATTCTCGTTAAAAGCACGCCCACTGAATATATCTAAATCAGTTGTCAAAAATATTATTATAACCATTATACCTACTTATCTTTAACGATTTAATTTTTTAACTCATAAATTAAGTATAAAAACCATTAGGTTGGCACGCTTTTAAAATGTGACTTTCTTAAGATATTATAATTCTAGGACTGTAATAATTAGTTTAAAATGTATCATATTTAGGGTATGTATTTCAATATAGGAAAAACATTTTTGTAAAAGTATAATTTTTTTCAACGAAATATTAAATTATCCAATTTAATTTATAAGTTATATAATAATAAATATTTGTATATAATTAATTTCAGTATTACAGTGTGGTGATAGTCTAGACTCTCTCATTGATGACTTATAACTTATAATACGTTTGAATTTTAAAACGTAAATTATATCGTATATTTTTAAGTAATAAAATTAATATTAATATTATTTGTTTCATGGAATAGTTGGTAAATGATATCACATTGAGGAATATTTATTCATTTATATCATCCATTTGTATTGTAAATTTACCATATTGGCTGAATTTTTGAGTTTAATAGTTTTTTACTACATAAGCTAAACAATAATAATAAAAAAAAATATATTTTATAATAACTTTCGAGTTGTCTATGATGAATGCCTCACTTTTAAAAATGACAAATAACTACAATATTTTATGATATTGAGGAAGGCCACATAAATCACTTGAATTATATATAAATATATTCTTATTTTTAGATGTTATATCATACTACATATTCTTATATATCTAACCACAAAATATCATTATGTTAGTACTTATACTTTATATCTCGCTTATACCGCCGTAAAAATGCGTATGGCATTAATTGTATTAAATAAATAACTATAATAATACACTAAATATTAATATTAGGTTATATTTTTTTGTATTAAATTCACTATAATATATTTTAACAACATAATCGTATAGTTTATTTTACACTATTAAAATGCGTGTTTATATAAACAGCATTGTTCTCGGTTTTTTCGATTGATTAAAAACCTCTGAAGTCATTTTTATATTAATCAATCACTTATATTGTAAATAAGTTAAGTTTATACTTGATAGATGGGAAACAAATACCTACTATAACGATTCAATAAAGTGAAATAAAAATAAAAATATTTAAAAAAAAAAATAAAGGTAAGTGTTTTTTTTTCTATCAAATGAGAAAAAATACTTACTTTATACGTAATAATATAGTTGATTCCAAATAATTCAATTCGTCATGATAATCGAAAACCTATATCAGTATAAAAACCTACGTGTAACTCAAATACTCAAAAATTATATTTTTATTCTTTGGAGCAATACACCGACTGATCATATTGTTGTACTTTGTATTATTTTTAGTAACCCTTAATATGTATGTTAATAAAATTATTTCTGTCAACTTAACATTTATAGACTCTCATACTATTATTAACTTAAAACATTTTGTTATTATTGTATATTCTTCAATAATCTAAAGTCTAAACCATATTTATTTTAATTATTTAAATTCGTTACATTGTGCATATTAATTCGACATTATTTATGAAAATACATTTTAAGCATTACATTAAATCTATTATACGTATTAAACTATTTAATATTAAAATCATTTTTTTTACACATTAAATTTCTAATTTTAAAGATTTTGGAGTAGAGTAATTATTAAACTTTGCTGATTTTCCTAAAATGAGTGTTTAATTTTCTATATATCTTATATGATTTACAGCATACTAAAATGTAAACGCGTCTTTATAATATTATAGTTATTTTTTATCTATTTTTTCATCAGTTGAATACATTCTTGTTTTTATTACTTATTTTTATACTTAATACAATTAACCTTATAATTATCTATATTTTGTGTCCAATGAAGTTGCCGAAATTTGACTAAAACGTTAATCAGACACCATTATTTTCTATATTTCTAAACGAATCATCGACATATTTTAGTTTTATATTATGTGAATCATTCAACATAACTATCCAATATATTTTACTAAATAATAATATCATCTATTTTTTCTTTTATTAATTATAAATTATTTAAAACTATTCCATAAAATTTCTATGTTCTAAATGCATATGGTAAATTTCTATATGATAATCGTGTAATACCTTCGTTAAAAACCACAATTCATATTTATTTTATTATCTTTTATACGATTATATCTCGAAACGTAATAATATAATAATCCTTATAGTACATGAAGATGGCGAATTTTCAAGATTTAGCTGCCACCCAAAAAATAAATAGTATGAAAACAATTTTAAATTTTAAGTTATAAAATATTATAGTTTTATAATTTGAATTAAAATTTCTTTTTTGCAAATCTTATATCATTTTATTTTTACCTAATTTTATAATAGTTAATCTTTTTTGTGACACCCGTTCAGAGGAATTTAATTTTATAATATTAAACTTACCGATTTGTTTTAACGAAAAATTACTATTTCAGTGTAATAACTAATAATAATAATTAGTATTATTATCAATAATAACGTATAATTAATGCTATGAGTACTAAACATTTTTTTGAGTAATATTCTGTCGCTTTACCCATTTTGAACGTCAAATAACACTCAACGAAAATGAATTATCCCAAGAGCCATAATAAATTATTTGCAGAAACAAAAAGAGCATTATAAGAAATGTTTACTATTTAGAGTTAATGACTACAAATAGTACTTATTACTAATAAAAATCTAAAAATAGAGTAGATACATTTTTATGTAAATACCATAAAAATAAAGCGATTGTAAATTAAGAGTATTTTTAAATTAATTTATTAAATACAAACTATAGTATTAGCATAACTATAAATACTAATATTAAAATAAATATTTATGAAAATTTGTTTTGATTCAAAACTAAATTTAGTAATACATCTTCGTTAAATTCTAAAAGAATTATGCTAAACTAGTTACCCTGACCATTAATCATGACAAAACTAAAACTACAATATAGTAATAACTCAATATTTACTGTATTTTTAAAACTAAAAACTATTTATTTAATAAATGATTCGCCTCGTATTATTTGTGCAAATTTGTATATATTTCTGTTGTCATTTTGTTCATGTTACAATAAACAAACGCTGTGATTTAAGTATAGTAGAAAAATTAAGTACTTAAATTATTACAATATTTAATTTTAACAATAGAAACTTAAATTTCAATAAATATTTTTTAACTAAACGAGCATTTTTATTATTTTTTGGAGATCATTCCCCTTATTAACTCATTTGGTTACTACTTAATAGATTCAAATGGTCTGGTCCTAAAGTGAGTCTAATAATCAGGAACCCACCGTACTTAGAGGATTTTTAAAACTTGAAAGTATTAATGTTCTACTGCCCTACTACACATCATACATAAATACACTAATTTTACTAAATAATAAAATATTTCTTTAATTTTTAAATGATTTTTAAACTAGGAATAAAAGTAAATAAATATTCAAAATTTGAGTGATAATCTTAAACGTAATCCACTGTTACATTTTAAAAGTTCTAAGTTTTGGAATTTTTATAATTATTATTAGCAGGACATAATATAAGTTTGTTTAAAAATGTTAGAAAGCCTAAAGTATCACAAAATTAAGTAGTATACGTTAATATGGGAATATAAAAAATAAAATTAAAAAAAAATATACTAAACAATGTACTTATCAATAAATTATAGAAATAATAATATGTTAAAAAAAGTTAAAATAATATATATTGTTATTTGTCTTACTTTCGATACATTGGTCAATACTTAAAATTATTTATTTTTGATGAACAATGAAATCATCAAAATATATCGTAAATGTATAATATAAATCGACATTATATTTCACGTTTAATGAATATGTTTTAAATTTTAATTTTGAAATACTTACTTACATATAATGATAAACAATTAAATGTTGATATATTATACAGTATAGGGCTTAACGACTAAATATCTATTTATAAAATACAATAATTATTATAATTAATAACATATAATACACCTAAAATTGGTTAATTGTGTTTTTAAATGGTTAAATGATATTTTAATGATTCATATATTATATAATTTAATTTAATTATTATGGTAAATTCCTACGTTATTTTTAATGACTTGGTCTTTTTGCCTCATACTTATATATATATAATACTGTTAAAATTTTCGAGAAAAGGAACTTGGCGATTATCCAGATCAAACCATCAAAGCAACCCGTATTATTTCGAAATTTGACCAGGATATGATATCAAAATGTTCGCATTAATCTCTCGGAAAATGTGGACAAATTAATTTTTTTTTCAGATGTATGATGATGTGCTTTATCAGTTTTAAAATATATGTAAACAATTTTCCTGGTAGGAAGAATAATCCAAACGTTACATACGGTACCTCTATTTAATGGAAAACAACACAGATGGTACTTTATAATACATGTCATTTTGGAATTTCCCAGTAGATTTCTAGAAAATTAGAAAATCATGAAAACCCACGAAAAAAATATAACATTTGCAGCAAGCTGGTTAAAAAATAAATGAATATTTTGTTTTAATTTAGAAAAAATAATACTAGACGCTTCGAATTATATTTTTCAATAATTATTAATTTATTTAAGTATTTAATTAACGTTGGTAATTTTGGATTGATGTCAACATTTTTCTTATACTCGTAACTACATATTATTCAATTAATTTTAACAAAATATAAATTATTTTTTTTAACATTTTTAATCAATAATTATTATTTTCACATTAACTAATCAAATAAATTTGAAGTAAAATTTATTAATAAACAATTAAAATTCATAAAATGCATTGTTTACACTTAATTACTTTGTATTAAGGCAAACGAAACACTGTAATTTTAGATACTAAATCTCGGTATTACATCAGTCCGTTTTATGTACCTATTTACAATAATAACTGCGATTAAATAATACCTGTTCTTAAATAAATTTATTTGAATGTATTAAATAAACAAAAAAAATGTTTAATATTTTTGTCTATATTTATTATTTATATATTACTGCTGCTATAGTACATTTTTAAGACAACTCTAAATATAACATATTTTACATTGTTTATTGTTTACACTATGACTTAATAAAGTGTATACTGTAATTCTTTGTCCATATTATGTGGTTTCTTCAATACCATACAACACAACATATGCATTTAAATTGGTATTTGAGATGTAAACATGTTTAGGTATGGATGACTAAACCGGAAAATACAAGAAGCTAATGAGGGAAATTTAAATTCTGAGGATTGAACAGAGTGTCTTAATGAACAATAAACTCTAAGAAGAAGAATGTATATATATATTAACAATTATAAATAACGTCGGTAAATGATAATAATGTTCATCTAATTCATAAAAATTAAATGATAAATCATAATTTATATTATTTACACGAATATCATTATTTACATAACTAATATAGAATATAATAATATATATATGTTACCGGCAAATACGTAAATTAAGAAATTAACATTGACTATCCAATAACGATATTTTCTATCAAATTAGAAAATATACAATATTGAATTGGAAATAACGTTAATGTCCATTATTTTCAGACAATATTTAACATTGACGATATCGTCTACTAATGTTAAGAATTTGTGATATTGGCTGAGCATTTAAGTTATTGCCTAATTTACACCGTTAGCGGCAACATAAATATATATATTAATATTATGTAATTTAATCCAAAATTATTGATTTAAATATTTAATACTCAATATTATAGTTAACTTCAGACTATGACAGAGCATTTAAACTTACAATTTTAACTTGCTTCTGAATTTTCTATTATAATTTTTAAATAGCTAATTATAGAATAAAAAATAATCATTTAAATGATTTATGCTTTACATTTTCGTTATTGAATAAGTAACGGCTAGCAGATTATGATTTTCAACAATATTAAAATACCATTATTAAGATTTAGTCCATAATCCTTTAATATTTTCTATAATTATCATATTCAGCTTATGATCAAAGTTATAGTTCCCGTTGTATTTTGATATGATCACAATAATATATACCAAGTACAGTTTACCATTACAGATTAATGTATATTTAAAAGAAGTCATTTACCACAATTGTATTATCTAATTAATTATCTATATATTAGTAATACGTGTTATAAGTGAATATGTTATTTTACTTATTTATATGCCAATTCACTTAAATTTTTAATAAATTTTCAACTTTTTTCTACTATATTTCATATAATATAAAGTGCTAAATAAATAAATCAAATTAAATTAAGTTTTTGACGTAGAAACTTAAACAATATAAAATACCTACATAGTATAACCACACAAAGTCCAATATAATATAAACGTCTACGTATTATTCCATAATTTTAGCTGACACATTTATAGTTTTAATTACGCGTTAACTGAATGTTGTACAATGGACTCTCACTGTCCAGACTTACACAGTATGTAATAAGTATGTTAAGTAAATATATTTCAATGACATCATAGTAAAAGTCGTCCTTATGCTTACTATTTTTTTGATAATACTCTTTTGTAAATTATGTAAATCTAAAATTATAAAACAAAAATATTAACTGAGTAAAAGTGTAAATTGAAAGAAAAAAATTAAATACATTTTTTTTTTTTTGAAGCAAGTAGAAAAAATATTTTATGTCATAATTCTATATCGCATTACATAATATGAATTAAAACTATTAAAACTTAACATAGTAAATGACATTATTATAAATGATATAATTGTGTTTTATAACAATTACGAAACATGTATATGAATGTTGTTATTATTTATAAAAATGTACTGTAGGTAGGTACACATTTTTTACATTAAGTACATAGTTTTCAAGAAAAAAATGTATAAAAAAACCAATAATTATCAAACAAATATAACGACATGCATACTATTGACTTTGACTAAATCGATTTAGACATAAATATACAATATATTAATTAACAATTTATAGTTTTAAGTTGATAGATATTATACGTATCTATTCTAAAACTATAGACAATATTTCCACAATAAATTAATATTGAATAAAATATTTTGAGAACAATTGGAAATCACATTTTATTATGACAAATGAGTTTTTTTTTAATGTTTATATTTTTTAGTAAGTTTTTTATTTTTTTATTTTTGTTTCACAGCTTTTATCACTACCTTGATAATTACCAGCGTAAAATATAAGACGTGTATTCAACGTTGTTAAAATCGATGGAATGAAACAATGGGATACATAAACGATGAGAGTAAAAATTAAATTTTATGTTTAAGAAGTTTGTTTACATAATTTTGCAAGAAATAAACAAAATATTTTACATCTGCGTGTATAAAGTACATAGTAATATATATGTACTGTACAAAGTGATTTCCCAAGCATACTCTCTGACTTTTACCCTTCAATTATGCATCCATTCAAATTCTAATTATTGAAATTGTGAATTAAGCTTAATAATCTTATTTTAAAATACATAGATTTTTTTATGTCAATTAAGTAGTATCCTATGGTGATACAAACTTTTTTTTTATAATAACCTTTTTACTATTAATTATTATTGGAAGATTTTATTTAAAAAGACTACGTGTCTAAATAAAAATTTGGAAAAGTAGTTTTTTTAATTTTATAGCCTATATTATGATAATAAGTTAGGATTGTAATTATATAGATTTGGAGTTATGATGGTTTTAAAACTTTATTGACTAATGTTATTTTATTAACATTCCGTGGTTAGAAAAAATGTAATATTATTAACTGGTTATTGATATTTAAGTTTTGATCATGTAATATGCAAGAATAAAATAAAGCTTTTTTAATTTTCCAAATAAAAAAAAAAATTATACTTACTCAGTAGCGGCTCGAAGGAGGTATATTTAAATCACGTGATCCATAAAAAGCATTAATCGGTGGGTAGGTTTTATATGGTTAGAAAAAATAGTTTGAACAATTTTTAAAAGTAGATGATAAATATAATATAAATGTGTACTCAGCGTAAGTCGTACAGTAACACAATAACAGTACCTTAGGCTAAAGCGTAGTAAATAATTGAATATATAATTAATAATAATAATTTTCCTATCATCGATAATGTTATAATAGTAGATTATAACGAAAATAGTTATCACTTGGATTTTTTTCTGATAAACTGCTATGAATAATAATTAAATATACGAGGTATCGTACGGGTATTGAATAATGAATGAATACTTAAACATAATAATAAACATTTTCAGAGTGAGTAATGTAAAAATATTAAATGTAATTCAAGAACAAATAATTCAAGTCGTTTCAAGTGCCTACCTAACAAATAACAATTATAACAGCTGTTAAAATAAATAAAATATCTATAGCTGAGAAAATATCCATTTAAAAAAAACAACGTAAGAAATTCAATGAGGCAAAATCAAATATTGCTTTATTAAACATCGAAAAAAAAGTAGCTAATAACCTAGTTATGGACAAAATCAATAATCAGTTTGCTGAAGTTAAAGCAAGAAAAATTAATTTACTTAGTTAAATAATAATTATATTTAAAATATTGTAATATTTAATGATCAATATTGTAATTTTAATTTAATAAATATGGTAAAATTAATATTTAAAAAAATGTATATTCATTTTAGTAAATATTTTATATACATATATATATAAACTAGATTTGTATAATAAAATAAAACTACTTATGTTTAGAAGAAAAAAAATGATAGTATTATCTATTGTACTTATTTGATAAATTTAACAACCTACCTAAATAGATTTACAAAGCAGAACAAAAATATCGGGTTTTAACATTTTTACATATTATACACACATAATAATTTTTCCGTTTTTGTCGAATATGTAAGTCCTATCGTTTGGTTATTTTTTTTAAAATTTTTTCTCAATAATTAATATTGTGTAATTTTATTATTATTAATTATTATAATTATTATTATAACTTCGTGTAATATTTATCGTGTACGTATTATTATTATTTCTTGAAATACTTAAATAATTATAGGGCCCCAGACTTACCATATCGTCCGGGCCCTAAGATCCTAATTTCATCACTACATAAAAATCTAATTGTTTTATATATTCTATAAGCATACTTAAAAATTAGTAATTAAATAAATGCATTATTTAGGTTTTTAATAATAATTAAGCTACGAGTATTATACAGTAGTGACCATGCTTGATGAATCATTTATTACTCTGTACGAATATATGTTATACTAAAGGGTTGGAGAAATATCCCATCAAATGGATATTATCGTTATATAATATACCTCATGGTGGATTATTTATTCATTTATTGCGATTTTCAATTTGTATACTAAATGTTAATAGCCATTTAAATTGTATTATGCATTCTCACCATGACTTACTATTTCATTTAAGACATTTAACTAACAGATTAGTTTACGAAGTATTATAATCGATGTCTCTGTTTATCTATACATCTGACTGACTATTTGCGCAAAAAAAATGTATTCTTACACATTGATCTAATCAAACACATAAGTTTGCGTTAACTTCATATTCAAGTTTAATAATCACTGTTATAATCGCTGTTGAACAAAAACAGACTTATTTCATATGTCATCTCAAAATACTCAATAATAATAAATTCTTTTTTCACATCACAATATTTTATTTTTTTATCAGACATGAGATTTATTTCAATACTTTAACTTTAGAATTTTTTTTAATAATATTATCCCTCGAAATGCTTACTAGACGCACAATCGTTACGAGTTTAAGTGTGTGTAAACTATCGTAAGTACAATATTATCTATTATTGAACATAAAAATTTATCAACAGGTACATTTCTTGCGCATTTCTTTTAAGCGAAATGTAAAAATGTAATTTTGGTATTTTAGTTAAATAAATCCAACCTCAGTAATGTAAAAATATAATGTTTGGTTTCTTCATACAGCACAAATTTTTTAATATCTACTTATAAAATACACCAAGATAATGATTACAATTAACATTCAACATTTTAAAAATGTTTAATACTTAAAAACTATGGTTATTATTTTCTAAATTATAGTAATATAACAAAAATAATTCTTTATTAATATATATACAGTTAATTTCACCATTTCATTACAATTTTTCAATAAGTTTTTCTTGTACTTAAAGAAACTATTTACAAATAAAATCAAAAAATAACCTTTCTAAAGTACCATTTAATAAAAATATATTTATAATTTGTATCGCTAGTCCAGATATATGACTAGATCAGTGGTTTTCAATCTTCTAGACTAAATAAAATAAAATAATCTAGCACCGCGGATCACTGGTTTAGGTAACACATAGTTCAAGATAAATCATTTGGAGGCTAAAAACACGTTTTTAATTTTAAAAAAAATGAATAGATAAAACTATATTAAAAATCGAATACATTCCTAACTTCTCTCAAAGTAAAAAATAAAAAAATAAAAAAAGCGAAATTTACATTAATTATTCAACGTGACTTTCCGGTTAAATAAAATAAAAATTTGAATAATTCCCATAAAATAAAAATATATTTAAAAATTGAATTAAAACACTTTGGATTTAAAAAATATCGTTACAATGTACAAATGCTATAATATTTAAATTTTGTTTATTATAAAATAAATTACACGTTGTTAATATATATTTATTTTATTCTTTTTCACCATTGAAATTTCGTATTAATAATTTGTCTCTACAACTACGGATAAAAAAGTACAAAATTTGTATCATATTATAATTATATAATATAAAATCCAATAACAATAATGAAATTACTATACTAGTTAAATAATAAAACTAGCAGTGTTGAAAGTTGAGCCAAAATATGACTGGATGTTTTCGATAAAAACAAACTTATGCGCAGATATTATGAATTGTAAATTGTAAATGAAATGCCGTTAATGAACATTTATGTAACAATTACAGACAAATAAATAAAATTAAAATAATTTCATTTTTAAGTAATCAACATGTTTACATAACTATTGAAATATAAATATTTATTGAAGACATTTGTATTTTATAAATATGATGTATAATGTACAATAATATGATCTTATTGTTAATTTAAAATACTGTATTTTATATAATTCAACAAAAACTATTATTTTCATTTAAAAATATTTTTTTTATATAAGAAATGTATTTTATATCCTTTGTAATTAATAAGAAATTAATAAATTACGTATTATTTAGACTTCCAAATAATATTATTATATTAATTATAGTATTAATGTACTAGATACTATTCAGTATTCTTATTTGTTTTTCTTGACTTATTTTGTATCATTTATAAAATTAAAAAATTTTAAAACCATTTTATAAAAATAATTAAAATAAATACTTTAAAATATATCTTATTCATCATAAACTATTTATATATAATTTTTTTTTATTGATCTAAAAAACATCGGCTTCTTTGGCCATTAGTTTGACATTAACTTTATTTATATTTATTTCTCCATAAAACTTTTAAACTTTAATTTAATAATATAAGACTTACGAATTAATAGAAATCATTACATTCACTGTAATTTCAATACAATCTTAAGTATGTTGAACTATTATTTTAGTTTGGCACTATTTTATATTTAAAACAATATCCTAAATTCCATCAAATATAAAACACCTTTTTATATTGGCCTTTGCTATTATAATTATTTCGATTATAATATAGAGATGATTTATTGTTATGTTATTATAGTATTCGCTGCTACAGTCTGTGGTAGAGGCGTGTCAGAAAAAACAGCAATGCAGAGTTCAGCCATCTGTGGGCAAATACGATCCTTGTCCAGGCCACCCAAAGTTCATTCAAGTCGATTATAAATGTCGACCATGTAAGTAATTTTCAACTACATTATAACACTAAACTATAACTCAATTACTTCCATTCTACCGCCGGTCAAATCCGACGGAACTCGATTGCAAGTAGCCCTAGTAATTTGTAGGAAGTGCGTTTTACACAATCTAAAAGAAACTTTTTTTATACAGGTAATATAAATTATATTATTAAACAACAAGGAGGCGAGGTAAAATCGTAAAACTTTATGTTTGTAACATAGTACATATACTGCAATTTAATATTTATACAAGCTAACTAGGCCAATTAAATAATCATTACAATAATAATTGAATCATATTTGAATATGTCAAATAGAGTGTATAATGTAGGAATATAAAATGATATTTATTTATATATTTACAGATCGTATTAAAAGTTTAATCTATATTATGTTAAATATTATTTAAGATTTAACCGTATAATCTTAACGATTCCGATGTATTTACAAAATATACTCATAAAATATGCAATATGAGTAATTAACATTTAAACAAATAAACTGAAATCATAAATTTAATTTATCAAGATAAGCTATTGAGTTTTTTGTTTTCTTAAACTTCTACAAAGTTATTAGTAATGCCCGGTAATCAAAACAATCACCAAATATTCGTCTTCGGAGATTGCTATTATACGTCATCGCTGTTATAATAACATCGAAAATTTAAAGAGGCTTATACAACAGTTATACAAACTAATGTGATAAATTTCGAGTGTTCTTCATTTCTTTATTTTTGAATAATGGTAAAGTTAAGGGAAAATAAATTATACAATAATATTTTGCTCGAATTCAAACCGTTTGTATTTTGGTTTTCTTAAAACTGATTAAGTAATTTACTGTTTTGACAAACTGTAACGCAATAATTAATGTAACAATTTTTTTCAACTAGTTTATTATTTAAACTATACACAACTGAAGCTTGTGACTAAAGCTTAAAATGATTTATCTACTTGTATGAAATAAACTAATGTATAACCATTAACCTACTACAACTGCCTTCAAATGTGAACAATTCGTTTTTACTATAGAACTAATAACTGATAAATTTTACCAAACAATTATATGCGCATAGTATTATGAATTATTATTATAATTCATTGATTAGTATAAAAGACCCACGCTTGACTGATAACGTGTACATATTTATACTATTCATTTTAACGAAATGAAAATAATAATATTTTATTAAATTTAAAAAAGATGGACTTAATAATATATAAATATGTACAATATTTGTCCTATTTCATAACGATCGTATATAACTATAAATAATATAATGTGCAACATAATACGTAGTCTTATAAAAATATCATAACATTATATATAGATGTATATGTAAATATTTTCTTACAAAACTATTTGCTGAAGTTTCATTTCTGACACATAATTATTTTATCAAGTTAAGTAACCATTTTTAATTTATTGATGAAAAATGACACTATATCTAGGAATATATTTTTAAGAATAATTTTTTCGACATTTTTTAATAATATAAATCTTCATTTTTAGTAATCATTTTTTTCAAAATACTCTTAAATTTATATAAAAAAAAATAATTGCCTAATAACGAAATTATGGGTGAACTGATCTGTGGCAAATGTTAACTTTTTAGAGTTTTAGAGTTTAATTTATCTAAACCTGTCGTTAAAATATTTAACATCCACTATAAGTACATTTAAACTCGTGTTCAACAAATAAAACCCCTCAAGTCATTTTTATTTGTAACTAACGTTTTCAAATGAAGGAAAATACTCACCAAATCGATTTTTGATGTTACCAAATCCATTCTCGTACTATATATAGCAACGCTTAACAGCACTTGCACTCAGTGTGCACTAAACAACAATGATACAATGTAATGGTGGAGTGTGATGAGGGGTGGCAATGTTAGGCGACGGTCGCAAGGTTCACCTGTACCTTGCTTTACCTTACCTTACCTTACCTTGCCTACAACCACGCAAATTCAAATTCAACTCTGTGCCACTGCTTGCACTCGTATAATATGTGACATTTATGCAAAAATAAAGCAATGTATGTTTCGTTTTATCGTTTGCTCAACCCGAAAAGTTTTGTAATCGGATCATTGTTAAAACTGTGTATCTATGCCTCGTATAATAAACATTTTCCACAGGACGGAACAACCCCCCTCTTCTCAACCTACGACCCACCCACGCCACAATTCGCAGATTTATGACTACGCTTGTTTTAATACTGTTAGCTTAAATTTATTATGTTCATACTATAACAGAGAGCATAAATTTAATAATAATTATATCAGTTTTAATATTAAGAATAAAAAAATAAAAATAAAATTATAACGAACATTATAATGGCATAGGAAGTATGCGTTTCTTATATGCTTTAACAATTCAACAAATGCCATTTATTACATTATAAATAATCCAGAAATAGAAATAAATTTTTTATAACTTATATACCTTTATATAGAGTATTATTAATAGTATTAAAATAAATATTAGTTTTATTTTATTTATTCTTTTATCTACCTATATTTCAATGAAACATCAACCGTTACCCACTTGCTCCTCGATATCGTATGACAACTAGGAAAATAAAATAAAATCTGTTGTATAATATACTTAAAAAGGTATTTTCTAAGTTGATTACAATTATTGTTAATTATACTAAATAAAATAAATTAGAACAACATTAAATAAGGATTACTGTAAACAGTCTTAATTCCAAATTATATTATTTATACCTATATAAATCAATTTTTTTATAAACTCGATTACTCTTCGTTTGAAATTCTTGTATTATACTTATGTAATGTGATGAAAGACAAATAATAAAATGTATTAAAATATTAATAAATATTATATGGTCAGTTTATATATATTATATAACTTTTAGTTACAATTTTTATAAATGCATTTGCTTATATGGTTTTAATTTTTTATATAAATTGTAAATAACTAAACTTAGTGAAGATTTACTATATTTACATCATATTCCTATTCGAAATTAATCGATAACCATAATGTTAATTTACCGAATAAAAATTTGTGTAATACAATTATATACACAAATTACAAACATAACTTAAAATCTACCTACATATTACCAATACGTACACTGTATAAAATAAATTTTAAATACTTTTATTGATTGATTATATAAAAATTCTACCATGGTAATTTGAATTACTCGTTTTGTGTTTATTATGAAATTTGGACAATATATTTGTATATACTTAATACATTATATATTATGTTTTAAAAATATTTATTTTTACATACAATTGTTATTCAGATGTAAAAGGTTACTATAGTACATTCATACAGCATAATTAAACCTTTTTAATAAAATGCACAATATCAACATTTTAATGGAAAAAAATTAATTAAATATAAACGCAATAAAGTTGATAAGCATTTTGTTCAAAATTCGACACAGTTTAGAAAAAAATATTTTAAATACTATTACACTCCTCTCAAACCATCAGAAAGCAAACTGTTATAACGTTTTATACAAAAGCTTTTCAACTAACGAATTTATCAAGTATATACACAACATATAATATTATATACATTAAATTAACTTTTAAGTTTTATGTATTAGAATAATGATAATAGCTAAAGATAAATATTCATCAATAATGTTTAATGCATATCAATCATATACGCGTATTTTAAAATTTAAAGTTAAATCAGAGATACAAAGTTAGATATTATTATATAAAATGTAGATTTTACCATGATGTTATAATGTACCTACCTGCTATTATTTTATTTTTGTTTCCGTCAAAAGTTCCATATTATTATTGATCCTATCGACAATAAATAATTATAAATGAATGATGGATTTTCGATGTGTACAAAAAATTAAATAATGATAAAAGGTTAATTTTGTATTGCGCTTAGTTGAATGAACAGCGAAATGATTGAAAAAAAAATGTCAAATTAACATCAAAATATAATACAACAACAACACTATATTTATATTATGTTATTGAGCATAAACAATTATTCAAAACCCCTTAAATATTATATTATACTCGATCCTTTTTTTGTATATACTTGGAACAACGAGTGCATATTTTATTTTTGTTTTTAAACAGTCCTCAGAAACTGCGGCTAACTCACTAACCGCGTGTATTGCAGTTTTCATTGAGAAATAAATATCGTTTAAAATTCAATTTTTTTTTTAAATTTATTTATGATAATTTTATATTCATAATCTAAATTCTTCCGTTTTAATTTTTGATACATCTTTCTAGCGTTTATTAAATAAAATAGTAATAACTTATCGTATTTTTGTCACACGTGAGAGATTCAACGTCAGTAATAAAACAAATGTCAATAAAAAAAAAATCACACGGTGAATTTGTTATGAAAATAACTGGGAAGGCTATTATACGCGTGACATTTAATGATCATAAATAACATAAATTCACAATAATGTTTGAGATAAATATCATGAAACCATTTACTTTAATAATGACTTTGCTATAACATACTAAAATAATTCATTGTAATTGTATTATTTTTTATTTGAGTAAGTTTTAAATATACCTAAACTTTTACAAATTAAAGTTAAACTTTACGGAATGCTAGTAACTTCATAATTTATATATGTACATTTTTTCCTTTTATTATAACGATCCCACTTGAGTGTAGCAATATAATTATGAATATCATTCGTTAATATTAAAAATAATTGTATAAATATTTTATTTTATATCAAACTGACATTTAAGTATAGATAATTTGCGTTCTAAAATAAAATAAAAATCATATTATAATTATGTTTTATTATCTCATAATAATGAAAATACTATATTTAAATGTCCTAAAATTATAGATTCTAAAAAAATTACATAATATCTTTTTATAATTTGTACAATATTTATGATTTTAAATTGCCTCGTTATACAAACGACCCAGTATTAAAACTAAACACTGTACCTGTCATCTTTCTGTTTCAATTTTAAAATATACACAAACATGTAAATATAATTATACGTTGATTAATAATATATTAAACTAAAATTTCGTTGCGCTTGTGGGTTATTCTACCGGTTTTGGTCATAAAAGTGTATTTTAACTTGAGTAATGAGTAATGACAAATCAGTAAAGTGGTCTATAAAATTAATTTAACAAAGTGTGTTACAAATAATTAATGAAGCTGTTCAGAGTATTATTTTTGACGATAACAAGTACAGAGCCTCGTGCAAAATTAAATTTAAAATTATTTTGTGTAGGTAGAAGTGAAAAAAAAGTAAAATACAGCAACAACACGAGGATGGGCGCTCGTCTTACTTCGCTCATATAACCATAAAGGTCCTAAGCACTAATAGAGGTGTATTTCTATTTTTTATAATTTAAACTAGAGGATAACTACTATTCAAATCGAATAGTTTATAACTCACCGTGCAATCGATGTGTAACTTTATACATACCCATAAGTGCAATTTGAGGAAGGCTTGGGGGGTGGGGGCTAAGCCCCTCAAAATCAATCATAGTCCCCCCCAAAATGGTTTGCATATATCTCCTTCCGCATTTATATATCTCAGGGAGCATACACACAGTACATGCATACAATTTATAATAGCCCCCCCTAATTTAACACTCAAATTGTGCCTATGTAACATATCTACTTTGTTTTTCATAATTTTGTTTCCATTTTTTAAGTTGTTATTATTCGTAATTTTATAGGAAATAAAAATTTTCTTAAATATTATGTTTAGTTGTTAATATTTTAAATACAAAAATACTACAGCATATTCCCAAGAAAATCTAATATAATTCCATATCATTTATTTCGTTCAAAGCCTATAATATACTATTGTCATACAAGCAATTATGTTCCAAACATAAAATTGTGTTAAACAACATTCGTTTACACGTCTCTCTTAGCCTTTTAAGAATTCAAAATGTAGGAATTAAATCTTATATTTCGTTATGAGAAATTACAGATAACTAAAACAAAAAGCGAGCAACAGTTTCAGTAATAACAATGAAAAAAAAAGACAATATAAAATGTAAATAACCCAATTATTCGCGAATCCTTGAATAATATCCAAAAATCCATACATAGAACACGAAATTGAATTATGTACTTAATAAATTTTACTGGTTAGATTAAAAACAAACAAACAAACGATTAATAAAAAAAAATCGGAAAATTTTGTTTTACAATACTTGTTCTTAATACCTAGATTATTTTATATCAATAAATGTATTATAAAAATTATTATTTTAGGTTCTGAGTGGAGCGATGAATGTATTGATTTTATCATGATGTGTTTTTTTGTGTATGAGTACACAATAAGACTCGTCAATAAAATGCTTCAATTTTAAAAACAAATAAGAATTGTTTTGGATATAAAATTGGATCTATTTTGTTACTTAATTAAAGAGGTCAATCTTAAAAATTCCTAGTTTTATTTTTATAATCTATTATAAGTAATTATTGAAATTTTAATTTGGTTTTTTTTTTATACATATAAATCTCGATTAAAAATTATTTGCTGGATAGAAATGCTCGAAAAATGAATACAAACCTCCTCAAAAATTGTTGATTCCTCAATTAAAAAATATCGAATATCTATGTTTTAAAATATTATATTAATATAAAATATCACAATATTTTTTTTTATAAGTGTTTAAAGTTAGAATTTTGACAAAATTCATATAAATCACGAAAATTAATAAATTATTTTGTAGTTAGAAATTCATAAAAATAAATTTATTTATATCTAAGTTTTTTGGTTAATTATAAATTATTATCTATTTATAGCTAGATATTATATATCTATTTTTACTGTTTCACGGTACTTACATCAGAAAGATGTTATTAAATTTTAAATTATAAAATGTAATATAATATATTTTTATAATAATTAAATACTTATAATATAATAAATGCAATATTTTCTAAAAAAATTATATCGTCCTATTATAATACTAAAAGTAAAATAAATGATTAATAGCTTTATCAAATAAACATATAACTTGGTAATATGGGCTGACCTAACCGTTTCCGCTTAGAATCGTTTTTCGTATACAATAATATCATTGAATTCAAATTTAATACACCTATAGTAGTAACCTACTCAACACCCATCACCCAAAGTACAGCAGAGCAGTATCCACTTACCTACATTATTTTTATTGCTTTGTAAATGCGGTCTGTTGGTCAAGCATATTGTTTTCTTTTCATTTTACTTTATAAACAATATTGAGAATGGAGATACCTATATTAATTCCTATTGATAAAATGTATATGTAATCGGCTTTACCTTAATTTTAGAGATAATATAGAAGATCATTATTTGAAATATCACTAACAAACAATAACAAACGAAAACATCAATTTACAATCGTCAATAATACTCGTATTTTTAAGAGTTCCTATACCAAATTAAAATTCAATGAGCAAAGTACATCATAAAATAAAGCAAACCTAGCAAGTCACTTGGGAAATAGTACAAATAAGTTTTAATAAACTTTAAGAACATTAAAAAAAATCGATAATTGACAATAATAAAATTCCATAAGGAAATAATTACAAAAATAAACAATATGATAAGTACACTCTATGGATATTTAGTGCTCCCTTTGCGTAATTTATGATTCTAATAAAATTATATCAATAATTATTAATGTCACATTACCTAATTGTATGAAATATGTTTATTAATTGCATAACCAAAATGACAAATACACATCCAATAACAACACCTGATAATATTATTATTATTATTATTGACTTCCGTGTACAGTTCAATAGGTATATAAAATAATGTTATTAATTAAATTTAACGTCAATAAAACAATAATATTTTATCAACAAGAGTGTTAACCTCGTGAAATTCTACAACACAGATATCACCAAATATTGTGTTTATAAAATCAATAATAATTGTTTTATTGGCAAAACAGATGAAACATTATGTTCAATAATGAACCAAGCTATATTGTTATTATTTATTTGATAACTAGACACCCCTATAATGGACACTGGTATTACATAATTTAGCAAATATATTATATACCTACAATTTAATATTATTCATGTACAATTATCAAATATGTTATATTTTATCATAATCTTACGATTTGATCCTAATTTAAAAAGTTATGATTGAAAACTATATAAACTATACATTAAAATATTATTCGCTTATTCAGTACCTAGTGGAGGTATTCATAATATAATTTGCAATGATTAAATAGGTTTTAATTAAAACCACATCAAGATCAATATTATCAGTTATGTACCTACAAAGTAAACTTGATACATGTAATAAATAATATAGTTACTCACCATGATTAGGACGAGTATATAATATTATTATAATTTTATTTTGTAAAACAAGCGTACGATACTTTGTTATTAGAAGTTTAAACTCCATTATTCAAATTCAATAACATAATAAATAATTGAATATGTATCTATCCATCCTTATAATAGTATTACTTTGGTTAATTAATGTATATATTTCCGTATCAAATAATATACCTAACAATAAAATTTATTTATTTCTCGATAAAACCAATTTCATTGAATAATATTTTGATCATAGTTAAACGAGAAATATCTAAAAATATATGAATATATATATCTGAAAATTAACCGAAGTCGAATTCAATAAAATTCTAATCAATTGTATTTATTTTTTTAATATCAACACATAATTATTACCTATTTATATTACCTACTTGTAAACTAAGTTATTTTTTATTATTATTATTTAAATCAGAAAATTTGGATAAAATAAAATACACGAAAAATTATTATTATTAATGATTTAACTATCTCCTGTAAGCGTTGCTTGTGTTAGAAATAGAGAGTTTCATTAACTTGTTATTATTATTTTTTTTTTTAATATTTTTTTTCCTATAACATAAATAAATGAAAAAATATGTAAAACTTACTAGTATTATTCATTTAATTTTTTTATAAAGAAAATATTATGCAAGACGGACATCCTTCCCATGCCGAGGAAAACTTATCGAGCATTATTCATTCAAATCAAATGGCGCACCACTGGGGTCCATGATTTACATAAACTTACATTCTGAACACATACGACCTCTTGTATGATAGGGGGATAGTTGATAGCTGCAAACACACTTCGGGTTTTGGTTGAATAATTTACATTATTATAACCATGTGCATTGAGAGTGTTATAACGTTCACCTATAATATTTGCCATAGAGACGGTGGCGCGGGCGGTTGGATGGTAAAATATGCGCTGGTAGAATTGCAAGATTATCAACCAAGTTATCTCTAAGTTTTCCTACCTCCCTACTAACACTCAAAATTAATTTAGTTAGAACTAAATATCACCATTTTCCGTCTTCTATAAACCCATTGTCGCTTTAAATGAAATGCTTGGACAATTTCAATGTTTATAAACAAATTGCGACTATATATATACAACGATAAAAAGTTTACAGTGATTTTATGCAATTTTTTTTAATATCTTTTATTACAAGACAAGAACATAACAGTTTATAATATTCGTTCCATGACATTATATCTAAATACAAGAAAAATAATGTATATCGGCTGTTCTTTAGAACGATATCCTGTACATATTTTACAAAGATATTAACTTGCTAATTTTTTCATGGAAGCTATATAAAAACATTTGATTTAGATTTTTTTTTAAATTAAATTAAATTAAAAATATTAAATATCTCATGAAATTTTAATATAGGCATACATTTTACAGTTAAAATATTTACACTTAATACACAATAATATAGAAGATGCAAACCTAATATTCGAAATATAGTCTTATTAACCTACAATTTCACTTTTTTCACATTTCACTTTGCGTGTCACTATTTAAATAAATACGACAAGTTTATTTGCATTACATTACCCGTAAATTATAACCTGTGATGCCAATGCTTAAGCTGGTCTAAACATTTTGTTCAGGTCGTCCAATGGTATCTATAAATTCTCATAAGCGTATCGCCATGACATTGGACCCATGATAAAGTGGCTGACCTACCACTCTCCTCGAATTTTCCCACTTTATCATAGGTTATAGAGAAGTATATTGAATTATTGACTTAAGCCCTTGAGATTTATTTCGTTTAGCCACAAATGTCTTACCGAGAATAATTTTCAGTCTAAAATGTCAAAAACGTCTGTGGCGTTTTGTTTAGGGTAGCAAATAATATACCTCATATTTATTTTGGTCATCACCTGAATATCTGCATAACCATTATTTTACGCAAATATTTCATTAATATTTGACACATATATCCACAGTAAAGATATTTATAATATATTATTGAATAAGTAAATAAAAATATTTTTAAAACTATTTTTATTTTCTGTATTTTATTAGTACCTATATTTTTTACACTAAATTTAACGAAACAATAAATTAACGAATTCGTAGCAAAATTGCATTTGAAAATATCATTGTATGAATAAAATATAATAATATACGGTCAAATAAGTTTTAAGTCGGCATGAATAATATTTTTAAATTATATCAAAATAACACTATACATCATTTAAATATGTAATTTTGTCAAAATTTAATTTCAAATATCTATAAAAAATTAAGAAATAATTGTGTAAATATATTGTTTTTTAATTTTTTTAGTTTAAGTTTAAACTGCTCATGAAAAATATTATATTAAATTCTCAAACGATAACTATAAACATTTTTATGCATTTTTAACTACAAAATAATTTGTTAATTTTTGAGATTTTGACGAAAATCGTTAAAATTCAAACTTCAAACGCTTATAAAAAAAATTTTAAGGATTTAAACTTTTATTTTTATTTTTATTCCTATTAGTAGCAATTAACTAGATCAATTTTTTTTATCAAAAATCACCTCTTATATTGAAAATTGAAGCCATTTTTACTGTCTCAAAAATTAATTTTCCGGCACAAAAACACACATACATCACTGTAGCTTCAATAAATATAAAAGAAGTTTTATAAAATATTTATTAATACTAGTATATTTTTTTATGATAGCAATATTTTTTTTCAAAAAAAAACTGAAAAATTAAAAATTAGCATGGGTACTAAACTTCAAATTTGTTCTTTGAAATCACTAAAATTATTTTCTGCAAGTACTCTTAAGTCTTAATACATTTGGTATATTGTTTTAAATATATTAAAAATAAATTAACTGCTTTTGACTTGAGCTATTACACTAATTTTAGATAAAAAAAAAGTTCATATTTGTTACTCAACATTTTTTTTATGCAGACGAGAATAAAATATAAAATTGTTTCTTGACATATGATTATTGATTATCAACCATCCAAGGAACTGTAAAATATTAGTATAACGATAAGTGTATATTATATTCTTTAATCACTCATGAAAATAGAGAAATATAAATAGGAAGGCTAAATTTTTGTAGGAGTCTGCCCATTGGAAAGACACGAGATTAAATTCCGATTCTCCTATCCCCTTTGTTCGTAGTCTATCTCCGACACTGCTCTTAATCCTTCTATGAGTATTCAGGAATTTAATTATTATAAATTTATAAGTACACTGCTTATACAATTGTATTATCCAACGACCAAAATATATTATAACATACTTGCAAACAACTCAATTGCTACGTTTAATACTTCCAGCTGTACAAAACTTTTTATACGCATGTATCTCCTAAAAATAATAAATAATAATATATATCATAACTGTTTTGTTTAATTTAAAAAATGACAGACAGGTATTTACATAATTTCAAACATACTATTTCCACACCTAAAGTTGTGATGAAAAATAATAGTTATTTTTACTAATTAGTACACAACTTATTGTACATGTAACCATTTATTAATATAAAAATAATTTATTTTAAATTTCAAAAACGCCTTTGTACTAGCGGCTTTGTGACGTCGAAAAATTGTTATAAAATAAAAGTTATACACACTCATTTGTCAAACAACCCATTCAACTTATCCGTTTCATCCATCTCCGACATTATTTTAAACTTTTTAATCGATTTTTTTTATCCCTCTTGAATTTAGACGCTACTGGTGAATAAACAATGTACCTACATTTTATTTGCTAGGATTATCATTTACCAACCATACATAGCCGAGATGATTTTTGAACTGAGTATATATGAATTTTTATTTTTTTATAATTTAAATTGAAGTCATGCATCATCATAACCATAATGTTATTATAGCCAGTAGTTAAGATATAAAATATGTTATCGACTACATCAGTTTGCGTTTTTTCTAATTATGTACCACTATATAGTTAATTACCAACCATAATAACATAAACAAATATTTCAATGCTGGTAAACTGGCAACGAATTAATATAAAATATTTCCTTTTTATATTATAAATTATTATGGATTTTGTAAGAAAAATTAAAATAAAAAATAAAATAAAATATATCTATCGTAGTGTTGAATTTAAATAAATATCCAAAGTAAATATAAATAAAAACTATAAATATGCCATCGTTCATCAATAGTATACATATTGTCAAATAAACTGGATCATGATTATCTCGAATATTTTGAATCGATTAAAAGTACAGTTGTTACATTTTATATAGTGGAAAATTGTGTATAATCAAAGTAAAATTATGTCAAAGCCTATAAATGGATAAAATGAAATATGCATTGAGGCAATCGTGTTTACCTAACCTAACTGTATATCAGAACTTTCAAGTAACCAATCATATTATATAATATTATATGTTTAGCCCAAGCCCTAACATTGTATCAAAGAAAACAAATTGGTTATAATATATTGTATATATACAGAAAATCTATTACAGCTTAAAATAAATTAGGTATAGTAATTGCAAATTTGATTGGTTATTGAATGATGCTCTCTGTGGTCGATTAATTGTGTGTTTAGCGAATGGAATCTGTTCAAATCGAGATTAATTCTAAAATAAATGTGCATGTTATCCAGTCATAAGCCTAGTGGTGAGCATTCCGAGTCCACTCAAATAAATTAAATGCTTTAAATTTAGTCATAAAAGATAAAAAAAAAAAAATATTTTATTTTTTTATGAATAATACATAGCTATCTATTATCTAACTGTATCTGTATAATATACTCAGGTGTTTTAAAATGTTATATTAAATTGCAAATGGTAAATCTTCTAACTTAAGTCAAACAAAGGACATAAAATATTGAATATTAAGCTGACCGCAAGAAAAAAAATATTTTATTGAAACGATTATTTATATTTAAGCGAGTCCTCTTGAAGACCTTAAGGATGAAAGTAATAAAATTATTACACACAAATATTTCAAACACTTCAAAGTAATAAATTAAATGCTTCTCCATATCCGTAAAATCAAAATAAAAATAAAATCTCTTGGAATTGTTACTACGAGTTCAATATACCACATTTTTATTTTAAAAGTAATAATAATATAAACATTAAACATTTTCGAAATTAATTTTGTAGATAGTTATAAATATTATAATGGCTGCGAAATTGATAAAAGTGTTAACGAGCTATTTCATTGAATTTGGGACGTGGGAAGTATTATATTATTAGGTGATAATGGTCGACCGTTTGTCCCCCTGGTTTAATGAATTTAAAATATTTCGTGATATGAATTATATTAATCGGTATAATTTCACACCGTATAGGCTTTAAATATAGCTGCATTTCAACGAATTTAGGGAGTATTAATAATCACAATTTCATAAAAACGAATGTAAATATACGTTGGTGAATAAACATAATATTTAAATGAGGTTATTCAATTGAAAATGGACGACATTTTAAACAATCTCATCGCAATACGCCACCAGTATTGCTGCTAGCGTCGGTATTTTCATGTTGTGGAAATAATATTCAACATTTACTGGCGTAGTTGAAAAACAGATGGGCACCAAACACGTAAATTTGTATCAAACCGTTATAGACTCATTTGACACAATTTAATAATTATTGCACAGCGTATAGTATATCAAAATATTATCTGTGATGTATTATGGGACATGCAAATTATTTATACAAACGTGCGTCGTCGCAATGCGGACGATATCGCTGGGATGGCCATGGCAGTTTTATTCGTTAGAAATTAAAATAAAACTTAATCGTAAGCTAATGTATTATTTATGTAGGAACATCGAGATAATTCCGTTGTTAGATGCATTCGTGATTGAAACATTAAGGAAAAAGTAATTCACAAAAAACTGGCTGACAAAACGGTTTACGTTGTTTTCATATTCGTACACAATAATAATAACGACAAACCAGTAAAGAACGCCTCCTTTTCGCTCTTCCTCCCCACCGTCTCAACGGCATACACACGCCAACACCATAACGCACAGGAACACCTGAAACACATATCACGTAAACCGATTTGCAAAACACCCAAATGTGTCTTTAAGAAGTGACTTGACGATTTAGTATCTTTTCTACATAATGTATACTTGCAGCGTTGATTATACGCATTGGTATAACTTAAAACGTCGATAAAATTAATATGATATGCCTACGTCCCCCGTTGGTTTTTATTTCAGTTAACATAGTTCTGATAAATACGATTCTAAGTCTCGTACAGGGTCCATCACTTTGTTAGATTTCAATTTTTTTTACAAATTTGTACTTTAAACGGTCAATTTTAAAAAATTCTCAACATGAGAAAATTGCATTAAGCACTGAAAATTCGTATAGACAAAGGCACTACTTTAATATTATCTTTCTTCCTTTTTTTTTTTGACAAACTAAACATACAAAAACATACATAAACTCATTCCTCTCTAGTTTGATTGTTTTTAAAAAGCTTATCCTCTTTAAAGATGACCCAGATGGTCTGCTACTGGTTAAAATATTTTTAGCTCAACTACAATATATAGTTGATTATCCCAGCCAAAAAACGTTTACATTTCTTCATTTTTAAATATTTTTATTGTATTAGAAAAACTAAATTATTATATAATATACTGGGAATAAAAAAAAAATATTTGTGTTTTTCAAAAACGTAAAATACAAATTATGTATAATTGCTCTGAGCTAATAAGAGGTGTAAAAACATGATGAGATATATTTGGGAACTTGTTACTGCGGACAACGATAACAGCTTGTTGCCGTGGTTAATATATATTGTTAAGGTCAGACTCGTAGAGGCCGAAAATTATAATATTTTTAACGCCAACAGAAGATAAGATATGATCGATATTCCGACAACCCATTTACCTAACAACAACAGGTGACAACTAAAAAAAAGGATTAAAATTTATACAAAACAATGTTATGGTCAACGTGGGTTGTCGGAAATTTCACAATTATTATTATCATCGCGCGTCGTTTCATTCAAATGCCGCAAGAATTAAACCCCGAAAATCGTGGTTTACTATTTATAATTTATATACTTACAAATATATACATTTTTTGTAAATTTAAAGCGTGAAAAACGTCCGGATAAACTACACCACATAAAGTAAACCTAGCTAACACAGTTTCGTATTTCGAATGCGATGATTTATAATAATAATACGACACTGGATTGTTCTGGGTGAACGTAGCGAGACGAGTGTCTAATACCACAGCCTCTGTACCATGCCATTTCTTTTTGTTCTGTATAGAATATAATATATATAATATACCTAATACCGATTGTTTTTTTTTCGCGTGTTGCGTTGAACTTGGCTATTAATCATTATAATCAACTGTTTGTTTTTGACTTAACTCTTTTATTTCTGAATTCGTTTTTTTCCTTTAAAATAAGTTAATAAAAGTTAAAGTATACTCTTAGCTATTGAAAAATATATGAAACATTTCAATAAAATTTCCACGAAATCATTAATATTTTAAGTTTAAATATAATCGAGCCACTCGACTTGAGGTTAAAGATGATTCAACACAATGTCGTACTTCTGATTTAATTGAAAATTGCAAAAGAATAGAATTTAATTTTCTTCAAACTAAAAATAAAATGCATCATTTTATGAAAATGAGCTTAAGCTTCGTGTTACGCTACTGCAGGGTGCACCTTGTCAAGGTTACACTTTTACAGGAGAGTTTTAAAATTAATTATTTAATAATTATATTCATATTTTATAATTATTATTTTTACCGCTTTTATAAGTATAATGAATATTTAACTATTTTAATTATTGACATTTACATTTAGACTATTCTACTAAATTACTATTAACTTTTCATTAAAATAATTAATAATAATGTACTTATATATTTTTAATTTAATAATTACTTAGATGATAAAATTTATTTTACAAGGAAGTTATAAGTAGTTTCCGATTTCCTATTCGGTATTTATTGAAATATTTAGGTAATCTGAAATATAATCCAATAATCAAATACTGTACAATGATTTTCACTGTAAAAATAATCTTTGTAAAGTAAAAACACATTCGGCTGACACTATTTTGAAACCTTAGTAAAGTTACATCGCATTGATATTAAATATAATATATACGTGAAAAATTAAACCTTTATTTCGTGGTAGGGAACAATTAAAACGTTGTCTATCTCTGACGCATTATAACACATATAACAGTGACAGATTAATACCAAACGAGGGAATGTGAGAAGATTTAAATGTTAGTAATATTAGACAAGTTACTCAGTTCTACCGAAACAATAACCTAACATATATTGAAATAAAATGTTAATAATATATATTTTATATGTATAATATATTTTACTTTACCGAAAACCTGACAACAGTATAGATATTATTCAAACGATGAAACGAGACTATTCGGCACATTAATATGTAACAGGATGAAGGTTTATATAATTATAATTATTATAAATTTTTTTAAGTAATCAAAATATAGTTAGGTATACACTTATACCTATATGGTAGGAATTCGTGGTCATTTTGAAATGAATTAAGATGACACATGTGTGTGTATATATATAATGTCTATTACAATAGTAAAATATAAACATTGGCGCAACTAGGGGGGCTTAGGGGGGCATAGTCCGCTCAAAATATATTTTAGCCCCCACATATTTTTGATTATTTAAGATTTAATAATAATTTAAGCATAAGATAGAGAGAATGTGAGATTCGTTCTATGCAATATGATGTAGAGAATTATTGTAACAGAATTATTCAAAAGTAAATTGTATAATAAATATTAAATATTAAAATGTATTTTGCAATATACATAATATAATTTATTAAAAATATTTTTATCTAATAACTATTATGTAGGCATGCAGCAGCGACCATAATGGAATTGCGGCGATCACTGTCAAAAATTTTAGTTTTATTTTGGTAGGTAATTAAAAATGGACAAAAAAACTTATTTATTATTTTTAATATACCAAAAAAGTACCCGTATTTATACGAGAAGCATGAATGTAAGTAAATTAAATTAGGTATTTATTTGTGGGCTTGCAGCCCCCTAATATTTTAGACCTAATTGCACCAATGAATATAAATACTGTAATACTATAATAGTGTGAAACATTTAAACGTTTAAAATGTTTTTAAGATTGCTAAAAATAATATATAAATATTATCATAGTTTAAATTATTTAATTCATTTCTTGTGGTTATGAATTCTAGATTTTTTTTAATAAAATTATAATTTTAAATATTAGCACATGCCCGTGGTTAAGTCTAATTAAATAAGACAAAGTAAAAAAAGTGTTATTCACAATTAAAATAATTGTATGTATTATATTATGTATAAGGATTTAAATGAGTATAAAATTAATATATAATTAGTAATTACTCTTGCATAATTTATTCAAATCGACTTACCGACATATTACAATTTGTAATCAGTGAAATTTTGTTTTTAAAATTTTGTTTTCGTAATTAGTAATTATATATGTTTGTAAAAATAATTTATTCAACAAATCAAATAACGTTTTTATGTTTATTTTCTCTAAACTAATATTTTATCTATTAAAAAGGATATCTTACTAAGTTATAAAAGATTATTATTATTATTTTTATTAACTTTTAATTAGGTTCTTCGGTATATTATTTTTTAAGCTAATATTTACGAAAGTTTCACAGAGTAGTTTACAGAATGTGTTTTATATTTCTCGTTGATAACCGTTAATTAATGTATGTCAAATTGGATAATCACCGTATCAATGATAATTATTAGTGAACGTTATGTAATTGATACACATATCATTGTAAAATCAATGCATTCGTCGCTCTGCTTAGATTATAAAATTTAAATTTAGTACGAATTAAATTTTATTATAAATGTATTAAGCTATAGTTGTTATTTTTTTTTTTTAAACTAACAACACAATAGAAACGGTAGTTTTAAACAGAAAAAATTATTTTATAGTACCTATACTTTTTAAATTACAAGAACTAAGAATAAAGATAAAAGAACAATATTTTTATATTTCTTTTTTCCTAATCAAGTTTCTTAAAAGACCATATTTTCTCATATGAATGTGTATACAATATTTTTATAAAACACAATTTTCAATTAAACTACATAAATTACTTTAGTTATACAAAATATTATTCAAAAATAAAATGAATTAAAACATTAAAGACAGTTACGGGTGTGAATAGTAAACTACAATAATATAAAACACATTGTGCACTAGATAGTAAATTTAATAATATTGAAATAAAAACTGTATTGAACGACTATATTGGAGTCATTTTACAGCAAACGTATATTGTCACGTTTGGTATTATTTTTTTCATTTTTCTCAACGCTTAACTTTTTACAAAGAATCTAAAATCAATAAACTTTTTTCATCAACTGCTATTTTATATCAACGACGGCGATAACATTATATTGTACGTATTTTGGCGAGATCCGTTCTGATATCAATTGTATTAATTTGTTAACAGTCGAGTTCAGGAGCAAAGTAGCATGTGAAAATGAGGTGGTCAACTTACAGTGCAATCCGAATTCGCGGTTAGCCATGTTCTCGGCGAGCTACGGCCGAACAGAGTACGAGAGTATTCAGTGTCCGCAACCACAAGGCGTTCCCGAAGAAAGTAAATATCATAATATATTGTTTTAAATTTATCTATTCCCAGAATTTCACAACTCAAAAATGTATTCTTTTAAACAGTACCTAATAATTAAAAAACTGAATAGCTCTTAAATTAATTATACAATTTCAAGTAAAGAAATTATGAAAATAGTTTTGGAAATACTCGTAAACCATACTATAGGTAAATTATCACTATATTTTTATCGTTGCTTACATTGTTAAAAAAATATTTTTCAATTTAGAGTTGAATATGATACATTATAACATTTTGCTACGAAACAATGTAACAGTAATCAATAATTTAACTATATTTTTTTTAATTTAAAAAGTAAAACAATGGTGTAGAATCTGTTATTTTTCAATTTTTTTTATTTTTAAGTTGTTAAAGTCTTGAACTGGATGGTCTCTTATGATATTATTATTGTATAATTACGATCAATCCGTTTTGTAAACACGATATGACGGTAATGTTAAAAATGTATTTTTGGACCCTGTTGAATCATTAAATTGTTTTCCAGCCTGCTTAGTGAGTTATGCGACGGAGACCGTGATGACTGTATGCCACGGCAAAAGAAATTGCAGACTGGCGGCGGATGCTGCGACATTTGGCAACCCTTGCAAACCAGCTTCCAGGATGTACTTGAAAGTCGTCTACAACTGTGGTGAGTGTTTGAAGCTATTCCGTTTTAAAATTTGCATTATAATACAGTAGATCGACAACAGAGTAATGAACCCCTGAAAGCATAAGAATAAAAAAAATAAATGTTTTCTATCATCATGTATTATTAACGATCTTACACCGTTTATCAGTGGTGGACTGGCCGGGTGGAGAGTGAGAGAAATCCACCGGGGTCGCTACCGTGAGAGGCCCCTTCGTCATCGTCTAATTTTAATAAAAGAAATAGTATATTTGATTGTTAAATTAACAATTATAGACAATAACACACAATCATATCTATATTCTATACCTATATGGATATAATGGCATGTATTACCAATGTTATAACCCGTGAATGGTAGCCTATGTATTCATAGATATACGATATTTCGGGGCACTCCAAGGAGAAATATGGCTAGGGATCACCCCCCCCCCCTAAAATTTCTAAAATTTTGTAAATTGTCAAAAACAAAATTGCAAAAAAAAAATTATACCATCGCTTATTAGTACAATTATGTTGTTAGAGGTATGTGCTTATTATTATAAAATATAAAATAAGCTACAATAATATAAAATATATTATGGAATTATATTATTATCAATATTATGACTTATCCCCGCCTCAATCAAGTTTCTAAGCCACCCCTGGCGAAACTATTTTTAAAATAATTCAAGTCAGATAATAATATACAAATGGACCCGCTCTATTATTACACAGACACTAATATAATATATGTATGTTATAAAGTACCTATAATAGTCCGCAGATCGTAGGTAACTATGTATACTATTTAATTTTCAGTTCTTGTTTTTAGATATCGTTAAGAAAGTTAAAGATCAACTATAGAATTATAGAAAAAAATATGGAATTGATTCCCGTGTCAAAATAAAGTGTACGAATTAGTTACCGATAAAAAATTATTGGTCGTCATACAACTGATCAAATTGTTTCACATATGTAAAAATAGTTTTAAAAAATCTTGTGACTGATTATTCATCAAAAATATGGATAATATTTTCATCTACTTCAAAACTATATTGTACGATGCTGTAACGGTACATATTGCATGTTACGAACTGTTTAATGGAAGATTTAATTCAAAATGTTTTCCACCCACATAAATATTTTTTTATTAATTAGAAAAGAGACCTAATGTGAAATATATCTTAGACAAAGAAACACACTTAAACTCAAGAAGAACAGCTGAAAATGAAAAGTTAATTGGTGAACAAAATAAAAGAAAAAAATTAATGACTTCCAAATTCCAAGTAAACAATATATAAGAAAAAATATACGTGTTATACTACATTAATTGTTTTTATAATAATTTATTTCAATTAATTTCGACTCACCTATTTTATATTGGGTTAGACTATTATTATATACCATTATATTATTTATATTATTATTATTACTGACTAATACGTATATTGCTTATATTTATATATAGATTCATATGCGTAAATTGGGGGGCTTATGGGGGGGCTTATCCCCCTACATTTTTTTAAAGTTTTTCAAGAAATTTAAGGTTATTTATTAGAAAAAATTATAAAATGTAAAACGTAATTTCTAATCAGGATATCCGATAGGTATGTGTTATGTAAACATTTAAGCTTCATGTATGAATTTTGTATTGTAAATTTCTAATAAAATTAAAATGATTGAGTTATACGTTAATATTTTATAACGACAACGATAAAAAATTATGTATTATATGCCGTTAAATAAAATAATTTTGAAGTTTTTATATGAATTTAATATAATAAATGTTACAAAAAAATTGTATCATTTATATGTAGGGGGTACGGGGGCGAAGCCCTCCGCAGGCTTATTCTATGTTTATAATTTTATCCCCCCCTTCTAACATGGCAAATTTACGCCTATGTATAGATTGACTAGCAACACACATGTGTTAACCTGTAAAACTATTATCGATTTATAATATAATATACTATTTTTTCATCCAATTATTATAAAAATGAAAGTTTATAGGAAACAATTCATAAGTTACATATAGACTACTAAGAAACCAATTCAATAATTTTATTAGGAACCAACTCGAATACGCCTCTTGAATTAAATAATCATATACTTTTATAGTTGTATACACTTTTTATAAAAAAAATACTAAGAACAATAATAACCAGTAAAAGTAATTTTCAACGTATTTTCAAAAACCTAAAAAACAAATATAGAGCATCAGCGCATTGGCCAAAATGGTGTGCTATCCTAAGCGTTCTAACTTAAAAAAGAAGTAGGAGCACTGAACACCCATGCTAAAAAAATCTGAAAAATTTGTATGAACATTCAAGTCCTTCTAGCTGAGACCTCTTCACAAATCATTTTAATACGAAATACTTCTACGTGTATATTATATCTTATGTGTTATAGATAGATACCTACTCGTAATGCATTCCCGGAAAACGTATTGATGAAAAGCAAATATTATACTCGTCCAAAACGTTTACATTTCCCGCTTTCAAAAAGCGACATGTTGTAGTGTACCATATTTTCTCAAACTTGAATTATTATTATTATTGTTATTATTATTAAATAAAGCAGCAATATATTTCACTACCTCGTGTCTATATATGATGTATACACTACATTATCAATAACGCATTACATTTTTGAGTTATTAATATTACATTTAGTAAATATTTGTAGACTTGTACATAGAACTCCCGGTTTAGGATTAATATATTCCGAAAACTCTAATATTGTTTC